>NW_024425230.1:24421959-24446605 GCF_017311325.1 Ursus maritimus | reverse complement strand
ACCTGTCTGCTTCCTCGGGGCCCCGGCGGCACCTCGTTGGTGCTGGGGGAATGCAAACTCCAGGCCAGCAGGAGCCGGGGGCTCGGGGGCTGGTCTGGCTTGTCCGAGGCTGTGTAATGAAAGAGGCTGAGACCGCATCCCAGGTTCTGTGGGGAGAACACGCCTGCCAGAGACTGACCAGGCCACGGCAGGTGCGGCAGAGGGCAGCCGTGGCACAGGTGCCGAGGGCCTGGCATCCTCGCGGCGTGCTTGCGACACAGCCGTGATGGAGAGCCGTGCAGGAAGTGATGACACACATCTGGCTCCGAGTGTCCTAACCTTACGTTCCGAAGACCAGGGGCCTGCTGTTCCCGCCATCCCGGGGCAGGGTTTCACCTGGCGGCAGCCGCCCTCCACACCCCAAGCTTCTTGTCCCTGTCACACGGGGCCCAGGGACTTGACGCTCGGCAAAGAAGAGGTGTGTGCAGCACACGGGCTCCCTGGAAGCCCCGGGTGCCCTGGGCCTCCAGTGAGCGTGCAGCACCGGGGAGGAAGGGGCCCCGTGTGCAGGGCTGCCGGGGAGCCAGTCACGGGAGCAGCCGGGCGTGGGCTCTCCAGTGCCAGCCGTGGGCGCCTGCCTCTCACGGCTGAGGCCACCGTTTTCACGTGGTCTCACTTCCTGTTTACACCACAGGAAGCCAGAGAGCGGCTGCCACCGCCACCGCCGCAGGAAGACACAGCGGGGAGAGCCCCCCGCACCCTCGCCTGCTGCCCAAGCCCTGCGGCAGGCCCGCCGACGGCGCCCTCCTCGGAGACCGAGCCTGGGAGGAGAGGAGGCAGCCCAGGTAGGCTTTCAGCTTGGGCTTCCTGAAGGAAGGAAGGACCTTCTGGGTTTCGGTCCGGGAACAAGGTGAGGATGTGGGTTTGCTCTGGGGATGGAGGGTTGTGCCCGACGTGGCAGCTGGATGCACATTGGTGAGCAGGCAGGAGCCCCGAGGTGCCCGGGGGGCAGGATGGTGGGGGCCGCTGCCGGGCTGGGAACCCCGTGGTCGGACCGGCGATGCTGTGGAGGGGCTCGGTCCAGACAGTCGGCAGGAGGACGGAGGGGGCGGCACTCCAGCATGCGGTGCCCCTCGTGTCCCAGGCTGGGGATGAGGCATTGCATTCGCTGGCGGGCGACGCGTCCGTGAGGGAGGACGTGCTCCCGAGCACCCCCCATGGGCCGAGACATGAATATGTGTAGGATTTAGGGTCAGGGCAGAGGACTTGGGGTCAGGGAGACCCACGTAGGACACTTGGTTCTGCCCCACCGGGCGACCTTCTTTGCTTTTCTGAGCCTCCATCACTCATCAGCGAGGTGTGGAAAATCACATGTCTCCCCAACATGTATCGAAACCTGGCTTCCTGAGGCTCTGTGCTAAGTGCTGGAGAGAGGGAGGGACAGAGGGACCTAGAGAGGAGGCAAACCGGCTCAGGCCTTGGGAGCTCCCAGTAGTGGCTACAAACCATATGCCTGTTCGAGAAATGCTCCGTGAAAAGCCCATGAGTGGCTCCCAGAGGGTTGGGGGGGGCGTTATGGGTGGAAACATCTGACCCATCTTGCCCCGAGCAGGTGCCCCACTGCGGCGGGCTCCCCTCCTCCACTCTCCTTTCCCTTAGTCACCCCAATTGAGGAACACAGTGGAGAATACCACAGTGCTGTGCTCTGCTCGCAAGAGCACCTAACCCCCGTGTGCAAAGGCCTTGCCGGCGGAACCTCCGACTACGGAGCTTTAGATCGGCCCCTTGCAATGGAGCGGTGGATAAATGCAGAACCGGGCTGAGAGGCCTGGGGCCCCTGGAAAAGCCCCGGGGTCCGTAATAACCATACAGCTCTTCCGGTTTGTGCAGACAATCTCCGATACGTTGGAGGCTTAACGCTGTCACGGTTTGCATCCCTGGAGGCCCCGCACCGAGACAGGGGATGGCAGGGGTCAGTCCTCCTCATGCTGGGCTGCTTTCGGGTGTTAAGCATCCCCCAGAGCACAAATCCAGAGTGGCGTACTCTTCACCAGGGCAAGATCAGACCTGGGGGCCCCAGGAGGGTCACGCGTCCACTTGGCGTCTGTGTTGAGTGGGGCTCGGGGGCCGGCCTCCCTCTGTCCCTGGGTAAGAGAGTCTCCCCACTTTTCCAGAGGAGACGCACAGATATGTAAGGTGCTGAGCAGTGAGGGGGGGTTAAGAACCGAGGTGAGCTGGGGCGCGCCCCATCTGAAGGCATGCACGTTCACAGTGCCGCTTAATGAGATGGTGGGTCCAAAGCAAATATGGCCACCAATCTGGGACCTTTGGCTTACAAGTTTTAGAAGGTAAGGAAATGGCTTTGGCTTTTAAATTGGCAATGACTTACGGGCGTTGCTTTAGTGCAGCGGAAAGGACACTTAGAGTCAGGAGACGTGGGTCTCACCCTGGCTGTGCCAACAGGTGATCCCTTGCCCGTGTGAATGTTGGATTTCTCAGTTGTGAAATGCCAGAGATTGGCCCAGATTCTCTGCAGACCCTTCCAGCTCTAAAATGCGGAGAAGCTAACTCTGGTTCTGCTGTGCTTCTTGCTGGCATTGCAGTCAGGGAATGGCACTGGGGCGGGGGGGGGGGGGTTAGTTGCTCCCCCAACCGGCGCTCAGCACATGGGTCGGTCTCCTCCCCCAGAACGCTCCTTGCTATTTAGCTCTGAAACTAGGACGGAGGCGTAATGCTCAGCTTTGGCCTTGTTTCTGCTCCCCAGGGTCTCAGACATCCCCAGTCAAACACCCAGTCCTTAAGAGGCAGGCTCGGATGGACTATAGCCTTGACCTCACAGCCGAAGACCCCTGGGTTAGAATTTCTGACTGCATCAAAAACCTGTTTAGCCCCCTCATGAGTGAGAACCACGGCCACATGCCTCTGCCGCCCAGCGTCGGTCTGGGTGAAGAAGACGGGGTGCGGGGCCACCCAGATGGGACGCCGCCCAAGCTGGATGCCACCAGCGGTCCTCCCAAAGCTTACAAGTCAGCGGACAGCGGCACCGTGAAGAAGGGTCCCCCTGTGGCCCCCAAGCCAGCCTGGTTTCGCCAAAGCTTGAAAAGTTTGAGGACGCGTGCCCCGGAGCCAAGGCGGCTGCCGGACCCTGCCTCCCCCGCGCAGCCAGCAGCAGCGCCCCGGGAGCGCCCGGGGCCCTCCACTCGGACCTTCTCCTCCTCCATCAGACAGAGGATCAGCTCCTTTGAAACCTTTGGCTCCTCTCAGCTGCCCCACAGAGGAGCCCAGAGACTGAGCCTCCAGGCCTCCTTGGGGGAAGCAGCACCACCTCCCGGGGAACAAGAGGGAGGACAGGTTCCCGGCCCGTCCGGGCGAGGGGCTCCCTCCACCGTCGAGCCGCAGCCCCCAAAGCAGGAGCGGCTGCCGCGGGGCTCCCCCATTTCCTCCAAGACCAGTGAGCCAGGCGTGTCGGGGTCCCCTCTGCCAGGACGGCAGTCCAGTGAGAAAGCCCCCCTCCCTGACGCCGACCCTCTCTCGAGGCTGCTGTCCACACAGACCGAGGAGCCCCAAGGCTCCGTTGTCAAGATGCCGAGCCAGCGTGCGCGGAGCTTCCCCCTGTCCAGGACCCAGTCCTGGGAGGTAAGGCTGCTGGACGAGAAGACCAGTCAGCTCTACTCCATCAGCAGTCAGGTGTCGTCGGCGGTCATGAAGTCCCTGCTGTGCCTTCCGTCTTCCATCTCCTGGGGCCAGACTCCCTGCAGCCCTAAGGGAGGGGGTTCGCCCACGTCGGGGGCCGGTGACGCCCCGGCCGCGAACAGCTCTGCAGAAACTCCTGCCTCGGACACAGGCTTCTCGCTCAAGTGAGTGTGCCCAGCCTGTCCTTCAGCTTCCTGTCCTCCTGTTCTTTCTAGTCTTTCTTTCATAACCGTGCGTAGCTTTAAAACAATGTCTTGGGCACCCTAAGGGGTTGTTCTGCCTGTTCTGCCCCGGGCGTGGGCGTGTGTGTGTGCGTGTGTGTTACACTCTCCATAGGAAGGGGGTTGTTTCACCACACCTGGTCTGGGAGGGGTGGGAGGGGGGAGGCGCTGCTGGTCCCTGGTGAGTTGTCCATGAAGGTTTGGAAAGCGAATGACATCGACATGTCCCGCTCCTGCTCAGGAAGGCCAGACGGAGGCCAGGAGAGGATGACCTGCTCCCCCGTCACCCCCCAAGTGATCTGTGCACTCTGTGCACGGGTCGCGGCCCCAGGACTGGGCGTGAGGATGTCTGGGATGCAGTCCCGGCTCCGGCGCTGACTCCCTGACCGTGATCAGGTTCCTCACTCTCACGGTTTGCCCTACAGTTGAGATTAGGAAGTGGGCAGGACCTGCTCCAAAAAACGGGGGGGGGCTCCCCACTGTTCCCTGGGGCTCCCACTGTAGGGTGAGGTCCTGCCTTGAACGAGAACAGCTCTGCACTTACCAGCTTTATTTCTTATTCTTAGACTGCTGAGAAATGTTTGAGACCCATTGACCCTGTTCCAGCCCCCGCAGACAGCCTGGGAAGGAACAGGAGCGAGCCTGGACACTCGTCTAGGGCAGGGTCTCGGGAGCCAGACCGACCCATGGGGAGCTCCTGGGAGCCGGTCAGACGTAGAGGTGCCCTGTAACGCTAAGGTTTCCCCGGAGCTGGCTCTTCCTGGCTGAGAAGCTGTTCTCTGGCCGGAACTGTGAGGCTCCCCTTTAGAACGCAGTTCTCTTCACCTGCTGGCGGTAAAGGTCTGCCGATCAGAGGGAGGAAAAATGTCTTCTGACTAAAACCACAGTTTCCTGCAAAATATGAGGTGTAGCTGAAAAAAGCTGGCTACAAATATCGAAATAAGTTCTAAAGAAAAAGGAAGACCAGTTGCTGCCTGCATGGGCCCTATTTGTGGTTATTAGGTGCTAATAATTGGGGAGGATATGCAGGTGCTGACGGCAGCCGTGAAGGAGTGCAGGGGTGAGTGTGTGCGAGGTGCCGTGGTCGTGATCCCACTGCAGTGTTGGTGCCAATTGTCCCGAGTACCCGCTGCACTCTGGGGCGAGGTGCTGACATTCAGAAACCCCGACCCGGAGACCGACACACCATGATCTGTGATCGTGAATCCCGGATCTGGGCATTCCACGGCCGGGTGAGCACAGGCAAGGCGTTCACCCTCTGTAAGCCCCAGTGTCCTGGCGGCTTTGGTGGAGGGACACTGGTTTCCACTCTGATTTATTATATCGAGTTACAGAACGCATGCCGGGGCCTAGCCCAGGCCTGGAACAGAGTGATTTCACAGCGACCGTGAGCTCCTGTTAATATTCTGATTCGTACTATGTGCTGTTTCTCTATGAAAGCCTGTCAGAGCTGAGAGAGTACACGGAGGGGCTCAGTGAGCCCACGGAAGCTGAGAGCTGGGACCACTGCTCCCCTCAGTCTGGCCAGTCGGTCATCTCCCTGCTGAGCTCCGAGGAATTAAAGAAGCTCATTGAGGAAGTGAAAGTTCTAGATGAAGCAACGTTAAAGGTAGGCGTCCTCTGTAAGCACTTAGTGACCAAGGCCGTACTCTGAGCCGTGGCCGGGGGTGCAGAAGAGGCCCCAGGGTTGTGCCCGTGGGAGAGGGACATTGCCTCACTGGACCACAGCAAGACCCGCCACTCGAGGGACGCTTTGCAGCTTATAAAGTACTTTTCATCATTGGCTTATTGCAGCTTTTCAACCATTTTATAAGAAGGAAAGGTGGGGCTCTAGAGTTTTCTTTGTCCGAGTTCTGTGCCGCGTCCCCATCCCACGGGCTGTGGCCGGGCGTGCGTGTCCAGGGAGGTGCTGGCTTCATGGGAGCATGCTGTTGTAAGCAGCCTGGGTTACCAGCTCCCCCCCCCCGCCCCGAGACTTACCCTGCACAGGGAGAAGTGATTGATCCCAGGGCTTGCAAGAACTCCCCCATTTCACTCAAGTCATTGTGAAAGTCCCACTTCCCATATGCTTCTGAGCACACCCCAGAGACGTGAGGAGGGGAAGTGGCCAGGCAGAGCTGAGATCAGCTCAGCTCAGATGAGCACCGGCTCCAGGGCTTGCCCTCCTGGGTCGTCCCGGATCGGCAAGGCTTTTTGCACCAGAATCACCCAGACTGGGGTGAAAGCATTAAGGAGGCATCATAGCTGAAATTCCCGAGGCCAAGGGTATGGCTCAGCCTGGACTGAGACTCACTCATCACCCGGACCCTGGTACCATCGTCCCCCAGGGCTTCATTCACACGGAGTAACAGGGTCAAAAGTGCTTTGTCAAAAACAAAGAGCTGTCTTGTCTAGGGTGTCACTGGGAGACCATTTGCTTTTCTGCTGGGTAAGGGCCTCTTTTAGGGCAGGTAACCTGATACTTGGGTCAAAGTGGGGAGATTTGGGCCAACGCTGGGGTAGCGGGGGGTGGAGCGGACCCCTCATCCCTCTGGGTCTTGGGAACTCCCAATCAAGGGGTCACAGAGCTGCACGCCGGGAGCTCTTGTGGTGCCAGAGCAAGGGAATTCTTTGACGTCAGGGTATTCCCTTGCACAGGTGCAAATTGGTGGCCCGAGAGCCACTCAGACCCGCAGGTGCATTTTATCTGGTCTGCGTGGTGACTGTTACAATTATTGTATTCTTTTTTTTTTTTTAAGATTTTATTTATTTGACAGAGAGAGAGACAGCCAGTGAGAGAGGGAACACAAGCAGGGGGAGTGGGAGAGGAAGAAGCAGGCTCCCAGCGGAGCAGGGAGCCCGATGCGGGGCGTGCCGGGGCTCGATCCCAGGACTCTGGGATCACGCCCCGGGCCGAAGGCAGACGCTTAATGACTGAGCCACCCAGGCGCCCTGAATAATTGTATTCTAAAGATGATAAAACCTGAATTGATACCTGGTCGTCTGGCTTCTCTCCTCGTTGACAGGGAGCGGTCGGGTAGCAGCTCTTCTGCAGAGGAGATGGGCTCCCGGGTTCTCTGCAGTTCCATGTCTCACGTCTGTCTAGTTTGCTCCTTTAAGTGATCCGCCTACACCCCCCCCCACCGTAGGCATTTGAGCTTGAGGCCTCAGGTCAAGACCCAAAAGAGCGTCTCTGACTTCAGACAGGACGGAGGGGCCGTTCAGCCTCCCTGTGAGCGCACGTGGGAAGCAGTGCATGTGCTTCTGTGCTCACGCATGTGGGCACGGGTGCCCGTGGGTGCTGCAGCCAGGACTCGGCCGGGCTCCTCCATGGGCGGCGGTGCCCCGTGGGGGAGCAGGAAGAGAGCAGGAGCAGTGAGCTTCGCAGAACAGTACTGCCCTCGGGGCGCACACAGCCCCACATCGAGACAGCAGAGCTGCGTTACGACGTGCTGGGTTTCCAGCTGACTTCGTGCCACCCAGCCCTGTCCGAACCCGTGTGGGTGTGGGCTGGGCGGCCGGGCCGGGGCAAGACGGCACTGTTATTTTACACATGCCCTCTCTCTTCTAAACTTCCTGCAACTCCAGAAAGCACGGTGCTCTCTGTCCGGATGATGGAACAGGGTTGAGGAAGGGATAGAACTTGGCAGGTGGCCACGCTGGGCTTGGAGAGCGAATCAGCCTGACTTTGCTTCTTAAATTGTTCGGGCTGGTGCGGTGCACGTCTTTAATATACGTGTCTCCTTCCACAGCAATTAGACAGCATCCACGTCACCATCTTGCACAAGGAGGAGGGAGCTGGCCTTGGGTTCAGCCTGGCAGGAGGAGCGGATCTAGAAAACAAAGTGATCACAGTGAGTGGCCGTGTGCTGGGGGGACGTGAGAGCCAGAGGCAGTGGCCCCAGCAGAGGGAACACCTGTCGGCAAGGGCCTCACTCTGGGGATCAGACGAGTGGCCGGCAGCAGGCCGCTGGGCACGGTTTTAAAGGGGAGCTGTCGGGACCCCATCCTTTCTAAGAAGCTCTGTGACGTCACCTACGTGACTCCATAGTCTATCCTCATCGTGATCCTTCATTGAACAAGGAAGGCGTCTGTGGACCCCAAACAACTTGAATAGGCCCGAAGTCTCACTCACTTGTGGAAACTTAAAAAAAAAATACAGGTGTCTCAGCCTCACACCAGGACTGCTGGACCAGAATTTCTCCAGGTTCAGAGGACATTTTAAAACACTCAAACCCACTGAACGTCACTGAACAGTACACTTTAAAGTGGCTCATTGTATGTTATGCGAATTTCAAGTCAACAACAGCAACAAAACCTCGAAGCAAATATTCTTCAGTGTCTCTCGTTTTGGACGAAGAGACCAGTAACCCGTTCGTGACTCAACATTTAGACAGGAGTGGTTTGTGAGCACAGGCCTCGTGGAAGGCTGCGCAGCTGGGACTGCAGACCAGGCCTGATAACAAAGCACAGCACACCTGGATGCAAGGGGCCTCACCTGGGTAGAGAGACACCTGGGGAAGGCGGGCTCTGTAAAGGAGGCTGCTTTCCTGGTTTGCCCACCGGAGAGTGGGGGTATTGGCTTGGACACAGGAGAGGCTGCCGACGGCTGGCTGGGGCACTAGGGCCACGCTGGCAAGAAGAAGCAGCAGTTCCTGTGTGGGTTCACAGAGCACAGAGCAGGCTGCAGCCTGAGGCTTTGGATCATGTGGTCCAGCCCTGTTGTCTGGGGATGAGCTGGAGCTTGGGGGGGGACCTGCACCTCTTCTGTGCACCCCGTTATTCTGGCCCACGTGGTCCGATCTGCTCGGGCAGCAGCCCACCTGTCTGCCCACCCCGTCTCTCTGACCCAGACGGTTTCTGGCCATCCCATCCTCAAGGGCTGAGTTGTGACGTGGCTGCTTCGTGTCTCCACAGCGGGGTGCACTGTCCTCATCGATGGCCGTGTTGTCTCAGTGTATTCCGCGGGCTCACGCACATTCCTTCGCCCAGCGGAGCACAAACCCTGCAGCTCATCGTGGGCCAGCATCAAACACACCCCCCCAGCAGGTGACTTGGCCCGTTCCTGTTGGTCCGTTCAGAGCCACCCGTGTGTGAGCACTGACTTCCTGCTTTGCAAGCAGGCTCTCAACCACAAAACATAAAAAGCACATAAAACCACCCAGGACCTATTTCTGTCCTAAGCATGCAGCAACGGGCTACGAAGACTGCGCAGTTGACTTTCCATCTGGGGAGCAGGGAGAGCTGCCTGTGAGAATAATACTCAGCATCTTTGGGTCCGCCCTGAGCGGTGACCTCTGCACCCCGTTTGGCCAGCACTCAAACACCAAACAATGCACACTGGCCAGGCATTCGGACCTGACTTCCTCTTCCTCCCTCCGTGCGTGAACGCTTCTGCTCCTTTCCCGAGTCATTGCAAGAGGGCGGATGCTGAGCACCGTCCATGACCGAGGGCCATGCTGGGCGCTCACTGGCTTCTCTAAATCATCTTCCCCATGACTCGGAGGGGGGCTGGACATGGAGGGACTACAGTGGAGGGACTGAGATGCCGGCAGAGCTTCTGCTTCATACTTGGGTCTCATACAGAGCGGGGGGATCCTCGCCGCCTCTGATCGCATCCCAGAATTTTTCGGACACCACAATAACTTAGAGAAACAGAGAGCCTGGTTTCCATGACGAGGTAGCATGTCTCGGTGACAGCCCGTGCACGCTGTCATGCGGTCCTCTTAATTATGCACGTTAGAATCAACCTCATGAAAGAGGCAGAGGCAAAGACATGAGATTTTTAAAAATCCCACATGTTTTGCTGAAAGGGGACAGGTGGGGTGACCTCTTTTAATTGAATCAGAATTTCTGGGGGAGGAGCTTTAAAATGCCCAGACTTCCTAGGAGAGTGTTTCTCAAACAAGCATCCTGCGGAAGATGAGGGCCTGAGAATTTCCGCGTGGAGAAAAGGATTGTTCGCTGAAACACTTTGGGGGATCGCTGCATCGTGCTGCCTGTTCTCACAGGAGCATCGTGTAAATTTGCTTCGTAGAGCCTGCAATACCTTTTTCAACAGGCTGTAGATGTTTTCAGAACTTTCGTTTTATCCAGCATTCTTAACTGCCTTAGACCTTAGAGACCTTCTTTATACAACGCCTGTTAATGTGGCACAGAATCTGTGCTTCGGAGAAAACACTCTGGGAAACGCTGTTGCAGAACAGAAGGTGAAAGATCTGAGTGGGATTGTTAACTAGGGTTGTGGTGATCGGCTAGGGCCTTGTGTTCGGAAGGGCTCTGAGGACCAGTCTGGCCATCGTGGCTCGCGATCTCTGCTCTGGGTGGCTAGGTCCCACTAACTGGTCGGGATCCGCCTCCTGCAAGAATCTGGATCTGACGCTGGGTGACTCCTGGGTCTTGACTTCCTTGGCTTTGTTCAGGTCCACAGAGTGTTCCCCAACGGGCTGGCCTCCCAGGAGGGAACTATTCAGAAGGGCAACGAGGTTCTGTCCATCAACGGCAAGTCCCTCAAAGGGGCCACGCACAGCGACGCCCTGGCCATCCTCCGTCAAGCTCGGGACCCCAGGCAAGCTGTGATCGTCACCCGGAAGCCGGCTCTCGAAGCCACGCCCGACCTGAACTCCTCCACGGATTCCACGGCCTCAGCCTCTGTGGCCAGCGACGTTTCTGTAGATTCCAGTAAGTGCCCTGAGCTTGGGCGAGGCCCCGTGGGTCACATCGCCTTTGGCCACTTGGGGCCAGTCCTGCTGGGGCTGCTCAGTCGCGTGTGGCCTGCCTGGCATGGGCTGGGGATGGGTGTCTGTGTTTGTACGAGCACGGGCACGGGTGCAAGTCCAGCCAGAGGCCTTCCCCGCTCGCGCGCTGCCCTGGAGAGGGGGGCGTCCCTAACAACGTCCCTGTGCTTACCCTGCAGCGGAGGCCACAGTGCACACGGTGACGCTGGAGAAGACCTCTGCGGGACTGGGCTTCAGCCTGGAAGGTGGGAAGGGCTCCCTGCTCGGTGACAAGCCGCTCACCGTGAACAGGATTTTCAAAGGTGCGGTGTGCGTCTGAGTCTGTGTGTGTGTTGGGGCCAGGCCCCCACAAGGCTTCTGGGCACCTTCTGGGCCACGTCGGTTTCCCACAGCCCCGTGCCCTCCTGGAGGCAGACGGGCAGGCCTCTTAGGGACTCGATTCTGCTTTTTCTACCTTTTCTCCTCGGCTTGAGACATCCCCTTACTCCTTCTCATTCGCTGGGTCCTCGCAAGTGACTGAGCCCTGGGCTTGGTTCTGCTGGGCAGGGCCGGGACTAGAGCGAGGCTGGGGGAGGCACTGCTGGGGGCACAGCACTGAAGGGGGTCCCCACATCTGCAGTAGCCAATTTCAACGCACTATTTCTAAAAATTAAAATTAATTAAACAAAATTCGTAGTGAACAAAACATCAAAGTTTAAGGACAGAGTATGACTTTCTACTTGTACACACTCGACCTCACTCGCCTCCCCCTCATCCCGGACCCGTCAGCTCCTGGTTTTATGCAAAATGTTGACATTTTGTTCAGCACGGGTTGAGGTGCAAGCCGGCATAAAGGCGGGGGGGGGGGGTCACTCAGGCTTTCCCGTGAACATCGTGAATGGCCTGCAGCTCCCACGGAGAACCATCCCTGTCCTCACTGCTCCTCAAGCTGGAGCCCCAGCCCCACAGAGCGGGGAGCTGTGGGCAGAGAGCACCAGGCAGAAGTCAAGGGACCCGGGTTCCGGTCCCAGCTCAGCCTCTCATTTGCTGAGCGACCACTGTCTCCAGGGCCGGAAGCTCCTGGTCCACACAGAGGTGTGGGGTGTGTCTGGACCCGGGGTGCACGGAGGCTCACTGGGGGGGGGGGTCCCCAGGAATCCATGTTTACTCCAACTCTCGGAAAGACGTTTTTGACTTTCGAAGGGGGACTAGCAGCTCTGAAGCTCAGCTGGTTACCCGCGTCCTCGGGCTCCTGGCAGGTGCAATGGGACGATTGCCACACGCGTAGTGTTAGCAGGACACCTGACAGGCACAAAGGCCGATATACTTCAGCAATTTTTATTCTCATTACTATCAGCTGTTAGTCACTATTTCTGAATATCATTGTATCAAACGGATGGGAAATCCTCTTTCAATATAGATAATAAAGTAACACTCTTTCCGTAGGCAGCTTTGAAAGAGTGGGGGCCATACACGATTACGTCCTCTTCACACGGATGCGGGGGTCTTCTCCAGGCCGTGCAGAGTCAGGCACTGTGAACACTCACCAGCCCCCTTCCCACACCGCCCAGTGCCTGGGAGCTCATTCGAAGGGGAGAGACCGCATGTGGACGGAGGGTGTGGGGCTGGTGAATGTGGAGGCTCAGAGGGGAAGCAGTTCCCCAGAGGCCTCTATGATCCATGAAGTCTCCACCTGGCTCTGGGCTCGAGGCTTCCTGGAACCTCCCTTCTCTGGGGACACATAGGCTGCACCTTTCCCAAGGGCCACAGAGCTGGAGGCTGGCATGCCCACCTTGAGGTCACCATCTGACAAGAAGCCTCCTTTCAGACCCACTGCCGAGCTCCTAAGGGATGGGCACCCTGTTCCTTCCCGAGTTGTCCTGGCTCCTCAGAGACTGAGGGTCGGGGGTAACCTTCCTTGTTCCCCAGTCACCTGTGCAACCCGTTATCTTCTTCTTCCTCCTCTCAGGGGCAGCCTCGGAGCCGAGCGAGACAGTCCAGCCAGGGGACGAAATCTTACACTTGGCTGGCACGGCCGTGCAGGGCCTCACGCGGTTTGAAGCCTGGAACATCATTAAGACGTTGCCTGACGGACCGGTCACGATCGCCATCAGGAGGAAAAGCCTCCAGGCCAAGGGGACCGCAGCTGCTGGAGACCCGTAGGCAGAGTCTGGGGGCCGACCAAAGCCAGTAACGCACAGCTCCTCGCAACCGCTAATTCTCAGGGTCGCTGCTAACCCCCGCCCGGGTGGGGAAGGCAGAGATGTGCTTCCTGGGGCCGCTGCCCTGGTCCAGACCTTCCGGGACGCCGCCCAGCAAGAGGGTCGTCCCGAAAGGAAGGGCAGCGTCGCTCCGGGTGCTACAGACTACAGACTATGTACAGAGAGCGTGCTGATAATACTGTGGTGCTGTAAATAAAAGGGGTATGTTCTAGTTTGGTACGCGATCCATGCCCTGCTTTGCAGATTTTCCAAGTCCTCTAAAAGTGTAACGATTCACACCCAGACAGCATTTGCTTTTCTCACGAATCTGCCATGTGCGCGGGCTCGGAGGGACAGGCCATGCTGCTTTCCTGGGCATCCGCCCGAGCAGCTCGAAGGCTGGGGGCTGCAAGCACCCGAGGGTCAGTCTCTCGCGGCCCCGGCAGCTGATGCTGGCTGTCGGCTGGGAAATGAGCTGGGGCGGCCAGTCCGGACACTCACGGGGGCCTCGCCCTGGGGCCTGGGCTTCCTCACCACATGAGGGCTGGGTGCAAGGGGGAGAGCCAGATAGAAAGTGTGTCCTTCTTATGACCCTGCCTCAGGGCCCCGCGGCAGCTTCTGCTGGGCGCTATCAGGAGGAGGTGGCCCAGGTGCAAGGGTGGGGAGATGCTGCTGGGCTGTTTTGGGAAAACACAACCCACCCCACAGAACACTCGCAAAACTGGTTTTGGTTGGGTTGGAGATAGGATCCTAGGTAAGGGTGGTACCGGGTGGTGGGGCAGGGAGGCAAAGAGGAGTCAGGTGAGACTCAAGGTGTGAGCAGGTGTGCCAACAGCACAGAGCAGCACGAGTACAAGAGGGTGAACTAGAAATGGCTACCATTTCCCTGCCACGCGCCGCGCACTGGGCTGGCGTTCAGGGGACACGGTCTTTACTGATCACAGTGGTGTCTACAGAGCGTGGTTTTGTGCCATTGTATTGGTGAGGGCGCCAAGACCGGGAGACGGCAGGTGACCTGTCCATGCTGGTGAATGAGGAGGCAGAGATTAAGCCCTTCTTTTCTGGGATCTGGTACAGACGGAGAGGCCAGTGCCCGACCAAATGGATGTCTGGTTTGCTCATCTCTTAATGCCCGATGGCCACGCTCAGGACAGAGATCTATCAGCAGCAACCAGGGCTCCCTGACCAGACCCCGGGCAGCATCCCAGCCCCGCCCCAGCCCTGCCCTAGCCCCGCCCCAGCCCTGCCCCAGCCCCGTGACTATGGCGGAGACTGGAGTCAACACGAAAGTGAGTTATCCTTAGGCTGGGAGTGCTGAGGCCACGTCAGTGGAGTCTGGTGGCTTCTCCAGGGTCCACAGGAAGCAAAGACCGTTTCCGGGCAGTAAACTCCTAGAAAACCCAACGGGGGCCCCTCTTCACGCAAATGCCGCATGTGACGTCACTGCAGAGGGCGTCAGCTCGCTGATCCACTCACCCCGGGAAGCAGTGGCTTACAGTAGTCGCGTCCTGCCTGCCGCCTTGAGCACCCCCTTCCGAAACCTGTCATGCCCCACGCTGGGCAAGGACTCTGAGACACTGTGCGGACAGGTTCTTCAGGTTTAAAAACACTGCCGATCACTGTGATCTGGCACTGGGAGGCGTGACTCACTTCCACACGCACGCCATAGGACCCTGCCCAGGGCTGGCCCACGAGGCCACGCGGACTCGGAGGCACACCCATGCCCCCATCACCTCTCAGGGACAATTGGGCAACTACTGGGCCAGCAGCCGGGTCAGGCATGTGGACCAGCCCAGGGAAGGTGGAGTGGCCTTCCGTCGGGACTGGGAGCAGGTGACATGCAGGAGCACAGGGCTGGCCATGGGCCAGGGACACAGAGAAGCCGTCCTGCAGGTCTGGGCAGGCTTGTCTCAGGACTAGGGCGCAGCTAAGGGTCCCTCCTCCTGCTTCAGAGGGTCCCCCTCTCCCCACTCAGGACACCACCACCGGTCAAGTTTCCAGTCTCCATGCTCAGGGGGTGGGGGGAGGGTCTTCAGTCCGGGAACCAGCAAGGTCTTAACCCAAGAGCTCGTCCATTGGTTCTTCCTGGTGCCGGGATTGACACGGGAGATCTGGCCCTCCCGCGCCAACGTCTTCAGAGCAGAGGAAGCACAGAAGAGGGCCTTGGCTAGACATTTCCCGTCAACCCCGAACACCTCATCACCGCTCACTGTCAGGGACCCACTTCCACCCCATGGACAGGAACCCTCCCCAGGGCCTCTCCCAGGCAGCCCTGGTTCCTTTCAAGCCGTGTCATACCAGTCCACACGTCATTTCGTCTGCACGGGCTCTTGAACGGCAGGCTATGTTGGGCTTGCTATTCATTGTCCTATAAACACGGGACGTCAAAGCACGGGCAGGGGCAGGTGCTGTTCAGGAACAGAGATTCTGAGCGGCAGGCACTGGCCCGGGTGCATGTCTTCTGACTCCTAGTCCAGTGCACTTTCACCCGGTGGACCCTGTGACCCAGGTCCTCAGGGGGCTGGCTTTCCACCCTGCTGGACAGGGAGGCATGAGTGGCTTCTGGGGTCTCCTCAGCTGGCACCCGGCAGAGTAGGGACCTGCTACGTATTTACCGAGAGAATGAAATCTAAATTCAAGAGTCTGATGAAGACTTCTTGGTAAGTTGGCTGGATGATCCCAACAGCACCACTGTGGGATCTGTGGCCCATTACAACCCGTAAGAAGGGGGCTTTCTAACCCTTGACACGGAGCTTTCCTGTTTCAAAGCTGGCTCTTGCTTTGGCACATCCGGAGACAGACACCCCAGGACTCGAAGGTGGGGATCTGAGCTACTATGCACAAGGGGGCTGACTGCCACTCGGAGGACTCTGGAAATTTCCTGCTGACAGTAGTCACTGCAACACGAGGACACTCCGGTCAGACACAAGGGCGTGTTCCTCACCAGCAGGCTGTGTGGTCCTGACTGGAGACAGGGAAGGGACCTCGTGTGGCAGCCGAGGCCACCCCTTCCCAGTGGCAAGGCCGTGCTCCCCAGTTCCAACGACCCACACGGTGGGCCAGGATGGTGCGGGCCCCGCAGTCTCAGAGCAGAGCCCAGAGCTGGGACTCCAGCCAGCGCTGCTGGAGGGGACCTGCCCTCCCATCCTTTACCCTGACAGCAGTGTGGCCCAACCAGGGAGGACTCCAGCCCCGGCTTCTAGACCGACGGTAGGAGAGGGCGAACGCTGAGGGGGAGAAGGCCCTCCTCAGAGGCGGGAGGGGCTTGCCCTACTCACCATCATCCCAGAGCGTGCCAGCCCCGAGGCTGCGGAGTCGGCTTGGGGCACACGCATACTCTCTGGGTTTTCTGGGGACACAGGCCTTAACTCAGTGGGAAAGAGTGGAAATGACCGATTCGAATAGAAGATACAACAAAAAGAAATAGTGAATGTATTTTTCCTCAATGCCTATCTCATTTATGAAAACACTATTTTCCAAACCGTTATCTTTTTAAGGGGGAACGTCTGGTGCAGTGTTCCCAGGTGGGAGGGCACTGGGTGCCAACGAGGCAGCAGAGCGGGGCTTTCCGTGTCGATGGGGAATCTCGCTGACGGGGGCACGCCGTCTCTGGCGGTGACTGGCAAGACAGGCTTCGGGCAGACCGCATCCCCTGGGGTCTGCTGGCTGGAGGGGTGCAGACAACCAGCAGACAGGGCACAGGAGAGGCTCCCCCAAGCCAGCCCCAAGGGGGAGGAGGAGTGGGGCGGCAGGGGCCATTCTGGCAGGCTTCTCGGAGATGAGCTGTCCCCAGGAAGGTCCCAAAGGGTGAAAACTGGCCCTCGAGCTCCCAGTACCCCGGGAGCTCTGTGATGAGTCACAGGAGCCCTTGGCCAGGAGGTGAGAACGTCAGTCACACAGGGTCTTCACAGCTTTCTCCAGGTTGGCGTAGAAGCCAGCCATGCTGCGGGGGAAGAAGGAGTCCACCACGCTCCGAGGGAGGTAGCCGCTGAGGTCGGTCTGGAAGAACGTGACCAGGTTGGTCTTGTCGGGCTCCCTGGGGAAACAGGAGCAGAGCCGCGTCACGCACCTGGAGCGGGGCACCTGGAGCGGGGCACCGGGGCCGCCGAGGAGCACTCGCCCTGGGAGACAAGGCTGTGACGCTGAGATTTGTCAGCGGGAGCCCCACCCTGCACGGCACCTGCCCATCACGGCGGCCGAGGGCTTCGACCCTTTAAAACCCCGGCCTCCGCACAGTTGCAGACAGGGCAACTGAGACTTGGAGAGGGACGGGGTGGGCAGATGAGCAGTGCAAGCCGGCATGTACCGCTCCAGGCTGTGGCTCCTCTACTCTGTACTGAGTATCAGCCCTGGGACTGGGACGCCCACGTTCTCAAACATGGGAATGAGAACCGGGAAAATGGGACAGAACCCTCCCTGAGCTCAGCTCTGCGGCTGACTTACAGCTTAGCGTCGGGCATCTCCAGCCCATTCCTCGTGAAGGGGAGACGAGCCCCGGGTGGGACAGAGGGTGGGGACAGCCACCCTCAGCCGCTCTGGGCTGGCGGACAGAGGTCAAAGAGCACAGGAGCGAAGACCTGGCCCTCCGGCCCTGCACTGCCAGCCTCTGACCCGGGAGAGATCCCGTGACCTCCCTGAGCCCGTTCTCTCATCTGCTAAATGGGACCACGACACTTGCCCAGCCCGCCTTATGGGGCCGGAGGGGGAGCCCCACATTGAAAACAGTAAGAACAAGGCCTCCCACAATTCCTCCCGCTGTGCTAGTGCGTGGGCACACTGTGTCCCCAACGTGCAGAGAACAGGCTCCGTAATGCCCAAGCCCGCGGGCCGTAGGCAGCTTTATTCCTGCCAATTGTGATTAATGCGCCCAGTGAACAGACGGTCCACAATTAAGCTACGCGTAGGCCTGGGCACGTCGCTCGCTCCAGGAGATCGTCCTCACCCCGGCAGAGGCTCACAGAAGCAACCGCAGGGGTGGTTAAACCCTCGCACGAAACCTGGCTGCGGGGGACACAGCGGGTGCTCCACGTGGACAGCTGCAAGACAGCAGAACGGGCAGTGAGCTACGACCTCAGCCCTAGCTCACGCAGACGCCCCCATGTGAAGTCTGGGGAGTCAGCACGGGTGCCCCGGGACCTGCCCCGGAGCCCCCCACCCCACTGTCCCTGACACTCACATACGGACACATACAAACCCACACTCGCACACGTGCAGACAAACATGTTCACGGCTTCCCAAGTCTGCCGGCATCTCAGAGAAAAGAACATTCCACAGTGTTCCACGGTTGGGGGCAGGAGGGAGGCACCCCCTCCAATCCACCATCTGTCCCCACGTGAAGATGCGGAGGAATGGCAGGGGCTGCAGCTTTTGGGAGGCAGGGGGACATGCGCAGTGGCGGGAGGGAGGGGACAGTGCCACCACCCCGCACATCAACAGGGTAGACCAGGAGCCTCAGCGGGAATGATGAGCGGTGCTGGCCACATCTGTGGCGTGAACGTCCAATGACTGGCCTGTGCACTCGCTCCCTTTGGCCCCCCACGGCACACGATCCCCCTGCACCTGGTGAGGCGAGGTGCACGCAGAACAAGGGACCCAGGGCGTGAGTGCCCTGGTGGCCGCCCGGCTGTCACTCACCGCTGGAACTGAGGCTCCCGTCCTCGTACTTCTTGACGAGCACCAAGTCCACAAAGTCTCTGGGGGAAATGAGCTTCATGGCGGCCGGGGGGCTGGCGGTTCTGCTCACGCACAGCATCTGTCAAGCATGGAGGAGTCCAGTGGCCGCCCAGAGGTCTCCCTGCCCCTGCCCCAACCCAGGGTCCGGCCCTCAGAGCAAGCACCTCCTTTCCGCTGTGCCCGGGCAGCCTTCTGGGCCCCCCAGCCCTGGCCCTGGACGGAGCACCCCTTGATCCTCACCCAATCTCAGAACACCCCACCAGTCCATTCTCCCACCTTGAAGGCAAGGTCGCCCCAAACCCACCACGCCTTCTCCCACCATTCCCCTCGTCCCCACCCTCTCAGGTTCCCAGTGCAGAAGAACAGGTCAGGTGCAGGATGGGATGGAGCTCCCTGGGGTGCGGGGCAGGCAAGGAGGGACTGCACTTTGAGGGACTGGGTTTTCAGACTGGGGCTCAGAGTGTCTCGGCCAAGACACCTCTGCCCGCAGGGTCTGAGTCTTCAGGCAGGCATGCAATCCTGGGGGCACCGGGAATCCATTCCAGACGGCTCAGCCTCCCCGTGTTCTTCCTAAGACCCCAGCCTGGGAACAGGCTCTCCTTCACGCAGGCTCTCCCTTCCCACTTGGTACCAACGCACAGCACGCCCTTCCCATCCGGAATCTTCCTAGCAGGCGCGGTCCCTGGGTGCCAAGTCTCCCAGGGCACCAAAGGGACACGTCAGGAAGGTGATACCAACAGCTGAGCCAGGCATGGCACACTGGAGTTAGAATCCCACGTTCTCCCCTCTTCCTCTTTTTAAAGGCCAAAGCTTACTGTTAGAAACAAGGCAGTTTCGACACTTCTGAATTCTCCTATTTTGTAGCAGGAATGGCAGAAGTGATATATATATTACTAACTGATGGCTTCCAGTCCTGATTCCTGCTGCAGGACACATCATTCCTGAAGGAGCATTTACAGTATTGGTAAGAAATGCCGAGGGCGGCAACATGCGGTAAATCCATAAACTCGCCCGCGGCTCTGTGTCTCAGCCACGCTGCTGTCCACCTGTCATCTAACCATCCAACTCAGAATTCGAGTTTTGGGATTTCTCAAAATCATGCTGATAAACACCAGTCTGCAAGGGAGGGCTCCTCCTCTGCATTCTCGCCGCTTCCCTGAGGGGCAAGGAGGCACCGCAGGTCAGCTGCGTCTCCCCTTCCCCAGAACCTGAGCTCACCCGAAACCTGTGTCTTTCTCTTTTCAATTACTGTCCACTGAAGGCTCTACCTTTCAGCCTTTTTTTTTTCTTTAAAGATGTCATTTCTAAGTCATCTCTACATCGAACCTGGGGCTCGAACCTACAGCCCCGAGTTCCAGAGTCACCTGGCACCCCTCTTTCTAGCAGTAAGTCTTATCTTTTCATGGGCCCATGAATTAACTTGAGAAAAGACCTCCCATTCCTCTCATTGAGAGATGTAAAATAAATGACTTTTTAAGTATAAGAGTCCTTCATCCACATTTGTAATATAATCATACTGTCTTAATAAATTATAATCATATCTCAATCCAAATTTTTCACACGCGGTCTTAGGTCACAGGAGAGATATACATGTAACTTATATACATATTTATGATGAAGGATGATGTCTTTGAAGAATAAATAAATCAGGAAAAAATTCAGTAGCCTACATGCAATGGAAAAATAAGTTCAAGAAAAAAAATGATGTAAAATTTTTGACTCGGGAGAATGGGTTCATGTATGATGAGGAGAACAAAGGCAAAAGAAAGCAGATAAAATTAAATTTCCTTACAACTTGCAGAGGAATGACAAATACTTCAGTCAGGCCGAGCCAGACATGGTCCAGGAACTCAGGACTGCCTTCCTGTTAAGGCCTTGCTGGATAGAGGGAAGAGACCTTCACCTGATCCCAGCCAGGCCTCCTGGATCCTGGCAGATTTCCTTAGCATATCAAAGTCCTTTTGGAAACTTCCTTTATCTCTACCTCCCGCCCAACTTAAAACTGTATCATCAATCGCTCCTCACTCTCCCAGTACAGACAGCTCTCTCTGCCCAACGGCCCTGCCTCTGTGCTTTCATGAAAGCACCTTTCTGCGCCTAACATGTCTCAAGAATTCTTTCTTCACCGTTTGTTCCAGGCCCCCATCGCATCAATGTATTTTTAAATAAATGATAGTAAGTAATACTTCAGGTCATGAAGCTACAGCTAAAAGAATGAGGTCATCGTTTTGCTCAAAACTCTGATTTATCACATGTTAGAAATGCCATGTTCTGCCATTTATGATGAAAATTTCAGACTCAGACGTTTAAATGTGAGGTGTCAAGTGGGTGTGTGGGGATGACATAGGATTTCTCAGAGATACGCATGCAAAACACTGAAAACTTGCAGGACAGGACTGACAGGGTCAGGAGGGGTACCTGTGGGGGGGGAGGGGGGAAGGGGTGGGAGGAAGGGGTGGGGGCGGCTTCGGGCCCACAGTGGCTCAGCCCTGGGCCAAGGACTGAGGGTCCCCTGCGGCCCCAGGCAGGGAAACAGGCATGTGTTTCCGGAAGAACAGGGTGCTCAGAAGACAGAGACCCTGTAATATTGATGAGGGGGCAGAAGGTTGGCTGAGGACAAAGCCCACGCTGAGGACCCGCAACCTCACTCCACCCCCACTCCTGGGTGGGTATGTGTGACATCCCTCCAAGAAACTTCCAACTGTCTCACTCTTCCTGCTTTGCTGGAGGGAAAAACCACCTTAGCTGGGTAAGAGCCAGGCCTCCAGGATCCCAGGATCTTCTTTAGCCTATGAAGTCCTTTTGGACGCCTCCCTTTTTCCTACTCCCTCAACTCCCAAGTCTAAACACCCTACAGAAATGCAGCCACTGTCACCTTCAAGAAGAAAGCTCCATATAGGGTCATTCTCTCACTCCATTCGTGTTCTGTTGTAAAGGCCGTTAGCCCGTGGTTTCTCAACTGGAAGCATGTGTAAAATTATTTGTATACTGTCTTCCCAATTTTCTACTCTCTCCGGTAGCCCCTGGGTGGCGGTGGTTCACTCAGTATTTTTATCTAAATGTGCTCACTTTTATAAACTCGGATAAATTTATTTTAAAAGGAAGCTACTTAACTCTCTGCAAAATACACATACGGAGGATCGCTGCGTTCTTGTTCTGCTTCTGAGGCGGAGGCCAGCCGCCGGTTGTGTTATAAAGGAGATGAGCGAGTGTTAAATGGCTGTCACAGGCACGAGCGCCTAACGGAAACGCTCCCCTTCGAGCAACGAGAGGAATTAAAAAAGAACTGAGTCCCGGGTGACATCACCACGTGTGACTCAATGTCAGTTTTTGCCTAGTATCCTTTGTGTCTCAGGGGTGTGTGCCCCACCCTTCAGGAAACACCCACATACACTCTTGACAATGAACTGAAGCAAGAATTTTGGTCCAGGCCAGAACACCTGGGTCCTCCAGACGGACCAGCGCAGAATGACGGCCTGAGGTTTCACGACAGCATCCGTGTAAACACGCAAGAGGGCGTCTCATCCACGGACGTCAGCATCAAACAGGCTGGCAACATTTCCCCAAGGCAACTTTATCATCAGTTTTGGCTACTATTTTTTTCTTCTTAAATTCTGTAATCAAAATCAGGTGCGTTCTTAACGCTCCAAGTCCCTAACACTTAATGTTCTTAGGACAGAAACCTCTAGAATTGGGCTGATATGGTAGCCACTCACTCCACGTGGCTATTTAAATTTACCATGAGGGTAAAGAAAAATAAATAAAATGAACAATTCGTTTTCCTCCAACTAGACACCTCTCACGTGCTCTGTGGCACATGGGCCCTAGGGGCTACTGCAGTGGACAGGGCTGTCACAGAACATTTCCATCACTTGGAAAGTTCTACCGGGCAGAGCTGGCTTGGATGACATACATTGTACCGACGGAGAAAGTGTAATCCAGGGCTGCCACCTGGCGGACCCCACAGCTGGCAGAGAATCCGGACTCTGGCCACGACTCCGGATTCATTATCACGGCCCCATCGAGGGGCACTATTTCAAACCTGAGCTGACGAGTCAAATCCAGGCACTGCGTAAGCGCCCTCAGAGCCCACACTCACGCTGCACGCCTTCATCGGCAGCCGCTATTTCTCTGTGCTCTGCTTAGGACTTCTCTGCCCATCTGGTCACACGGTTTCCCACCTGCACCCGGGCCAAGGTTGGGCCTGAGTGTGGCCAGCAGCGGGCAGCCTGCGTTTGCCGGGCGCCGGGGCTGCGTGGGGTCCTGCCCTTGCCAAAAGGTGTCCCTGACCCCCTCCAGAGGGACAGGGTCAGGTTACTGCTAGGGTAATAGGGCTTGGGAAGACTTACATCAGTGAGGCTTTCGATAATTTCAAAGCTGCTCACGTTCTCATCCCACTTGTCTCGAAGGGTCCCAGCAAGTGGCTTGACACAGGCCCACACCTTTTCCGGCGCTGCATGCACGATGCCTTCTCCCCGGTACCTGGAGCACAAGAAGGAATGTGAGCCCAGGCCTCCACCCAAGCTTCTGCTCCTGGGACCATACACCTGTCACTGCTCTTTAAGACAGGCTTGCAGATCAGGGGCTGAGACTTAACCAGCCCACCTCCCCTCAGACCTGCGGAAACGGACCGTAAGCACTCCCGAGACAGAGTCTGCTTGAAATGACTTAGATAACAACAGAAGCTTTCCTGGAAGAGAACTGGCAAGTGGATCCCAGGGTGCTAGGGCAGACTGGAATTATTTTAGGAAGCAAACCCACAGAGACCTCAAGAGGGGAGCAGCACCTCTGACAAACTTTGACAAGGCGTCATGCACTTACAAGTTCCCTGGAAACTCCATAGATGGCCTCCAGGAAACTGAAACTCCATTCTGTCAAAAGGCACAGAATCGTAGAATTTAGAGCTAGAAAGGCTCTGGGACATCACCTGACCCACTCCCCTGTGCTACAGACGAGAAGTCTGGAGCCTCAAGAGATGCGAGGCTCCAAGCTGACCTGACGGACTCGTGTGGCAGAGCAGGGACAGGTCCTGCACAGTAGACCTTTCCCACAGTAGAACTTGATGGAGCAGGAGATCTGAACCGGCTGATTCCGAGAGCTCTGGGTGGTTTTCAAACCTCCTAAAAGCCACCATGCCATGTGTCTCCTCAATTTCCGTCTATTCGTTAAAAACCAGAAGCGCCGCATAAGCAGAAACTATTCCCACGCCACCTCCTGGGAACGCACAGAGGCTCGTGCTAAGATGAGGGCCGGCTGTGGAGCCTAACCACCATTTGCTAGCCAGGTGACCTTGGGCAAATCACTCAATGAAAAGGGGCAGATACGTATCCCGGGGTCATCGGGCACACAACAGGCCCAGGTGTTTTTAAGGAAGCAACCCTCGATGGAATCTACCCCCACCCCATCCAGCTCCAGGGTACTGGAGAGCAGAAAGGAGCAGGAAGAGGAGGAGCCTGGGGTCTTCGGAGACCCCAGCCCCAGGCAGCAAGAGACCCCTTCCTGCCCCGCTCCTCACTCACGCCTTCCCGGCACATCTTCCATCCTGACTCGTCCCGCCGGTACTGGAGCACCTTCTCCGCCACCGCCTCGCTCAGCTGCGCGGCCAGCGCCGGGTCCATCGCTCCAAGGGTCGGGGCCGTGGCGGGGGGCGCCGTAGCGGAGGCTGGCTCCGGGTCTGGGAGGTCTCTGCGCCCGGGCCCGGGGGCGGAGCCTCAGCCCCGGCCACGCCCCGCGCCCCGCGCCCCGGATTGGCCCAGGCGGGCAGTCGGGCCCCGCCCCGCCCCGAGATTGGCAGGGCCGGCCACGGCCGGGCCAGGCTGGGCGGTCCTGGGAGGGCGGTGCGGACCTCCGGGTCCGCCTCCGGCCTGGGAGGGGCCCTGCGCCGCGGAGCTGGGGGGCGGCCCCGCCGAGCCACTAGCGGCCCGGAGCGTGGACTTCCGCTCCCAGCGCCTAGAGGCCTGCCGCGGGCGGGGCGACCGTGCAGTCGGCCTCAGCAATGCCCGGCGGCGGCTGCGGGGAGCTGGGGGTGCGCGCGGAGGCGGGGACATGGTGGGACCTGCAGCGCCGGCGGCAGGGAGAAGGCTCCTTGAGCAGTGCCCACCAGGGGGAATCTGGACGTCTGTGCCACTGATTCGGGGACTGCAGAAGCGGGGAGCTCGGTGCCCCCCCCCCCCCCCCCCCCCCC
>NW_024425230.1:24378490-24421949 GCF_017311325.1 Ursus maritimus | reverse complement strand
CCCCCCCCCCCCCCCCCCCCCCGCCCCGCGGCCTGAGCGCCTGGTGGCCCAGCTGAGTGGAGACGGTGCGTTCAGTTCTGGGCACATTTTTTTTTTTAATTTTTATTTACATTCTAGTTAGTTAACATACCAGAGCAGTACTGGTTTCAGGAGAATTCAGTGGTTCATCACTGGTTCAACACCCAGTGCTCATCACAAGTGCCTTCCTGAATGGCCATCACCCAGCTAGCCCGTCCCCTGCCCACCTCCCTCCATCAACCCTCAGTTTGTTGTCTTTAGGTTTTGGTCGCAGGGGCTGAAAGATTTAAGTGGCAGTCTCTGGGAGGCTGAGATGCCGGGGCTTCTGGGGGAGATCTGGGCTCTGGTTAAGAGGTACAGGCTTCTCTGCGAGCAGGTGGCCCCGGTCTCGGGGAGCGAGTGGAGTCACATCCCCCTCTGTGTAAATGGCAAGGGCAGTCTAGGTTTCCTCCTCTTCTATAACCAACTAAATATTTGAAAAGGTCAGCACTGAGGTCTATTTGTGCTTCTGTCTGCTTAGCATTTTCATTTAAAGGTTTGAAAAATGGTTATAAACAAAAGGACTACTTGAAAACCCTTTTCGGAGGATGTGATGGGCTGCGGGGTTGTTAAGAAGGCCTGCATGGGGGAATGAGGGAGTCCCAGACTCCGGACCCAGCTTCACCCAGTAGTGGCTGTGTGGTTTAGGGCAAGTCACTTAACCTCTTGGAGCCTCAGTTTCGTGTCTCTGTGTATCATTGCGATGGGCAAGTGAAGAGACACATGGCTATTTCTAGGAGCCATGGAAAAAAGACCCATAAGGTAACCACATTAAAAAAAAACTAAGCATGGGGCGCCTGGGGGGCTCAGTCGGTTCAGTGTCTGCCTTCAGCTCAGGTCATGATCCTAGGGTCCCGGCATCGGGCTTCTTGCTCGGCGAGGAGTCTGCTTCTCCCTCTGCCTGCCACTCCCCCTGCTTGCGCTCTCCCTCTCTGACAAATAGATACATAAAATATTTTTTTTTTTAAATTAAGCACATCCAAACTACTACAAAAAGTTAGGCAAGAGTCTGAAGGAAAAATTGGAGCGTATTTTGACAGCAAGTGAATTTTTTTCATGTATACAGTGGTCTTATAAATTATTAGGAAATTTTCAAACAACCCAACAGATGAAACAAATGCATCAGTGTGAACAGATACTCTGCAGAAAACTAAATTAACAGGGCTAATAAAGACATGAAAAGATGCAGAATCGCCTTCATACCTAGGGAACATGTAATTAAAACAAGGAGCCCTTTCACCGCTGTCTGCTGGGTAGATAGGAAGAGATGTGTTAATTCCCTGTGTTGGGGAGTGTATAGAGAAACAATTTTTTTTTTATACACTATGGGCAGGAGTGTAAGTTTATGTAACCTAGGAGGAAAACAACCGATCTTACAATTTTAGTTTACCTGTGTTTTGACCCAGAATGTCCTGCACAAAGATGCATAAAATGAATCTTACGGCAGGAAACTGTGTGGAGAGATATATCTGTGTATCTGTACGTACACGGCCCGAATACGTAAACTGAAGGACAGGAGTATTGTAGGTGAGTCAGTGCTCAGCTCAGATCGCCCGGGTCCAGATCCCAGCATCACCACTTACTAGCTGGGACCCTGGTTAGTCACTGGCCCTTGCCGACCTTAGCATACGCCTTTGGAAAATGAGAAAAGGAGTGGTACTAACTCATAAGGTTGACATACGGGTCAGAGGTTGTAACAGATAAATAACAATTAGAATGGCGCTTGGCATACTATGTATAATACATGATATACATAAATATCTTGAGAGGGAGAAATAACTCGAGACGTTTGTATATGTTTATACATCTATGTGTTTAGAAGACTGACTTCTAAGAAGGTGTGGAGCAGACTGTGAGCCGTGGGGAGGAATCCCGAAGGCGAGTACTTGTTTATTTGTAACACGGCATACTGTTTGATTATTTCAATTACTAACATGTAAGACTTTTTAATTTAAAAAAAAGAGGCCTCCCTGAAAATCCACTGTAGGTGATTTCCGGAGAGCTGCAGCTCAAGACTCAGTCAGGCGGGGGCCTATCAGAATTTGGGGATAAAGCGCTCTGAAAACAAAGCTGGAGGAAATGAAGTCTTGCTATAGAAAGTGACTTCTGTTAGACGGCAGACACTTGAGAGATTTCTGTTTTTATCAAATGGAACATGGCTTTTGAAATTTTTTTTTAAATCCCTGTAAGAGCTTTTAATGTTTGCTCTCAGAAAGTGGGAAACCCTGCGTAGATGAAATATCTGGATGAGCAAAGTGTTGATCCCCGAGGCCTGTGACAAATGGCAGCAGGAGACGGGCGAGGTCAGGGCAGCCTCGGGGAAAGCTCTGGTCTGTCCTGCCTGTGGAGGCCGGGCAGGGCAGGCTGAGCAGCCGGCTGGGCAGGGGGCGGGAGGTGGCCCACGTGGCCAGCTGTTCAGTGGGGCCTGGGGCTGCAGTTCAGAGCTGATGGGAAGGAGGATGGAGGGAGGTCTGTAGTCTCCACCCATCAGAGCCCCTTCCGCGAGGTCAGGGTAGACCTCACTGAAGTCCTAGCTGAATTTTAAATAAGTATATACGACAAGGGGGTGCCCAGCGGTGTCCACCCCAAACCAGCTCCAGACTGTGGACGGGTCGGGGGACGGGGCCAGCAATGCAAGTGCTCCAACCCTAAAAGCTCCTGGAGAGAGTATCTGCTTTCCGCTTGGACTGCGATGTTGATTATGTTTTATTTATTACATTAGCTCAGGCAGGTGCTGTCGATACGGGCGAATCTCCTTCTGTAAGCGTGTGTATGTCTGTCGAGTCTTAGCAACCGCTGATTGTGACTGAGCTGTGCTGGCCAGCCAGTGTCCTGGGCACTGCACCTGTTCTGGACCTTTGAACCCTCCCAATGCCCCAGTATGACGAGGTGCAGACCACAGTCCCATTTCACAGGTTAAGAAACTGAAAATCACAGAACTAGTGAGGAGCAGAGCTGTGGTGCACGCCCTGTTCCTTTTTCTGAAGGTCATGGGTTTCCTTCCACACCTACTGCCTCTTCCGCCCTGCAAGGATACACAGTGTTTGGCACGATATGGGCGGAGTAAAACCAGAAATTGCAACAATCTACAAACCCTGCAAAGAGGAAACACACACACACACACACACACACACACACAAGCACACACACATTGTAGCGGGAAAGCAGGAATACCACCTCAGACTACAGAGGTGAGTCTTTTAAATATGCACAGAAAACTTTTCTATAAGTTCTGGCCTTCACGAATTTGGAAAACATAAGCAGTGACCAAGGGAGTGTCATTAAATTACTAAGACATTTACCAGACAATTCCTATCAAGAGGAGTTCACGTGCCCTATTTAATGGATATGGTTGTGGTGATTTCTGAGACCCCAGAGGAATTTGTAACATGGGCATTTTTAGGAGAGATTTTTAAGAATAATGTGGATCATGCTCTCAGTGATGGTTTGACCACAGGACAGATGGGAGTCCCTACCCCCACCGCCCATCACTGAAAGTCAAAGGACCATCGCTGAAAGCCAAAGGAATGTTGTGAAGCATCAGTTAGGAGAAGGTGTTCGATGGTTCGGATGTGAAGCTTCCCGAGGGCTGCCGCTGACCGGAGGGCCAGAGCTGGTAGCCTCTGCCCACGGAAAACCGAGCAAAGGCAGGTAGGCCATCGACTCAGAGAAGAGAAAATGCAGTTAGCCAATCCACACTCAGGAAGATGCTCACAACCAGGGAAATGCAAATTAATTAAAATAACTTGGGATTTTTTTTTCAGCTGGTTGGCAAAATTTGCATAGTGTGGCGATATCACGTTCGAGGGGGCTATAAGCAAAATGGCCCTTGTCATCTGCAGATGGAGTTTGTGTGGGGGTCTGGGCGCCTGGAGACTCGCGGAGGAGTAGCCCGTGACCCTGAACATGTCCCTGTCCTGCGTGCCAGGAGTCTCCCCTCCGGCAGGACCAGCATCCACGCCCAGGTCAATACCAGCACATGCGCAGTTGGAGCCTTGTAAAAGACGTGGAGTGTAACAGGTTTCACTGAGGTGGGAAGGATTTCAATGTCCACAATAGGAGAGGGATAGATACTAAGTTTATTCATATGGTGAAACAGTGGTTATAAGTGAGCTTGATCGATACGTTTTATCTACAGACCCCAGACACATAAAGATGTACAATGATGCATGCCCTGTGATAGTATTTACTGGAGTAAAACATGCTTGCACACTGGTTATGGATGTTCAGACATCATATTTACACACACGCACACACAGCACATACAATTATAAACAATTTAATGGACATACACCAAATTCTTGCAGTAAAAGGGGTGTGGATCTACAGGTGGGGATTATAGTGTGCTCTGATTAGATCTGTAATATCTTCTGATTAATGATAATAAAGTGACTAAGTGGAGATAAGATAAAATTGCAGCAGTTGCTGGCACAGTAGGAATAGGGGTGTTTGTCAGACCGGGCTTTGTACTATTCTGCATCTTTCAAATTTCTCTAAGACAGAGCCCCTGCCAAGGGCCGGCGCGCAGGTGCGCTACCTTGCCCGGGGAGCTGTTGCACAGGGAAAGGTGCTACACGTACCTGCAGCCGTGGGTGCGTGTTGGCGACGTCCCTGTGTCCTCAGGAATGATGCAGAGCCTGTCTGTCCTCTAGTCCTGGCTGAGTGCCTCCCCACCCTCACAGACAGGTGCTCCTGCAGGTGCCTGGAGGCAGGGCGGGGCCTTTCCAACCTGTGTCTCCGCCCCGGGCAGCCCTGAGCCTCAGCCTCAGACCAAGCACCTGTAGGTGCCCCTCTCACAAACGCCTTGCAGCACGTTTCTTCCTGAGCGGGCTGCAACCCCCCTACATACGTTAAAAATAGGTGCTCGCCTTGTCATGAATTTGGGGAGGAGTGTTATGTGTATCTGATTTTACAGTGGCATTATTTACACCGAACTCTGCTCTCTGGGTAGAATTGGCAGTAGATCTTGGACTGTCATCCCATCACCCTGTCACCTGTGATTTGTTCATTAGTGTAGTTCATTCATTCATTCACCCACCCGTTGACGTTCAACAAGTGTGTGCGTTAGGCAGCGGTCTGACACGGCCCCCAGGATTCCTGCCCCCTGAGGTGCATCCCCGTGTGCTCTCCCACTGAGCGTGCTGGCGTGCGGATGGGATGAGATTTCACTCCCATGATTAGGTTCTGTTATATGGTCAAGATGAACCGAGTTTGAAGATGTCGTTAAGGTCTCTTGACCAGTTAACTTTGAAGTAATGAAAAGGGAGATTATCCTGGGTGGGCCTGACCTGATCAGGTGGGGTCTTTTATAAGAGCATCCAGGATTTCTCAGGAAAAGGAGTTTCAGGGCTGAAGGGGCCTTCTCTCGCTGGTCTCGAGGGTGTAGGCGGCTGTGCTGGGGGAGGGCCATGGAGAACGGAAGCAGAGGGCCTCCTGCAGCCTCAGGTAAATGAATTCAGAGGAGATGCCTGGCGACAGTTTGCCTGAGACCCCGAGCAGCACACCCAGCTAGGCCGTGTCTGCACTCCACCCACAGAAAGTGTGAGATGATAAGTGCATGTTGCTCTAAGCCACTAAGTGTGTTATGCAGCAGTAGAAACTGAGCACAATACTGTATATCATATGTCAGTTGCTAGGGGGGTCAGAAGGAGCAAACAATGCTTTGTTTCCCGGGCACTCAGTCTGGTGGAGGAGAGAAGACGCCAAAGGCACAATTTAGAGTAGAAAGAGGGATCTTGGAGACGGGAATAGGAGGTACCCTTCAGTTGACCACAGCAGACCAACCCACGTTCCTGCAGAACCCTGTCCAGCACCAGCGGAAGGCGAGCCAGCCATTACAGGTGAAGACGGTGAAAAGTGGGGAGGGATGCCTCTGTTCTTCCCCCTCGCCCCCCTGTGGACTTCTCGGCTGGGTGCCATAAGCCTGCCATTTTCTCCAGCTGTGAATTTCTTTTCCACCTGCCACCTGGAGGGAGCCTCTCGTCATCAAGGGAAAATGAGGTTAACAGACAAGGAGACCCAACAGGTGAAAAGACAGAGGATCCTGAAGGTGTTTGATCCCCAGGTCCAGCCAAGCCTGAAACCAGCTTGAAGCCCGTACTTTCTGGTTAAAGGAACCAATAAACCTCGGGGATTCTGCTACCTCTTAGCCAGCCGTCCTGACTCGTTAATACAGATGTGCGAGCAGCGGGTACACAGTATAATAAGCTCTCCCATTTTAGTTACTGCTGTCATTCCAAAAACCGATTATTCATGTGAACTAACGAAGCACTGTGAGATCTTAAAGGGTGGGGACGTCACTCCGGGGTGCTTATCAGGGGAGAACTGAGTCCCGCGTGCTGAAACAGACGTCCCCAGCACGGCGGTACAAAGGGTGCACACGGGGGATGAGGAAGGACGGACGCGGACATCTCGGAAGAGGCTCAGCCATCCCGATGAGCTGGCTGGCTGGCCTCTGATTTGTGGCCTCCCGGAATGCAGGGAAAATACGGACGTTTTTGAAAGGACAGCCTAGTGTTCCCGAGGCGCTGGCCACAGAGAGCCCCCTGGACACAGCCCCCTGGCAGGCGAGTGCTGGAGAACGGGGAGTTGTGGTCCTGTCTCGGGGCTGTGTGTTCATGTCTCCTTCCTGAAGGCGGGTACCGCACGCTGTCAGACCACGCCGGCACTCCGGCAGGGCCCCCATTCTGTGAACGCGACACTGAAGAGCCCCTAGACATTGGAACAGATCAGGTCGCTCAGATCCGCGATCAGCTCCTGCCTGGAGATGGCCTTCCTCTTGCCCAGCTGGCGCACAGACCTGGGGAATTTGGCCTGGCTACGGGTGACCTGGAGGCACCGGTCATCACCGCCGTTCTGCTGGTCACTGCTGGACGCTGCTGACATGGAATCCGATTCGGTGAGGGATGGCTCAACCTTGGGCTTGCCTCTGAGCTTCGGGGGGTGCTGTGCGGACTGGAAATTCCGGGAGCGTGGCTTTCTGTGCCCATACACCGGCCTGTCGAGCGGAGCCTCAAAGCCATCGTCCCAGGACTTGAAGTGCACCCTTCCCTGGTACTCGGGAGCCAGGGTCCGGCTTTCTGACCTGTCGCCAACATAGAAATGAGCCGCCCCTTGGAGGCCTGTCAGACACTGGGGGTGGAGAGACCGTTCGACTGGCTCTCTCCTTGGGGCACCCTCCTCTTCTTCACTCAGCTGCGGAGAGGGCCCCTGCTGGGGGGCCCGGGACACAGCTTGTCGTGTGGTCCTGGGGCACATCTCCACGAGGTCCTCCAAGGCATCCATCCTGAAATGTCCCTCTGGCCAGAAAGTGGGATGGGTTTTTTGGTGAGAGTCTCGTTCATTAATGATGTAGTATCTGGGAGCATGGGACCTGGGACCACGCGACGCCACGGCCGGGAGCCCTGGTCCACGAAGAGGGCGGTCCATCTGCTGAAAGTCTTTTCGATAAAGAGGTTCTGAGCGAACATCTTCCGTGCGTTTCGTCTGTGTCACGGATGAGCAGGACCTGTTCTCGCGCCGGTCACCTGCACTCGAGCTCCGACCACGCAGACACCTGTAAGACAGGTGGTGAGGCACCTGGGCCCTCGGCACCCTCGGAGCGCCGGGCCTTGTGAGCGCAGCGGCGCCCTCTGCCTGTTCACTGACCCACACTCCAAAGGGTTAATGCGTGTTTTGTGGATGGACGCATGGGAGCGTTTGGGGAACACGGCTACACAGATGTGTCTTTACTCCTGGAATTCTTAGAGCCCTTCATGGAATGGTGTGCCCTGACTCTCCATGGAGGGGGTAGGACAAAGGGGGTTTGCTAATATATTTCACGAGGGAGCCCCCCTTTCGTCCAGGAGCACGTAGTGGGACTAACAATTGTGCAGCACCTGTTAGGAACGCTGCCCCTCACCGTCTCTGCCAGCAGCTAGCTGTCCAGCTGCTCGGACGCGGCCTGCCTGGGAACCATCCAACGGAACGGAATCCCTTCTCCTCGTCAAGGCCCCCCAGATACACGAAGACAACCCTCCTGTAGCAAGCTTTCAGGTCCTTTGTTAACCTAGTCATTGTCTTCCGAAAAAAGCCCAAACCCCAACACACCATAACCCCTGTATTTTATCTGTGTGGCTTCCACTGTGTTACATTCAGATCCAATACAATTTTCTATGTATTTCTATGTATGACCCCACAGTTTGGGTCAGTGCCTCCTTCCAGAAAGCCCCACCTCCGTGAAGGAAATCCAGGGATCCACTCTGTCTTATGTGTACATAAGGCCGAGACAACTGACCCCACATCATACAGAGTGATCTTGCCACTGACTTGGCCAGCCTAGAACTAAAATACGAAAGATCTTGCCAATACTATGGCCACTGTGAAGTTAAAAAGTAAAAGATAAAACAATTATAAAAGGCATTTCCCCCCCTTGGGCTATAGAAACACACACCCCAGGTTGGCAGGAACGTTTGCTTAGAGGTTATCTGGCAGAAGGCCTAGGAGGAAGACTGTCCTGTTGGACACACTTTGTCCCCCCATTTCTTCTCAGTAGCAGCTGGCCCCGGGGCCTTCTGGCATAACTGGATGGCCCTGGCCCCCTGAAACCGCTGAGACCCTCAAATCGCTAAGGGCTCTTTATCTCGCACTTTATGGCCCTGGGCCCTCCCTGGCAGGTGTCATGGCCAGGGAGGCGGGTCCCCTCACCTGTTAGCGTCCTGCTCCGACCTGGATTTGGAGGTGCCAGGAGGAGGCGAGCTGGGGCTGCTGAGGCCTGGCTGGGGACTCGGGGGTGTGCGTTGGGCGACGGTCCCCACCCTGCCACTCCTGCTGCTGGATGAGTCCAAATTGACCACAGTGCCATTGCTTTGGGGTGTCAGCGAGTGAGCTGAGGACAGCTGGCTGCTGAGATCACTGTCCTTTTGAAGCCTCTTGCTGCTTTCCTCTTGGGTTTGGATTCGGGCTGCAGGAGGAGGATGGGATGTGAGAAGAGGGGGTGACGCATTCAGGCTGATTGAGCTGCAAGAGTGCTGACTTCCAGCTGCTGGGTCTGCAAACAATTGTATGTGCTTGCAGATAACCCATCCCACGGGCAGCAAACATGCCGCGTCACTCAATCATTTCTTCACTGAGAGTGGGAGCAGGAAGGGAGGGTGGACGCACACGAACCCCAAGGCTCTACAGATGCACCATCTGAGACCCCAGAGATAAAGCAGGTCCTTCACCAGCTTTGGGGCTCTGCTGGTTTATCTGTACACTGCATACAATAAAGCTGATGGGACAATTAGGATTTTTTGGAAGCAGTTCGTAGAGCATTCTGAAAGAAGATATAGATTGAATAAAAACTGGCCACCGGACACTTCCCCTGCCATCCCGAGAGAGGTCCTGCAGACCTCTGGGTTTGCAGACAACGTGAGCTAAACTTAATTATGTCCCATTGGCAAATAGTACTTGACTTTCAGTGGGGTTTGATGGCGCGAGCTCTAGTCTCTTTCTGCAGTGACTTTCTTGCAGGGGCTGCTTTCCGCCCAGGGGGTGGGGGCAAACCTAACCCTTGCGCTGTGTGGCCTTTTCCCTGAGGGCAACAGATACTTTCCCATTAGCTCTGTGTTAAAGCAGACACAGATTGGCCATTTTAATGTTGCCCGCTGATCCTTCTAACTCCACAGGCAACGTGGTCTCTTAGTGGCCCCAAGGGGCAGACAAGTTTCCCCACGAGCTGTCCCTGCCTACTTGCCTCCCTTCCGGCCACACCAGCCTTCTGCTTTTTGTTTTCCTTCTTTCCGCAGGAGGCTCTTTCCTCTTCCCTCAAGGAGCCTGGGTGGGAGCAAGTTTGTCCAGGTGCTGCCGGAGATTTGGGGTAGAGCAGGTGTGCCCGCTGTGTTGGTGGCTGGGCGTGCCCATCTGGCATTGCCCTGCGGGAGGGGGACCGAGGGGCGTGCCCTCAGGAGGCTGGACTCTGGGGTGGAGACCTGGGGAGAGCGTCTTGCCAGGAAGAAATGGCCACCGAGAAGTACACAAAAGTGAACCAGGACGTTCTTAGGGGTTTTCTCCAGATTTCTGTGTTTCTTTTTCTCCCCTACCTCAAAATTTCCTTCTGATTTCAGACATGTTTTGGTGTTATTCACAGTTCTGGGTATGATGTAAAAATTGTAAATCTAAACCAATATTTATAACCCTAGATTTTATTTTATTGTGCCTAGTTAATTGTGAAAACCACAGTTTATCATTGGTGTTATATCATAATCTGCTGTGTTCTTAAATACAGTCACCAACTGAGACACCTGGCATTTTTGTTTATACTTACCTTCTACCATTTGGGCAACTTTCTTCTTATCTTCAGATCTGGCCTAAAATATAAATGAAAAGTATATGCTTGTTTTGGATTTAGCAGGAAGACATAATAATACTAATCTTGGGTAGAGGGTAGGGGGAGATTTATGTGTCATCGTTCATGCCTTGGGTCATGACCCTACATCTGCTGTCACTTGGGGACAGCGTACTCAGGACTCAGACCTGTTACCTGAATGAATAAATGCTGACACCCAAGAGCGGAAGTTTTTTTACCTGGCAAGTTTTACTTTTAGACCATATTTAGACTCTGCCCATATGGTTAACCTGAGACACAGAAGAGAAAGCATAGATGGACACCGTGGGAAATGTATGTTTCCCCAAAAATGCCCTTTGCCCCTCCAAAGTCATTTCTTATTTGATTGCTTCTGGAACTGTTCCTTCACATGAATTCATACTCATGGAGTTATGCTTTCAAAAACTGAAAAAGGCAGATATTTCATGCACAGGGTTCTGGGACTGGGGTGAGTCAAGGGACGCATCCCACTGTCAGCCGTGTGGGGCAGGGTCAGCGTGAGCCTGAGGGCCGGTGCCTCCCTTGCCTTCCCCTGACCTGACCTGGAGTGGGGTGGGGGAGCCGCGGTGTGCACAGACTGGACCTGTCGGTCTCCCTCTGACTGTTCTGAGAGCGAAGTCCCAGATGGGAGAGAGGATAATGACCAGAGTCTAAAAGTCATGAAAAAGGTGTGTCTTTGGGTCCAAGCAGAATCGGTGAGCTCAGATGTCCAGGTTGACACAGGTTGGGGAAGGGGCTCCCCCCGCACCCCAAAACCTTGGGGCAGCCACAAGAGGGCGCCAAAGTGCTCAGGGCATCAGCAAGGCCCCTGGGGCAGGAAAAACCAGACTGGCTAGATCCTGGGCGAATGGGAGCTGTCCCTGGGTGTTCTTAGAAATAACGCTGCAGAGCCTGGGGGAGGCGTGGCCTTTTGCTCCCGGGGTGGCCAAGACTCCTCATGATTTGAAAACGGGACCTCACCTGTACTCCCTTGCTGGCCAGCCCCGCCGTGCGGCTGGAGCCCATGACAAAGCACAGATGGTGCGATACTTGCGTTTTGGGTCTGCACTCGGAGCTGCTGGTTGCTGAGCTTTAAGGACCTCACGATGCTCTGGAGGTAATAGACGAGCATGCTGGAACAGAGCAGGGCCACGAGTGAGCCCCAGCCGGGCTCGGGGCTCAGGCACCCTCCCCGCCGGGCTGGCAGGCAGGAACCAGAGGTCCCCAGGCCCCGTGCTGGGGAACCAGCCCCCACGTCCACCCCCAGGATGGAGGTATGAGTGAGTGCTCGAGCTGGCCAGCGTCAGAAGGGCGCTGCTCTCCTTCCTCCTCTTGGTTTTCCCAGTGACCTCCCCTGACCTGGGCTTCTGCAGAATCACAAGGATAAGGACGGGGTGGGGATGGGAGGGGCGTTTTTACAGTGTATCCTGCTATGAGCGCTTGGCTTCCCGGCTCCTGTGTGATTCAGTCCCTGTCTGGATCATCGGGCTCTGTACGTGACTTTGCAATGAACTCGTTGATTTTCTATAATTACTGGACGGCAGTGCTCGTTTGTCGGCCAAAGCTGGCCGGGGGGTCGTGCGCGATACTCACAAAAGCAGGAGCACGGCCGGCAGGATAACCACCGGGCTGCTGACGTAGCCCACCACGGAGCCAAACCACGCGGGGAAGTCCTTCTCGATCGTTTCTGATACGATGTCATACATTTTCTCCTGTCCGCTGCGAGAAAGACAGAACTCTGGATTGGATCGCTTTGGGCAGAAGGGTGCTGCAAAGCCATCCAGAAACAGTGATAGGGCTGGAGCTCCAGCCCCAGAGGCAGTTGCCAGGTAGGGCAAACACCCCAACGTGCAAGATACGGACACTCCCGGGAGGATTTAAAGGAACTAATTGTCTGATTAATATTAGATTTGAAGGGGGAGTCAGTGATCACAGTGTGTGTGTGTGTGTGTTTAATAATGTATACAAACATAGCCTCTAAATGTCGTACATAGTTTCGAAACTGAGGTCTGGAAATTGCTGCCTTGATGCCATTAGATAAATAACGTAGCATCAAAAGTGACGTGGGTTATCTTTTAATAAAAGCTTCCCGAGTTCTGGAAGGGAAACACTGACCAGGTGGAATTTCTCTGTAGCACAGGACCTATGCCCCTGCCCATGTTGCCTTTAAATGAGCTGTATCTTTTCAAGATGAGCCCAGAGGTGAGCCTGTCTGAGGGCAGCCTGCTGTCCAGGAAAGAGCTCTGGTCTTAGATTCAGCAGCTGTGGGTTCGAGATCTTTCTCTGCTGCTGACCTGTTCCATCAGTCAGGAGGAGCATTCTTTTCAGGGCAGGGGCCCTTTCCCTAGAGCCGTCAGTCACTCCCGGCAGAGCAGACAGAACCAAATAACTTACCTGAACGGCCCGCAATTTAGAGACGGCTTGTACCGAACAATAGCGAAAATGGTGGGCAGCATGCACAGGAAGAGCATGAACAGGAGCATGGCCAGGTAGAAGTTGTTGGACCTGCAAAGAAACCACAGGCCATGTGCTGACTCCCCTCTGTGGCCAGCCCACGGGCCACGTGCTGACTCCCCTCTGTGGCCAGCTGCCGATGATGGTATGCCCAAGGAGCCAACACCAAAGGGACAGAAAAATCCTCCTCCCGCTGTTACCTAGGAAAGGGTCTGTCCTAGGGTCTCAGGCGGCTTAGCAAACTAGAAATGGGTGCCCAGAGGGACTTCATGGATGGTCCAGCCCTGCCGGTGGATCTACTAAACATTTGCCGAGCATCTGTCCATCTCAAACCAAGAGAGTGGGGAACCCTTGGTCATCCCCGAATAAGCTCGACTCATTGAAAAATCTCAGAGCCTTTCCTCCATCCACCTGGGTCCCTGTCTGATGGCTCCCCGTCCTGTTCCCAGCCTTGCACTCGTCTCCTATGTCTGTGGGTGGTGAGGCTCCTCTGGGCTGATTCCTGACTCTTGTCACTTCGATGTGGTTTGTGCCCAACCTCTTATCCTCTCTGCTCCTGGCGGCTCAGGGTGATTGTTCTGGCTACTTAAGCCCTGGGCTCTGAGCTGTGCGCTGGTGTCAGGGAGCTTGGCTGCCAGGCGTCCCTGAGGATAACTCCTATCTATGGGGTGTGCAAGGCCTTGCACACAGCTCTGGAAAGAGGATGAGAGGTCAGTCTAGAGACGGTCAGCTAGTGCTCTTTGTCCCTCTCGTTAATGAAATAAACTGGACTAGAAGAGAATAGAAAATATCAGAGCACATACCAGGTAGTAAGCAGGTGAACGTTAATAGCTGATTTGTGAAACCTTTCTCTATGGACTATGTATACGTGTGTATATGAATGAATACAATGAAAATGCCCACATACTGTATACAGTGTGTATATATATTTATATTCATTTATATGTGTGTGTCTACACATATAAATATAGACATGCATGCACACATAAAATATATACAAGCATATAAATACACATACATACGAACGTATGCCCGTGTGTGTCCTGGTCACCAGATAAAATATAAACATGTTGTTATGTAGGCAGTTCACGGTCAAAAGTCTGAAAGCCGCTGATATAAACCCACAGAAATAACAGTTATGTCAAAATAAAACAACGGGGCTCTAATCAATGTGTTCAAAATGTGTTACGAATTCACCGAAACGGCTAAAATGAAAACACCGAGGACAGCAAGGGTTGGCAAGCCTGTGGGACGTCTGAGACGTCTGAGGGGATGAAAGGCGTGACCAGCCTGGAGACCCTCCTGGCCCCCATCTGGGCAGGTGAGCACGTGCACGCCCTGTGAGCCGGCAGCTGCACCCCGAGCGTATTCGCAGCAAAGACGCTGAGCAGCATTATCCGTTATAGCGAACAGCTGGGAGCCGCCGTGCGCCCACCAGCAGGAGCGTGGATGAAGACTGTGGGGTGTTTGCCTCCATAAGCCGAGTCTCCCCAGCACGATACGAGGGAGAGAAGCCTGAGACGAAAGAGCCCGGACTGTGTGCACCTCCATCTCAGGAAAGGAAAGAACTGGAAACCGTTAATTCCCTCAGAAGTTGGTAGCGAATCAATAATCCTGATTAGTCATCTTTGACTAGACAAAACTGGGTACTTTAACGAGACACTCAGAACTTCTGAAAATAAGAAAGAAAAAAAGAAGCCTTGCTGGGTTTCTACTATTATGGGAAAGAAGCCATAGAATTTTTTTGGAATGAGTATAACTTTGAACTAATTTATCCTTCAGTGAAAGCCATACTTTGACAATCTCTTTCTGCAGCGTGTCATGTGACCCGCAGAGTCGACTCTTTTTTTGGAAGCGAAGTTTATATCTGAGTGGTACTCCGTCCTCAAGAGTGAAAGCCAGGTTATTACAAAGAGTTAAAAAATTCCAACTGTAATAGATAAACTAGCATTATGAGATGATAAGCCTACGGTGGTTTTACGAGAAATTTGTTTAGAATGACAGCACGGGTACGTATGTCAGGAGGCAGCCCACGCTCGAAGGTTACTTTTTAATAGTCTCTTGCCTTTGAGACCATTTGGATTCTCCCCTCCTTCCTTTCTAGGCTTTAAAAAAACTGCTTATAAAGATTGGAAATATGGTTTCTTAGAAGTTTAAGAAACTTATTTATAAAACATTCTAAACCTGAAGTCCTCGGGGAGATACTTCTTTTTGCCCCATATTTACAAAGTCGTTAAACTTCCTAGTTTCACCCTCTTCATGAGTCATCTCGGCAGCTTTTATTTTTGCATAAAATGGCCTATTTTATTATGATTCCACTTTTTTTAAATGTAGAATTGTATATTGTGAACTATTAGAGTTAAAAAATCGCTTTCAAAAAAAAGGAAGTTGGTAGCGCGTGGAGTCGAGTACAAGGGGGGGCCTCTGGGTCTTCGCGTTCCGTGTCTTGACCTGGGTGCTGGTTACCCGTGTTCGGTTAGTGAACAGCCATCAAGATGGACTTTTATGCCTTGTGCATTTTCTAAACGGTTATTATACCAGTAAAAAGTTCTCCCGCGGGCGAGGAGGGTACGCACGGCCTCCGCGCTCCGCGTGGGGCCCACTCGGCTCTCACTGACCTGGAGGCCCGGAACACTTGCTGGTGAGGCACGTTGCAGGTCAGCACGGCCCAGCTCCTCAGGTACATGAGCCCGATCAGTTTGAGGACGTTGAACGCCGGGAGGCACGGGGAGAAGAAGGCCCCCATCCTGGAGCCACAGAGGAAGGCTGGTTAGCATCCGTCCTCCTCCCGTCCACCGTGGTCTGCGACTTTGGACTTTCTACCCTATGCCTGAAGAACTAGAGAAGCCCCAGAGAGGTGTGCGACCCCAGCCCTCCAGCTTGAGGGGTAAGGCCAGTCCCTTCCGCGGACGAGGAGGGGTCCCCAGCACAGCATCCCGTGGGCACCTGCGAACCCAGAGCTCGTCTCTCCCTCCACGCCTGGCGACGGGGAGCATACCCGCTGTCTGGAAGTCTGCGTTGCACACTCCACTTTTACGACAGACTAACCTTAGTACCTGTTTTCGCTAATAGAAAGAGATCCGAAGAGGGTCTTTGCTTTTTTTGCTTCTACAAAATGGTACAGCAGCCCCCCTTATCTATAGGGGTTCGTTCCAAGACCCCGGGGGGATGCCCAGAACAGCAGATGAGCTGAACCCTATGTGACTGTTCTTCCCTGAGCATACAGACATCCCTGCGATAAAGCCGAGCGTACAAATCGGGCACCGTAGGAGATTAAGAACAGCTCATGATAAAGGAGAACAGTGGTACCGACAGGCTACAACAAAAGGTATCTGACTGTGGCCTCTCCCTCTCCAAGTGGCTTATGGACCACGCTCACCCTTCTTCTTGTGAAGATGTGGGATTAATGTAGTTATCAAAGCGCCTGAGGTCTAGCAAATACTAAATACATGTTATGCATGATCTTTCATATGGTGTTTGCGAAAACTCTGCAAAATGGAGTGGATGGATCCTAAAGACATGGAATTTGATTGAAGAAATATTAGTCGATGCCTTTCTATTCCACGCATTTTGCTGAATGACTGTGAAGAGAAATTGTGTTTTCTGAGCGTATGGAGCATTCAAAGAGAGGCGTGGAAACTTCTTTTCCTTTGCTTGCTCGTATTTTAACAAAGAGCACAGAGTGCAGTCCCTCGGGGGGTGGAGAGATGACTCAGGGAGTTCCCTGCCGTGCTCACACACGCACGCACGCACACACGCACGCACGCACACATACACACGTACGTGTGGATCACATGGCTCCTTTTGGGTCTTCAGCATCTTTAGAAACAGGGTCGCCTTGGCCAGGGGTTGCCCTGCCTGCAACGGATTTCCCATTCTGGGCCTCATGCTAGGATGGGTCTGTTGGTCTGCGGGATGGCCATGCGCCCGGGCTTGGCGTCTCAGTGAAAATATGGAGGCACATGGGAGGGAGAGTGGGGGGCTGAGGTCGGACCTGGCCCCAGCTGTGACACGGCCACTCCTGGATCTCCTGCTGGGGACGCAGCAGCCTCTCCTCCCAGCTGTCCCTGACCCTCCCCAGCAGCTCGTTGGAATAACTCCTGTGCAGACTTTTTTTTTTTTTTTGGTTATGACCAATAGTGGCCTAAACGGACTATTTCTTTCATCATTCCTTTCTGCAAAATGCTTGGAAAGCCATTACTAAAATTGTTACGCAAGCAAAATGGGTTCATTAGGAAGAGTTTATGTCCTTTCTGATTCTTATAGCTGTTTATTATAGGCATGTCCCTTCCAGACCAAGCAAATCAAAATCTTAGCCCAGATGAGATGTAAGCAAAGGTTAAGCAGAGCTTTGACACCTACCAGATCATTCCTTGGTTGTAGACTAAATGTAACACATTCTCCGCTATTTTGAATTCCCCGTATTCTGGCTACAAGAGAAAACGAAATTATGCATCAAAAAAAAGGTTCCACAGTTCTTTGCACACACCGGGTCACGATCGTCACGTGCCGAGGATCCTTTGTTCTCACAGACACGGAGAGATGGCCCCAGGAGTCAGTGTCAGAACGAGAAGGAGCCCCAGCTCTGTGCACCCTCCCCTGCTCCCTCTTGTGTCTCAGCCAGGTCAGCAGAGGGGGATCTAGCCCTCTGAACGTCCCCAGGGCACTCCACCTCTCACTTACAAACTTGCTTTCCAGGTCCCAACACCAGTAGTCACTTAAGTACCGGACGAAAAGTCCCCGGAAGAAGTCTATGAGCAGGACGCTGGCCACGGTGAAGAGCATGTCGATGATGGAAAGCTTCAGCATCTCCTGGAACACAGAGAGTCCTAATGCCACCACGTCCTGCTCGCCCCCGTCCACCCCTTCCTGCAGGCACCCCCCCCCCATTCCATGGGCCCACCCCGGAGCCTTCACGTCTGGCACATCATGGGGGCTCAATAAGTATCTGTTAATTTGGAGTTGAATTTCGATGTCTGAGGCCAACTTTACACGAAACCAGGAGAGAGCCTGAGCCACCAGAGAGCACTTGGGGTCAGTGGTTCAGGTTCAGGAGACAATACCCCGGGGCTGAGATTCTCCGCACAGGATCCCGTGTGGAAGGCAGGAGGCAGAGCCGTTCAGAACACAGGGTCTGGAGCAGAAGCCTGGGCTCAGACCTTCCTTCTGCTCCTACTACCTGTGTCCTGGGGCAACTTTCTTCCCCTCTTGAGCCTCAGTTTCCCCATTTGTGCCTATGGGGAGGATGCTAGGATTCTCTTAAGGACTAAGCCCTTACAACAGGGCGGGCAGGGGCACCTGAGTGGCTCATTCGTCTGACTCCTGATTTCGGCTCAGGTCGTGATCTCAGGGTCCCGGGACCGAGCCCTATGTTGGGCTCCACACTCGGCACAGAGTTGGCTTGGGATTCTCCTCACTCTGCCTCTGTCCCCGCTTGCATTCTCTTTCTCCCTCTTTCCCTCTAAAATAAATAAATCTTAAACAAACAAACAAACAAAACAGGGCCAGCAGATAGTTCACACTGCGTGAGTCCTTGTGCTGATTGTTACTCTTAATTGGAGAAAATCATAAACCCTCACTGAACCTTATTTCCCTTTTCTGTGAAACAGAGATGACGCCACTCCAGAATTACGTGACGTGATGGTGGGCGTGAGGAGGGGCTTTAGAAGGCAGAACAGGAGCCACCTGCCCGACGTATGTCTCCCAGCACTGGTCTTGCGGACGCTGGGTGTAGACGGTGGTCTTGTTGGCCTCCGAGAGGGGCAAGGTGTAAGCTGGGACACTGGTCTCTTCTGGGGCCCACGTGCTATTTCTCGGGAGCCCTATCCCCGGCCCAGGTGTGGACCATTTCTCTTCTTCAGGGGCCATCCTAGTGGCAGAGAAGATGGTAGGATCTATCCAGTGACTTGTGTTATTTTTGGTAGCAGCTTCCTGTGCAGGGAGGGAAGGAAGAAAAAGAAATTGTCCACGTATTTGTAAATAAGCATCACAGACACCAAGGATATTGCTGCATTGCCTGGGAATAATCTCTCGGTCTCTCTCCCTGTCTCTCTTTCTCACCGTATCCCTGACTCTCCGTCTCCATCTGTCTCTCCTGTCTTCCCAGCTCTAGCTCGGTGGATGGCCACTTCGTACTGGCCCTGATGAACACAGGGTCATAACGGACAGTAGTTGTTGGTCCTTAGTGTCGGAGACTGCCCCGGGCTAACACCTGCTGATCTTCTCGCCCTTACGAGTGCATCAGGGCAGACTCATCATCCCTTGTTACAAACGAGGAGCTTGAAGCTCAGCCCCAGGTCGGTCTGCCAGCAAGCGGTGGGTAAGGACCCAGTCCATGCGACGCGGAGGCTCCGATGCAGAGCTGCTCATGTCCACGGCCTCTTCTGCCCCCTGAGCAGAACGTGACGCTCTGGTGTGGGACCGCGGCGTGGGCTGACACCCCTAGGAACCCTCCAGCTCCTCCCCACCTGCCCCTCCCCTGCCGTGCGGGATGTCCTGGCAGGTGGGGCAGCTTTCCTGTGGGCTCCAAAGCTACCCTAGGATGGGAGGGGAAACCCCTGCGGGGTGGGATGGGGGACCCACTCTGAGCTGTTCCCCACGAGCACTCATTTTCTCCCAATTTGCTAAATGACTCCCCCAGCCTGCCTCCCTTGCTCGGATCACTTGTAATCGCTCTGGATAGCTCGTCCGGACGGAGCTCCCGGAAATGCGGTGGTGCCTTCCCTGAGAGCTGGACTCCAAAGACCCGGGTTCTCCCCCAGCAGGGTTAGTCCCTCGCCCTAAACCCTGGCCTTGCTTTCTTTACCTTAGAAATGGGGCTAAATCTTCTCTCTTTACCTCGAGATGACCACAGCTGAGTTGAGTTTTGAACGTGATGTATAGAGTGCAAGTATCAGCAGTGATGACGTCCGCAGGGATGGTGTGTGCGTGTGTGCATGCACATGTGTGTGTGTGCGTGTGCACGTCTGTGTGCACCTGCACGTGTATGCGCCTGTGCGGCCGCGGGGCGGGGAAGGGGCTTCCGCCCAGGACGGGTGCTCACCTCGGTGCTCATGCTGTTGACTTTGTCCAGCAGCGCGATGATCAGGCTGTAGAGGTTCCCCAGGTACAGCACAAGGACCCTGAAAGACAAGACCGCCTCGAGAGACAAGACCGCGCGTGGGAGCCCGTGGCCAGACTGCCGTCAGTCCGGAGGGACTCCCACGGTCCTGCTAAGCCGGCGGCGGCCACACTAGGTTTCTTTCAGAATCATGGATGGGGGAGCATTTCAAAAATACAGAATTCCAGAACCCATCCTGCTAGAGTCAGGCTGGATGGGGTCTGGGGACCCCTTTCTAACCCTCCCAGGTGATCCCACTGAGGCCCATGCTTGGCTCAGCGTTTTAAACCACTCGTGTAGCAGAAGGAGTGTGAGCGGAGGAAGCTGGGCTCTGAAGTGTAGTGATTTCTGGTGTATAAAGTGTTTTTCCAGGCAGGATCTCATTTGAATGTCACAACTGTGAGGCTCACATGATTATAACCCCTGCTTGAGGACAAGTAGATTGAAACATGGTGACGGGTGGGGGGTCGTGCAGGCGAGCTGCTCAGGTTCACACAGTTTGCAAAAGGCAGAACACGGTTTCAGGATCTCGGGGTCTGCTTCTGAGATGCAGGGTGAGTGGTCAGCTGTTCCGGGGGACTGCGGGCAGCTGTGTGCAGGTGGGATCCGCTGACCAGCAATCCAAGACTTGCCGCCAGTCTCCCCGGAGCTGGAAGGCTTTGGAAGCATCTTGGCGTTTCCCAGGACGTAGCCTTGAGCCTTATCAGAAACGTGTCTGGGACAGCGAGATGGGAAAGGACAGTGGCAGGTTCACCAACACCTCCCACAGACACTGATTCACACTTAAGGGGTTAGGAAACTAATACAGGTGGATGAAAAAGAGAAAGCAGCTTATCCTGAGGACAAGACTCCAAGTTGAAGCTTTGCGTGGCCCCCTGGTGCCCACAGGCCCCGTCCTTCCACAGATGCAGGCTGACCGACACCTGCGTGGGAGCGAGCAGAGGGCATTGGGGGCACCGCTGCAGCCAGCCCTGGCTCTTCCCGTGGCTCCCTGCTCACCGAGCCGGGACCTGTCCATCTCTGCGTTCAGGGTACCCAGCACACGGCCAGACCCTCAGCGTGCGCTCGGAAGTGCTGCCCAGTGAAGAGTGGGAGGACTTGCTCCCGCTGTCCTGCTCTCCCAGTGCTCTGGTCCTCACTGCGTCTTGGACAGAAGGCGACACGGGTGGCTGGTGAACTAAATGGAACTTAATGGAACTAAAATAGTATGTCTTGCTCTTATTACCAGAATTAGCCCTCATTTGTCTGGGGCGCGTCTCTTGATGCCTCTGTTTCTCTAGTTTTAAATGTGAATAACGAGACCAATCTGCGTAATAGGATTGCTGTTAGGACAAATGCAATAATAGAATTGATCGTCCCAGTGCCTGCTGGTGAGGAAGGAGCTGAGGAAGACGCTTCTCCCTCAGGTCAAGATCGGTGCTGAGCGGAGTACAAAGACCCAGGTTCCAGCTCTCGAGAATCTCAGCCCTGAGCCACCCAGGGCCAGCAGATGTCCGCAGACCTCTGGCTCTTCTAGTCCTGTTTTCCTATCTTTGAAATGACAGTTGAATTTCAGGGGGTGGCAAACGACAGCCTTCAGGCCAAATCCTAGCCTCACCTATTTTTGTAAATAAAATTGTAAGGGACATGGCCACAACCCCTCGTTGACGAATTGTCCCCTGGCCACTTTCATGCCACAACCTCAGGGTCCAGCAGGAGCAGCAGAGACGGGTCCCTGCGGAACCTAAACTGTTCACTGCCTGGCCCTCCTCAGAACATGCTCGCCAGCTCCCGAACGAGGGGAGCCTTTCCCGAGGCAGGTGGATGATGGGCTCTGCACAAAGTTACCACGTGGGACAAGAGGAAGGGCGCTGAGGCAGAGGCAAAGCCGGGCTCTGCTCGCCCAGTGAGCCACCCCTGCCTACAGCCTCCCTGTCTACTGCAGAGATGAGGGCATCGCCCTCCAGAAGAAGGGGAGTTTTTGGGGAGACGGAAGGAAGCCGGCGCTAGAAATGGATGTGGCTGCTCTGTCCCTGTGGGTTCCCCAGGACACCCTGTCAGACCCGCCAGCACCACCTGCTGTCCCTCCACCCCCCATCCTGGCGCCGCCCTGTCCGTTCCTCTCTCCCCGCCCCCCCCCCACTTCCCCCCTTTCTCTCCTGCAGCATCGTCCCGCTTTCCTGGAGCATCCCACTTTCCTTGAGATGCATCCAGAGGGGAAGCTCCGTGCGAGGTTTGGGGGGCAGTGAAGCAATCCTGGCTCTTGAGGGACGTGGGTTCCCATTGCGGCGGGCACGCAGGGGCTGCACCACGTGGCGGTTCCCACAGGGCTGTCGTACCTTGCCAGCTGGAAGCGCAGCGTGGTTCGTGGGTGGTACATCTCCAGGGCGGCGATGAGGTCGAAGGCTGAGGGCGCCAGCATGGTGACCAGGGAGACCACCACGCTCACCTGCCAAGACAGTGCCAGCCGTGAGTCCCAGGGTCCCCAGCCCAGCCTCACCTACCACACGCTGGCCTCCTGCTCTACCATTTGGTCCACGGCCACTCCGAGGGCTGTGCGGTTCCTACACGGAAAGCCTCCCACAAATCCCTGCCAGCTAGCTGTTTCCCAGAGGCCACCGCCACTTTGTCGTGGGCTTATTCCTGCAGGAGTTGTCTTTGATCCGAGAGGCTCACACTTGCTGCTGGGGAATCTCGAGCATTTTGGCCACATTTCCCAAGTGCCCTGCCGTTCTGCTTATCTTGGGTGGCAGACGGAGGTGACCCCAAATATTACAAATAGGAAAGGGGGCGAGTTGACATGTAATCAAGTATTCTTTCTGTACATGGAAGAGAAATTATCTAGAGGATTATACTTGGCTCTTGTTTGTCTGCACTTCTGGTAACTTAAAGAGGACATTTTGCTGGTAACGGGGAGGTGGGAGCCAAAGAAAGACGTAATTTCTGAATATGCCCTTAAAAACTTGATCTATCTGCAAACACACAAGCACGTATTTACATAACCCCCTGAACTGGCATGAAATAGAAGGAGGTCTGAGAAAAGATGACCTCGTATCATCTCAGATTCTGAACAACTACCATACATTGAGGTTAAAGTGTAAGCATCCTGTCACCTACACGCTCTGCTTTACAAATCCCGTGCATGACGCTTCTTTCCACCGCAGTGGTTGGAGAGAGGGCCTCCGTGCATCGTCTGCCTTTCAAATCTTTGCAGGAAAAGTGAACACAGCAGTCTTACTGCAAATATTAAGAATTATAAGACGGTTCCTAACTCTCCTTTTGGCCATTTGCCGTCATGAGGATATTCACATAAACAAAGGGAAGAGATCTTTTAACAAACAAGCTTAGGAAGCACTGTTTGTAATTCAGAAAGACAGAAACGGCCTCCAAGAGCTGGCCCGTGGCCAGCTGTGACACGTGCCGTGGAAACGGTTCGGGCATCACAGCCTGTCTGCAGGTGAAGCCCATTTCTGGAAATGCACCTTTCGAGACCAGCCCAGCACAGTCGGCAAGATGCAAAGGTAAGCAATGGGATGGACGCTTGGAGGCCGTGTTGAATGAGAACCTCTCCCGATCGAGGCCAATAAAGCCATTTAGCCAGGTCTTGGCGTCGCCACTCTGGCTCAAAGCCCTTGCAGTTCGGGCTCTAGGACCAGAGGACTAAGTTCCTCCAGGGAGACATTTCTAGCTAGCCTGCCTAAGACACAACATGGCAGGAGAGGCCAGGCTGCTCTGGCGTCCCTCCGGGAGGGCGCGTGCGGTCGCGCGGCGGGTACCTCGTTCTTTTCCCAGAGCGTCAGCTCCTTCTTCGACTGCTCCAGCCTCTGGGACCGGTCCACCACGAAGTAGATGAGGGAGATGCTGCCCGCGAGCGACAGAAGCACCAGGATGTTGGCGACGACCCTCAGACAGACGGTCACCACCCTGCGGGGAGAGGCAGCGTGAGGACGGTCCGCTGGGCCGCGATGCACGGACACCAGGTAGCAACGGGACCCGTCCACGGTCCCGTCAATCTTCTGCCCTGCAGAGCTAGTGCCCTTCCCTTCACCCCACCCCCACCTGGGTCCAAAGTCCTCCTTTCCTAAGGGATCCACAGTGACTTACGAATCTGACCAGCTACCATGGGTAGGACTTTAACCCTACGTCGTGAGTCTGACGCTGAACGTAGATTTGCGCGGGGGGAGACTTCTGCTGCAGCCTCAGCTCCTACAACAGGCCCGGCGTGTACAAACACGTCGTAGCTTTAGTCTAGGTGAGCGAGCAAAAGAAGAGCAGCCCGATGCCATGAGATGGAACGGGGACTTGCCCGTCCTTCCTAACACTGGGCAACACTCATGGACTCCACTTGGCTGACTTTTCAGGGCGTCTGCTTCTGACGTTGGAGCCCGTCTTAGCTGGGGTCTCCCTGCAAGCAGAGCCTCAGGCAGTGGCCTGTTTTCAAGTGGTTTATTTGGGTCACGATCCCAGAAGGTCTGGGGGTGAGGCGGGAGGAGGAGCTGTTAGGACAAGGGTGCGTGGTGGACTTGGCCACGGCGGGAGGCCACTGCAGGGCCTTCCGAGGGGCTGGGGAGCTGCATCGCTGAACGGTCCGCCCACAGAGAAGCAGGGAAGCTTTTGTCATCGCTCATGTCCCTGCTGGTCAAGGGTGGCTCCCTGAGCATGAAGCCCCACCATTGCCCCCAGCCTCCAGATTCCCGTGCACGTGCACTGTCGGGGGTTTGGTGGGTGCCCTGGGGCAGCAGGTACCGGCGAGGGGTGAAGGGCCTGTGCACGCAGCGGGGGCATCTACACAGCCCTGCAAGGCCCGCCCGGCGGCAGGCACTGGAGGACCAGGTGTGGCCGGGAGGATCTGAAGGGTGTGGAGAGGTGTACCCTCCTGTCTGTAAAGCACAATTCCACCTCTGGGTGACCTTGGACTGGTCACGACAGCTCCCTCTGCCTGATTCTTGGCCCTTCATCTGTTCAAGGAAGAAGCTTACTCCCAAATGAAACGATAAACATCACCTTGTCCTTCTGTGGAGAACTTTACATAAAATGGAAAATCTGAGCGAGAGTGAGGCCCATTAATACCATTCTGGTGCTTCCTCACTCCCTCTCCTCCCCAGACCGTGCTGACGTCATTGGTAGGGTCAGGTGGGTCATGCACTATAGTCCCCCGTGTCCCCTCCAGCACCTGCTGGTCCTTGGGCTGATTGCTCCAGAAAATGCACGTGATGGGTGCAGGGTGAAGTCCCCAGTCGAATGTTCATTTTCCCCTGTCTCTACCCTCTTCCTTCCCCGTCCTGTGATAATATCCTGGATAACCCAGAATGCCTACTACACCTCCATTTTCCCCAAGTTTTAGCAGAATCGGGAGGATTCAGGATTTGTGTGATTCAGGAAGAGAGAGGAGAAGCACGTTATTCTTCCGTTGACACATTTGCTTATAGTAATGCACGACCCAAGTTCACATCTTTGAACTGGAATGCTGCAGTTTTTAAATTTGAGGGAACGCCAAAATCACCGGCAAGGTTTGGCTTTGCAAGGTTTGCTAACAAGGTGGATTCTCATGTCCCACTTCCAGAAGTTGTAATTCGGGGAATCAGGGTGGGTGCCAAAGTGGTCTACACGTTGTGTGCCCTGGGGTAATTCGGATGGGTGGGCGCTCTCTGCCCTCTGAGAAGCATGGATGGAGCCCCACCCTCATTTCACGGGGGAGGAAGTGGGGCCTGGAAAGGCCAGGGGACCTTATCAGGTCATGGAAGCTAATGATAAAAGGAGGGCTGGAGCCCCTCATCCGGCTCCCTGGGGAGAGTCCTTCCCGCCTCCACAGCCTGCCTCCCCCCTCGCATCCTTGCTCCATCAGGCTTTCTGCATCGTGGGAACTACTCAAGGTGCTAAAGAACCAAGAACCAGTGAGGACATCAGAGAGCAGACAGGCCGTCCCGTGAGGACGGGGCACTGGCCCTTCTGTGTCATCGGCTCTCTTTTGCAGAAGGGCCTCGCCTCTCTAAGGCAGCCCTCAAATCCCGGAGAAGGAGTTCGGATCCGAGACATCACTTTGGAAGGCTCGTCAACAAGAACGGGATGCTACTTGTGTCTCAGGCCCTCAGGGACCAGTTGCTAAATAAGGTAGCTTTTGCTTTTGCAGTGAACTAGGAACCGGCACCAAAAATACCTCTTTTATCATCGAAGTGAAAGAAATCGGTCAACTTCAGCACTCTCACCCTGTCACCCCATTGAAGGAGGGAGGAACCCCTCTTAAATACTGCTGTCGAGGCTTTGCAGGCTTCCCACGTGTCCCCTTCCTAGAAGGACAGATTTTAAGGGGAAAGAAGAGCTGCCTGACAACGTGCGAAAATATCGAGATCGGCTGGTGAGTTTGGTACCGAGTTAAGATAGCTTATCAATGAATGGAGCGTGGGGAGGGTCCATACATACAGGTTTTTGCTTTTCCTCTTTTCCTGCTCTTCCAGGATAGCCTCCTTTAAGAAAAGACACATCCGAATTAAAAGCTTAACCTTGTCATTAATCATACATCTTTAGAAATATTTCCTAGTAAGAAATGACTTACTGTCTTTAATTGAGATTTTATTAACATCAATGCTTTGTATACTAATAAGTAGATGGGAAAAAAGCGGGGCTTGGGCAGAGGAGTGAAAGGGCACATCATTTATGTGAGTGAAATAATCTAGATTTTTTTACCCCAAAGGGGCAATATTTAGCGGTCTGCACTGCTCAGTAGACCCAAGTCCCCGAGCGGGTTTGATGACATCGTCCTCCGAGCTAACGCTAAAGCTCACGTCCCCTACACGTCTGCATGTATTTGCCCAGCAGTTACCGGCAATATGGTCCCCATCCATTATGCAAAGTATCAAAAATACACCAACTGGAATTTAAGGGGAACGAAATGAAAAACTTAGAAGGAAGAGTTTCGCAACGTCTCTTCGTGTGTTCCATGGCATTGGTGGTGCGCGGTGGCCATCCCGTGGAGCCGCCACCCTGCCCGGGGAGCACCGGGAGGAGGACCGCTGGCACCTCCCCCAGGAGCCCTGACCTCCCCCGGCCCCGCCACGTCGCCCACTCACCCTGATGCTGTTCACGATGGCGGCCGTTTTGCTCTCGGCGGCCTCTGGGTTGCCGATGAGGTAATCCCAGGCGCAGAAGACCCGCCAGCAGAAGGTGTAGTTCTCATTGGAGGCACTGGCCAGGCTGTTTCGGGAGTTCTTTGCCATCCTGCGAGAGAGGGGCCAGGACGGGGCAGGTGACAGCAGGGTCGAGCTGGGTCCCGTCCTCCCGGGGCTGCTGCCGGTCCACACGGGGCCCTGGTGTGAATGAGAACGCGCGGCCGGCCCCATCCGGGCGCTGGGTTCAGCCCCCCCTTGTGGGGAAACCGCACTGGCCGGTTGTGGGCTGAGCCCGTTTGACAAGCAGCCTTGCCACTGTGGCGGCCAGGAGGTCACCGAGGTGTGTGCGCCCGTCGGGCCAGCCTGTCCCGTCTCTGGGCAGTGTGGTTGTGAAGTCAAACTCCCCTTAGAGCCGATCAGTCTTCCTGGAGGTCCTGCCCATGGAGGCGCGGCGACCCCACCTCAGGGAGCCACTCGGGTCCCTCCAGCCCACGGTGCCCCTTAGACGCTTCTGAAGGCAGGAGTCTGCATCCCTCCTCCGGGGGAAGTCCCTCGCCCTTCAGACTGTCTCTCCGGTTATCCTCTCCCTCTGTAGTCCCTTGTCCTGAGTTTGCCTCCATCTGTGTCCTAAACTGAAACATCTAGCGAAGGGCATGTCTTGCAGGTGGGGCCTTGAGGCCCCCAGAAGCTAAGCGGGGAAGCTTCTTGTGAACCGAAGGCCCCCAGGTCACCCTACACCCCCTCAGGATTTTGTTGTTTGATGGGGATGGCGATGTTAAGGATCGTTTTTTACCTCAAGCACTTGTATCTGCACTGGGCTAAGATGCCCCACGAGGCAGGTGACAAGACACAGTGGGACACACAAGGCAGACGGAAGTAGCAGGTGAGCCGGGCGGGGAGGGGCCGGGTTCTCCCTGGCTGGGAGCCTGCCCGTCGTACGCTGTAGCCAGCTCCAATATAGAAGCACTGAACGTGAACGCCGGCAGGGAACCTGGCCGTCTTCTGAGCCAACCTGCCCATTTTACAGATGAGGCCCAGAGAGGGGACGGGAGTTGCCATAGGTCTCATGGTGGGGATGATGCGGGAGTCCTGACCCCCAGCCCCTTTGTTTTCCTTGCACTGTGCCTCCTCTCAGTGAGAAACTGGGTGTGCAAACAGCATCATGACACAGACGGGCCTGGCCCTTGCAGGGTTTGTAGCTAGGTCACAGGTCCACGTAAGCCAAAGGACGATGCAACCTCTGGTCACTTAGACCATGCTGTTCCTGTCTCTGTGAGTGCAGTCACTAAATTGTCTGAAATTACATCGGCAGCTAAGCCTATTGATTCTTGTCTCTCCACACCCAACATGGAACCTGGCACAAAGCAGTGAATGTCGAATGAGTGTTGGTTACAGTGAGCATATCTCTTTTAGCCTTGGTCTCCCCATCTGCAGAATGGGTACAGTTATGCCTGAACTGTACGAGTTACTGACCAGACTGAGATCCCTCAGATCATCCCTGGCATATGGAGAGAAACTGAGTAGCCATACTTTTTCAGGAGGATGATGAAGCTGTAAGCAAACACGGCCATCCCCACCAGGAAATACGCCAAGGGCAGCCGGTAGCCAGCTCTCCCGATCCTTCGCTCCCTGCCGTAGTAGCCGTAGAAGAGCACCGAGTACTGCAGATAGCCCTGCCGAGAGAGCAGTCAGCGTCATCTCCCAGCCCAGCTTCCGGAGCTGCCGCCCGGCCAGCCCCCTCTCAAGACGAGAGTTCCGCCAAGCCTCAGCCTCACCCCCAGGGACCAGACGGTGTCCAGGTCTTGAGCAGAAGCCATGTGCTCCTTGGGGATGGTCTTGCTGGCCGTGCTTCCGAAGGGCTGGCCTGCAATGAGCTGGTAGAGAGAACAGGATGTCCCGTGATCCTCTGGGGGTAGGAGGGGACCAGAAGAAAAGGGGTGGCCGATCCCCAGACCCCCACGTCCTGGGAAGGCTCTGCGTGTACGAGATCTCTAGCGGCTGTCTTTCTGCTTGATTCTCACTAACGGAACAGTCATTCTGGGTGGGCCAAGTTTCTTTTTGCTTGATCAGCCTGCCTGGGTGTCCTCTGGCTGGGCTCCTACAGGTGGATTTCCGAGGTCACTGGGTTTCTGCACAGGAAATAGCCCCATTTACTTCGAGGACGAAGTTTAGTTGAGAAGTGGGCTTTATTTTATCGCGGTGCGGGTGAACCGGCCCGCACGCCAAACCCTGCCTGTCTCCTCCTTTTGTGTGGTCCAAGAGCTAAGAATCGTGCTTGCATTTTTAAACGGTTGGGAAAAAAAGTCAAAAGAAGAATATATTGGGACACTTAGGAATGCTATGACAGCCAAACTTCAGTATCCATAAATATCGATAAATAAAATTTGATTGGAACAGAGACGGCATTATTAGTGTATCATCTTTCACACTGCGTGGGGGATGGGAGCGGGGTCACCCAAAGCCCCCACTATTCGATACCCGGCCCCTCACGGAAGAGGTTGGCTGTGTCCTGCATCAACGCACGGGTCATCCTTCCCACGAGGATAAGGAGGGTTGTCGCTTTACAGGACTGCGCTGGCCTCCCTTGTTTTGAACGGATGGCCCTTCTTATTTCCCCTACACCAGTTCTTACCTCTGGAATGACAATAAAAGCAGCTGTCATTATTGTCAGCACAATGTTTATCCCAAACAGCCATCTCAGGAATATGAAGTAGGAGGCAACGCCAGACCCAAAGTGACCTAAAAAAACGCCAGACAACAACCACAGGGGAAAACAGTATCAACAGGATGAACAGGATAAAATCCGCACAGTGCAAAGTTCTCTGCAGAGCAACACTGCAATTTTTGGGGGATCAGGACAAAGACAAAGAATGCCATTTTTGTACCAATGGGGGTGTTCCCCCAAAATAGTCATTTACGGAGGTCAAGGTGCTCATTAGTATTTCCACTTATAAGCACAGGAAAAGAAAACTGTAATTTAATTATTTCCCTAATGACATATTCACCTAAAATACTTGTCAAATTCACATTTCACATATGTTCAGAAGAATCGGCAATCTTCTGAAAATTGGATATATGTTTTTTCATTCTGTATAGTTTTGAGAATTCCAAGGATTTTTCTTGGAATTATTTTGTCTTAATTTCAAGATATATACCAATTTGCTAGGTGTTAACATTAGGGGAAACTGGGTGAAGGAATTACAGGAACTTTACAACTTTTCTAGATAGTTAAACTTTTCTATATCTCTGTTTTATTCTAAAGCAAAAAAAAGTGTATTCAAGCCCAAACTTCTACTAAGAAACTAAGGGAGCACGGAAAGGAGATGAGGATGTGGGTGATTTGTGCTATCCTTAGAAAAAAAAAAATCTCTCGAATTTTTACTTCAAATTTAGTTTGTGTTTGTCATAATAATGGGAAAACACAAAGCATCACCAAGAAAACAAAAACATGACCTATTCTGAGCTCACTAAATTAAAATCACTACTAGAATGAGTTTCTAGTAAACTTTTAGTGTGACCCCCATTCTTATTCTCTATGTGTAGATTTTTTGTATAAAATTGGCATCTTGAGTTCTTAATGTATTACGAGCATTTTCTCATGCAAAAAAGATTCTATAAAATACATTGTGTTGTTTCATCAACTGAGTTTTCTGTAATTTATTTAACGTATCCCCACTACTTGATACTTAAGCTTCCGACTTTGCACGAGGTAGGGGATTCACTAGGGGAAGTAAGTCTGCAATGCATAATTTCCCTTCAAGGGCAGGTTTCCTAGAAGCAGAGCCCCAGGAAGAGATCCTGATCACGTGACACACTGAGGACGTGCTCTCTGGAGAAAGGGAGTGGGGGGAAGGGGAGGCTCGGGGGAGGTGGAGGGGGTGGAGAGCTAAGCAAGCACGTGGTCTTTGCTGGAGCCTGACTTCTTGGGGGACCCTGGAAGGCGAAATGCACAACACAGTTGGTCCACTTTGCACAAGGAGCCAGACTTGACTCCCCTTATTTCGGCACTGCCTCCCTCTAGGCCCTCTCTTGGGGCCCAGGATGGGGTAGGGGGAAGGAGGGGGCAGGTGATGTGTGCCCAGCAGCTGGAACAGTGCAGGCCCAGGGCCATTCTCCAGGGAAGGGGGCAGCTGTGAGTCACAGCACGGACACCCAGAGCAGAAAAGCTGGACCGGCCAAGAAATCCGGGTGGGGCACCAACGTGGTCCTTGTGCATTGATTGTGTTGTGGTCTTGTTTCTCTGGTTGTTAGGGAATGGGAGAGTTTTATCAAAGAGCACAAACATTATGAAGGCTTTGGTTACAAATTTTAACTTTCCCCTAGCAATGCTGGTCCAATGTACATTCCCACCCACTGTGTAGGAAAAAAACACTAACTTCCATTGAAATGCTGAAAACCGTTGTTTCTGCACTTGTCAGCATTTAGCTTTGTTGTTTTAGGGTATGTACAATGTCTTTTGTGGGTAATTAAATACAGTGCTATTTTCCTTGATGATTTCCTTCTTTACTCTCACAGAGAGGTTTGCATTCTGTGATCACATGCTCTGTATTTCCTTTAATTATTGAGTGGTTCTCTATCTTCTATTTAATAGCTCCTGGAACCCGACAGGGAAGGGTCTAAGCGTCCTCTTGGTTCAACTGCTGCAGTGTTTATAATGTTTGAACATTTTGGTTATGTGAGTTCATTTGTGTTTTTCTTAAAAAAATTTTTTTTGGATGAGTCTTTTTGATGTGTTTCTTCCGTATAAGTCTTAATGATCATTTTGCTGAGTACAAAAAATAAACCCCATTACATTGCGATTTCTACTGGAATTGCATTAAACTTGTAAACTGATGTCGAGAGAATCCACGTCTTCCAAATACTAAATCATCCTATGTCTCGGCACGAGACTCTGGAAATACCTGAGGCCCAATCTCACAGTTTCCTTCACTACAGACTCACTGTTAGGTTTATTCCCGCCCTTCTCTGGCACGTGTCACGTGTGCGTGTGTCACGTGTGCGTGTGTGTTGTGTGTCTACGTGTGTGACTATGTCGTGAAGGTGGCTTATTTATTTTTCAGACCATGCTTTCTGAATGGTTACAGTCGCCTCGAAGAAGAAGCTCATCTCTGAGGTTTTGTCTGGCAATTGCTCACTCTTCTGCTGTTTTTCACCTGATCCTTCAGGGTCCCTGTTGGGTCTGCTTCTGAATGGAGAGCCAGAAAAGCAGAGCCACAGAGAATGTGGGTCGGCTATCGTCCCAGGAGGAGCAGTGGGACAGATGTCTTCCATCCCCCCCTCCCTGCCCTGTCCCATGTCCAGCCCCGCTCCACACCACGTGACCGTGGCCGTGGTGGCGCCGTGTGGGGACCGGGACGCCCGGCCCCTTCTCGGGCTGCTGGCACCGCACCCCTGCCCCACTCCTCCGCGCGCCCGCACTTACTCTCAATTTTCTTTATCCTCATTTCCCAGGGAATGAACATGACCATGAAGTTACAGGCCAGGCGTGCAAACTTCCGCCAGAGCTGAAAAGGAGGGAGTGGGGTTAGAGAACTTCACAGTTGTCAACGTGGCAGTGACTTGGGATGCTAAGGTCCTGAGTGGAGCACAGGCTCCCACACACACTGTCCGATGCCTTCAATTATGCTTTTGCAGGACTTTGGGCAATACTAGGACCAAAGCAGCGCCCTCGTCTCCTCCGCGCTCCCGTTCGGGGAAGGGCACCTGCTTCGGGCTCTGAGTTGTGCTGTCTGTACCCAGGTGCCCATGCTCCAGGGTCACACCGGCCTTACTCCTCCCATTCCTGCTCTGGGGACTAAAAGCAGTGGAAATTCCTTGAGGAGTAATGTCCAAATGCACCCAGTTGACCCCGCTCTGAGAGTGGGGCCCAGGAGTCCACATGGCCAGCAAACTGCCCACCCGGGGGATCCTAATTCCCTGTTTTGGGGACGAGGAGTCGAGAACACTCCCTGAATGTGAGCTCCTCACGCACCTCCCGTCCTGCATCTGTGTTTGTCTCCCCGCCTCTCTCCCGGCCACTGCTGCCAGCAGCGAGATCTAGAAATTTGTCTTGTGTGTTTAAGATGCAATTACCAAAAGTTCAGAATCTTTATTATTTTTTTCTTTTTCCTCCAAGGAGAATAAAGTGGAATGTGCCCTGACACTGGCTCGGCTCTCCCACAATATTGGCAGGCTGTTCATTTTAACACACAAACAATCTGGGTTTGTGTTGGAAGCAAATGATATCATTGCAGAAAGAAGGCCGGCAAATGTAATTACAGCATTCTGAGCTCTGAGACAGCACATGGTTCTGACGCAGACACGCATGCTAATGTCCTTCGGGACGTGTCTGCTAAGGCCAGAACGGCTGCTTGTAAATGAAAGTCTGTTTGAATTTTATCAGACGTTGCAATTGTTCGTCTTCTGTTCATGGTTCCAGACCCAGCTCAAACCTAACCACGCCCATGATGAGTTCACGCAGCTTCTCTGGAGAGAGAAATAGATCCTTCTCTCGGTAAAGCTCACAGCAATCGCTATCCCTGTAATGTTGATCAGAGCCTACCTCGTGCTGCCCCGAGATTTTCCCCGTAGCCTACGTGCTGTAGCCCGGTGGGGAAGACCAAAGTTTTGCTCTTTCCTCCCCTACGGCGTGCAGAGGCAGGGTGCTCAAACAGCCTTGGGGGCAGGTTTGGTGTTGGAAAGCAGTGAGTCTCTGGCCCACTGTGAGTGAAGTCCCCAAGTGTCAGAGGCCCTGGGCGGGGGGCCCCACACCTGAGTTCGAGCTCCAGCTCAACCGCTATCCTACTATGTGCTCCTGGGAAAGGGATTTTCTTTCTTTGGGATTCAATTTCCTCGTCTGGATGAGAAGCAGGATTCAATCAGTGGTATTCAGAGTTACTCTTTCAATTTAAATTTTGGTTGAATTTCAATGAGAATTTCACACACTAAAGCTGAGTAACTTTTGTAGGTAAGGGATGCAAAACCTCCTCATGAGAGAAGTCAGGGGCACTGAACCCCAACACTCATTCTGGTAATGCAAGTCTACACCAGCTTCCTGAAGGGGCCTCCGAGAGGTAAGTGTGATTGAAAAGCGTGATTTGTTGACAGCCAAGATTCGATAAGGCATGGGAAAATATGCTTGTCTGCTGATTTGCACCAAATCTCCATGGAAAGCCCTGAAACTCTGAAATGATTTGAGATTTTAAGAGCAAAGCAAAATCAAAACAAAGCAAAACCAAAAGGCAAACTTGGAAGAAATAGGTCTTAATTGTGGGCCTGGGTTATTGGGTACCAAAAATAAGAAAAAGTTCATCCTTTCCTCTTTGGAACAGCCTGTAAAGTTGCCTAGAACAAAGGTGTTCTAGCAACAGGTATTACAGTTTATGAAAAATAAATTCTTCCAGAGCGTGTACTGAGCACCTACGTGTGTTTCCAGTACCGCGGCTGCAAATGGACAAGACGTAGGAGACGTCAGCTGGCACAGAGCTCGCATCCAGGTAGAGGGAAGGCAGCAACAGACGAGTCAACGCCACAGGGGGACATGGCCCATTGGGACTGGAGGAGAAAGCTCTATTAAACGAGGGGATCAGGAGAGGTCCATCTGGGGAGCTGAGACTTGAATGAAAAGGAATTGCTATTTCAAACAAGAATAAATTGGTAGAGGAGCTATCTAGGAGGGCAGGGCAGCCAGTAACATGCGTGAGTTAGCACGTGCTGGGCATTTTACAGTAGAGGATGGAAGAGGGGGAAGTGGGGTGAGATCCAATAGGTAGGCAATGCCCCGACCAGGTAGTTCATGGGAAAGACTTAGATTTAATTCTAAGTGTAATGAAAGCCTATCTATGTATCCATTATCTATCTATGTATCTATCTGTGTATCTATGTATCTCTCACTCTCTCTATCATCATCTATCTATCTATCATCTATCTATCTATCTATATTTTAGGTAAGGGCTGGCATGAGCAGTTTACTGTCTCAAGGATTGCCTGGCTGCTGTGTGGAAGAGAGTGGATGACTGGGGTCTGTGCAGGGAGGAAGCAGGAGGACCTGCCAGGAGCTCTGTCAGTCTATCTACCATCATGGGCAGGTGCCAAGTCACATGACGAAGGCTCTCAGGAAGGGTGACCTCCTTTGTTGGTATTGTGTGAGACACAAAGGACATAGACTATTAGAACCAGAGGGAATCTTGAGAATTGAACTTGAAAGCCAAAGTCAGAGCGGGGAACCAATGGCAGAGGGACCTGAGTGTCCTGACACCTGCTGGAGTGACTTCTGGGGTCCCGGTGGTCTCACACATGCACACCTGGCTTCCTTCAGAAACACAGACGTTTTCTGGTGCTGAAGGCAGACTGTCTGTAAAGAGCTGGAATCGAGTGGAGACCCATGTGAACGGGGGCTGCAGGCTGGAAACAGGGAGGGCGCCCCAGCCTGCCTTGTGTGGGCAGCTCTATGAGTGGGACCACGATCTCAGTGCTGGGACTCATGGAGAGTGGGTAGCTCACAAAATTTACTATTTGGAAAACAGTTATCATCTTCAGCGTATAAACCAAGGGCTGTAACTGGATGGGCTGCAGGCAGTGTGCCAGCTGGCTAGACACCTGTTTTCTCTACCTGGCAGCTGGAGCGGATGCTGATCCCTAGTGGTTCATATCAAAATTCCTGGTGTAAAAAAAGGTGGAGGAACACAGTTCTGAAGCTGGGGAGGGGAAGAACCAAAGCGTGAAGAAGACGGGTGGGCGGATGGCTTTTCTTGGGCATTTTACTGCGTCCCCAGAAAGCAGAGAAAGCTGAGTCTGGACTATTTCGTCACCCCAGTGCCTGGAACAAAGCGTGGCACGTGGGTTCAACTGAATTGGATCGAACCACTTTCTGTGGGGCCCTTGCTCCTAGAAAGGCAGGCAGCTGGGTCTGCCTGGCACCATGGAAAGCCTTGGGGCAAGCTCTCGGTGAGGCTGAACATTCAGATTCCCTTTCTCATTGTAGTCACCCTGCTCCTAATAATTCAGCCCGTTATCAAATTACATCTTTTTTTTTTAAAGATTTTATTTATTTATTTGACAGAGAGAGAGACAGCCAGCGAGGGAGGGAACATAAGCAGGGGAAGTGGGAGAGGAAGAAGCAGGCTCCCAGAGGAGGAGCCTGTTGTGGGGCTCGATCCCATAACGCCGGGATCACGCCCTGAGCCGAAGGCAGACGCTTAACCGCTGTGCCACCCAGGCGCCCCCATCAAATTACATCTTAATCGTATTGATCTTACTTTTCACTGTTATATATGACAGGTTGTCTGAACTCAAGTGAAGGTCCTGTTAGTATTTCCAAGTGTTTCCAATAGCATTTCATCCTGTCTGTTTAGGGGAAATAAGAAGGGAGCACATATGCTCATTACTCAAGAGATACACTTGTTTTCTGTATTTGTTCCATAAACTCCATCATAGCGTGACAGGCATAAGCAGTCATGGGTAATCTTGGTCACGGGTTAGATTCGAGTTTTCAGGCCGAGTCTGTGGAAAGTAAGGGGACAGCCAAGGCAGAACCTCGGAGAACTTTTGAGATTTTATAATTTTTCAGCTATGTAAAGTTCACGGCCAGCTTTAATGTAAACCTCATTAAGAATCCTTTTTTTGTTTCAGAGAATCTAAAAGGAGTGCATCGGTCAGCTTTTGTCTGTTAAAGTATAGCAGACTTTAAAAAAATACAATATCCAATATTGGGAAGAATATTATGAAAACAGTAAACTTGTATCTGTCAAGATCGACTATAAAGGGTTTTGGAAAATAGTTTATTAATATTTATCAAAAGCCAAAAAAATGAATTATATTTTTTTTCTATGGTGACTATAGTTCTGATATTGATCCTAGGAGAGGTATTTTAAAAGGTAGGAAAAGGGGACACTTGGGTGGCTCAGTCAGTTAAGCATCTACCTTTGGCTCAGGTCATAATCCCAGGGTCCTGGGGTCGAGTCCCGTGGTTGGGGGGGGGGCTTCTGCTCAGCAGGGAGCCTGCTTCTCCCTCCCCCCCCACTTGTGCGTGTTCTCTTTCTCTCTCTCTCTCTCAAATAAATAAAATCTTTCAAAAAATAATTCAATAAAAGGTAGGAAAAGCAATATGTGGAAAGATATTCCTTGCAGGGTTATTAATAATAATGAAAAATTATAAACAACTTAAATATTCACCAGCAAATAACTAATTAAGTTAATGTGCGTTTATCTGTCATGGACAACAGTATGTGTAAAAAATACGTAGCAAGATGGAAAAATCCTTCTGTTACGTGTGGGGTTAAGTGAAAAAGGAAGCAAGACAAAAAGGCTGTATACTATAATTACTCTCAGTGAGAATTATATATTCAGTAACTGGAATATGAGATTTTAAAAAAGATACTATATAAGGGCATGATTTTTTTCTTTGTCTTCTAAACATTTATGAAAATTACTCTCAACAGATAACTTCAGTATATATTAAAGTTTAGCTTTAAGGAACTGAATGGAAAAAACAAACAAACCCAAACCTTAGCACTGAATTATAAAGCGAGCGTTGGAATATATGAGTAACGTTCTCATTACAAGACGGGCAGTGAAAAAAACCTACACATATGGATGGGAGTAAGTCAGGAAGGATGCTGGGTCATTTCTCAAGGGAAGATGCTGTTCTCGGGTGAGTTAGGCTCACCCAGGGTCATGTACCATTGGCAGGTGACCACATCCGGGACTAAGCTCCAGGTTCTGGGACGTGCAGACCTTGCAGCTCACGGCACTGCTCTCGGCTGCAAGGACGGATGTGCACAGCCCGTGTACAGTGACAGGCACAGTGGCACGCAACTCCCTGGCCCCTGGACCGCAAGAGGGGGTGGGAGTGCCCGTGAACACATGCTCTCACCTCGGCACCTGCCGCTTGGTAGCCGCGGGTCCTGGTTAGCCTCCCTTCAAACTTCAGCACAATCTCCTTAGCTCGCCTGAGAGAAGAAAAACACAGCAGTGAGCACGATTTTATCATACTCGCTATCTTGGCAAAATGTGTGAAAGTGCGACAGGAGCAGGTGGCCAAAAGGTGAGGGGACAAGATGCCGTGATATTTCCTGACCTCTGGCCACCAGAAAGCTCCTTTAAAAAATACTTTCTGAAAAAAAAATGTAAATGGATAAATTCTTAGAAAATGATGATCAATGATGAAATGAGTTGCAACGAATTTCCTGAAGCCCTTCCCTGATTGTTGTCTGCGAATCAGTCATGAGCGGGTTGGTGGGGGAGTCCTGGCAGTGACCACTAGGGGGTCTCACCCCTCCCCTTAACCTCAGCAGCCTTCCTCCGGCAGCCTCGTCTCTGGAAGTCCAAGTCAGACCTAGTCTCGGAGAACCTGTCTGGAGGAAAGGGTGGTGTCTGCATAACCACAAAGAACCCGATTCAGCCCACAAAGACTGCTGACATGCTAACTGACCACTTTGGTGAGCGGAGCCGAGGTCCCCCCCTAAATGGTTAATCCCTGAAATGCACTGAGTTCTCCACGGGGATAGATGGTTAAATCCACACCGGCAGGGACAGCAGGATTCGACAATCAATGTCAGCACCAATGGGACAGACGGCAGTCAAGGACCCTTAGAGGTGAATGTCACCTTCAGGGCGACCTCATCTGACGCTGCGCTGATGAGACCCTCGTTATCCGTGGCCATACCCCCTCCTCTTGATCATGCTTGGTGCTGAAAGGCTTGGTTCCCTGGAGAGCCCCGGTCGCTGCTAGGGAGGTCTTGCATGTGCACCCCGACAGCCTTTTAGCAACACCCACTGCTTCCAAGTCTTTCCCTGAGAGACGCGGAAACTAGCTGACTCCCTTTCCCACCGAGTGAGACGCAAGCTAATCAGAGTGCTCGCTGGGTTTTGGAGCGCTGGGCCCTCCTTGCCGCCCCTCCCGGCTCCCTGGCCCTGCCCATGCCCTGGCTTCATTCCAGATAGAACCACAAATGCAGGCAGGGGTGAGGGTTGATGCTCTGCCCTGCCCAGCATCTAAAAGATGGAGGCCTGTACATGTGGAATAATTTATTTCAATTCATTATTTATAATTTTCTTCCTGCAGACGTTTTCTGCACACTGACTTGGGTCAAGCACGGCCGGACACAGAGGTACGTAAGACACAGTCATTGAGCTGGAAGAGCCTGGGGCTAACAGGGCGACGGAGAGCGGCTGTGGTGAGAGTATGAGATCTGAGGGGCCAGGGGGGAGCCACCACACCTGGACCTCCTCATGGACCCAGGTTGACTTGAGGGCACCGAGCACTTGCTTCGCTGCGCGGGACACGAGCCTGTGCCCTGGCCTCCCGGACAGTGCTCCTCCAGGCTGAGCGAGGGCTCCTGCTTTTCTCTGCGACCACGCCCCCTCCCTGGCTCCTCACGGGGTCAGGCTTCAGTGGTCTCTGTGCTTTCCAGATGCCTCCTCGGCAAATTCGCCGAGGGAGACGTTGCTCCAGGAGCTTCTCAAGGTGACCAGGGAGGAGACATGGGGCCCAGGGCATGATAAACGGGCGTGCTCAGAGGCCGAGCCGCCTTTGAGGGCCTGACCGCCGGCCCCGGGGAACCAATGTGGCCCTGTCGGCGCCCGGGCTGAGCCCCCGGCCAGGCGTCAGCCCCAGGGCCTGGTTTGCCCTTTTGACAGAAAAGTGATCATTTGCTGTGCTCTGCCTGCAGGCTGAAAAGACTTAGTGTCTTATCAATAATTAATGATCATTAATTACTAATTAGTAATTACTAATTACTCCTGCTAACCAGTAATCAGCCATCAGCAGTGGCATTTCTGCATGATTTTTTAAAAACTCAGATACAACACATGACCTTTTTTTGTTTTGGGATAAATTGCCCTAATGATTCCTTTGGCGGAGTTCCTCTGTTTCAACAGAACGTGGGTGTTGGGGTCAGAGAGCCCGGGGTTCAAAGCTCAGGGCCGCTCTCGGAGGCTGTGCATCCTGGGGCAAGCCATTTCACGTCTCTGAGCATCGGTCTTCTATCTGAAGTTGCCATCCCCACTCAAGGAACCAGACGTGGGGGGGCTGGTATCAGACAAGGAGGATTAACCAGAAACTGCTGAGCCTAGACACGACAGGCACCCTTAGCCATCTGCCGGGCCACCTGAGGGCCGGCTGCATCTTGGGCCACCTGCAAGAGCATGATGCACGAGGGAGCCGACAAAGCTGCTATTAAATGGGAGAGAAATGCGAAGCCTGATCGCAGACCTGGGGAGGAGGGGCTGCGTGCTTGGCCTCTGGAAAGGGCGCTAACAAGGTTCTGAGCCTGTCCTCGCCTCGCCGGGTGCCCGATGATTAGGCTGCGGTCTGTTTCTCCAGGAAGGTCCACTTAACAGGTCAGAGTAGCTCATTGAGACCGTTCAATTAACTCCCTCTGCTGTGACCCGGGCAGCAGCGTCATCCATCAGGACTCACTGGCGGGCGGTGACCACCCTGTATCAGAGACCGCTCGAGGCGCTCACACGGCTCATCCCATTTAACCCTGGGACTCTCCGTGGATCTCAGACTTCAGTAGGCGAAAGAATCCACCTGAATGCCTGTTAAAAATACCCGCCCCCCTCTCCCATACTTTCTGTTCGGCAGGTCTAAGAGCAATCGGGGATTCTGGGTCTTTACCAAACCCCTGCTTGCTTAACGGGGCACATTTTGAACAGTGTTGCAGGTGCCATTCAACACCATCGCCTCAACTTTAAAGAGAAAGAAAGTGGCCAAGAAATTAAGAGAGTGACCCAACAGCACATAGCTCAGGACTAGCAACCTGTCTGCAACTCTTTGGCTGTTCACTGTTATCTAAACAGATTCCCTGGTGTGACTCTAAGGATCATAGTTACCTGGTTTCCCACAGAATCTGGTTTCCCCCCAGATTTCCAGCCCAGCAGGTGGAATTACCGTCTGTTTTCATCCCGGCTTAGAGACTTGCCTCCGGGGAGTTTGGTTATTTTGTTCACCTCGAGACACAGTGCTAACATCTAGTGTTTGAAAGGAAGGTAGAAAACCACAAACTCCACCAACACACACACACACACACACACATACACACGACACACACACATACACACACATACACACCCACAATTGGATTGGCCATCACAAACTCAAATACGTGGTCCCCACAATACAGAAGGCACACATACACACATACACACACATACACACATACACACACATACACACACATACACACGACATACACACACATACACACACACATACACACACATACACACATACACACACATACACACGACACACACATACACACACATACACACACATACACACGACATACACACACATACACACATGCACACATACACACACAGATACACACATACACACATACACACACACATACACACGACACACACATACACACATACACACGACATACACACACATATACGCACATACACACATACACACATGCACACATACACACATACACACATACACACACAGATACACACATACACACACATACACACACACATACACACATACACACACACACACACTCACAGAGATACTGGCCACCTGAGGCCCTTGTGACTTCTCTGCGTCAGATCCAGAGTGCCTGCCCGCCACTCTCATGTGGTCTTTGTGCTCATTTCCTGGGGCAGGACAGGGCGGTTTCGTGGAAAGCGTATTTGCAATAATCAATACTGGCTGTCCAAGCCCTTACCTCAGTGCTCCCAGCTTCTGTGCCATGGTCCAGGGTCTGCAGCGAATGTTTGCCATGAGATCTTTCTGGAACTGTATATTCTGGAAGATTTGTTCTGGATCATTGCTGTCCCCTGTCTCATCAGCATTAAAGCTGTCATCCAAGTTGCTGAATGGATCGAGGCATTAAGGAGGAAATCTGATTAGTAGAATTGCTTCCAGCAAAGATCTTGCCCGGGGCACGTTCAGCATCTTGCTGCCCCTGGGTCATCTGTATGAAGTTTGTATGTATAGAGGGAGAGGGACCGGGACCCGGGGAGGCAGAGGGAGAATTTGGCAATCTTGGGCAACACTGAAGCACATTCATTGGAGTCTGTCACTTTGGCGGGTCAATGAAAGAAAATGGTTTCTCTGGATGAAAGGTTTTATCGGAAGACGTCATAAAAGGAGACAAGAGGGTGCTTATGAACAATTCCTGAATAGCAGCCTCTTTGATGGCAAAACAATGTCTATTTCAGGCTATTGAAATAATCACTAATTTCAGAGACTGGGCTCCTCCCTGTCCCCCATTTTGCCTGGAGGCAAAATAAAGAAAAGCCAAATGCTGTCATCCAGAGGACCCCCCCCCCCACGTGCCCACTTCCATTCTTGGAAACTGAGATAGCGGAGGCAGAACAGGCAGCAACGTCTAGAAACAAGAATGTAGCCGAGCAGATTTATGTGGGCAGATATCACAGGGAAAGAGTTACTGTGTAGGAGAACCATTTTCCCACATTTGCAACATTTATTCCCAATAACAATTGATGCGCTAACCCTAATGGGACTTTCAGGAGGATAGGAGGGCTCTGCTGCTTGATCAATGATGCATGTCAAAGTAAAAGGAAATAACTCCTTTGCTCTTCCCTGATTCAGACGGTTTTTTACTTACTCATAGGAGAACCTTCTCCAATTTCTCCAAATTAATGGAGGTTTTAATATACCTTTATAAATACCTAACAGATTCAAACAGCACTCCCCCACTTCTTCCTAGCCCGAAGCCTTTCCCAACAGACACCTTATTTATTATGACAGATGTATTATCTGCTCTCTTGACATCGCAGATTGAGTCAACAGAGAGAAAACAGAAAACGCATGCCTGTGGGTTCGGCCAGGTTGGGGTACCTTGGATTCGGGTCCCCTGGTCAATAAGCAGGTAGAGCCTTCTCTCCCTGTGCACATTGTCAAGGTGGCCGGCCCCGTTGTGCAAAAGCCCAGGGAAAGGAGTTTCTGAGTTCATTCTGAGGGACAGGGCAGCGGGATGGGGACTTTGTCCTCTGGTCGGACGCAGGCAGGGCGCTGGTGACTCGGGCTCTGCTCCTCCGCACACCAGCCCCCTTCGCCCGGCAGGTGGAGGGAACCCACTCACCTGAGCAGCAGGGACTCCTGGTAGAGGTAGTGCTGGCTGGGCTTTCTCCGGACGCTTCTGTAGCGTTGGCATGCCTTCGACGGCTTCATGGGGGCTGACCTGCTGCCAGTGGCCCCGAGGGGCCGGCAGGGTCCCAGGAAGCCGGCAGCAGGGGTCTGCTCCAGCCGAGGCTTCTAGGGGAGCCGCTAGGCTGCGGTGCTCCCCGGCTCTCAGGAGCAAGAGTGCGCGTCTGCAGCGAGCCTGGCGAGGAGGCCAGCTGTGCATATGTAATGCTAAGGTGTCTGCGCGGCTGAGATTGGCTGGAGTCATCCGACAAAGGCGGGAGGCTTGGCCAGGCTGAGCCAGGGAGCCCTAGGTGCTGCCCAAATCCTCACATCCGTGACCCCTCGTA
>NW_024425230.1:24106840-24378480 GCF_017311325.1 Ursus maritimus | reverse complement strand
CCCCCCCCCCACGTGCCCACTTCCATTCTTGGAAACTGAGATAGCGGAGGCAGAACAGGCAGCAACGTCTAGAAACAAGAATGTAGCCGAGCAGATTTATGTGGGCAGATATCACAGGGAAAGAGTTACTGTGTAGGAGAACCATTTTCCCACATTTGCAACATTTATTCCCAATAACAATTGATGCGCTAACCCTAATGGGACTTTCAGGAGGATAGGAGGGCTCTGCTGCTTGATCAATGATGCATGTCAAAGTAAAAGGAAATAACTCCTTTGCTCTTCCCTGATTCAGACGGTTTTTTACTTACTCATAGGAGAACCTTCTCCAATTTCTCCAAATTAATGGAGGTTTTAATATACCTTTATAAATACCTAACAGATTCAAACAGCACTCCCCCACTTCTTCCTAGCCCGAAGCCTTTCCCAACAGACACCTTATTTATTATGACAGATGTATTATCTGCTCTCTTGACATCGCAGATTGAGTCAACAGAGAGAAAACAGAAAACGCATGCCTGTGGGTTCGGCCAGGTTGGGGTACCTTGGATTCGGGTCCCCTGGTCAATAAGCAGGTAGAGCCTTCTCTCCCTGTGCACATTGTCAAGGTGGCCGGCCCCGTTGTGCAAAAGCCCAGGGAAAGGAGTTTCTGAGTTCATTCTGAGGGACAGGGCAGCGGGATGGGGACTTTGTCCTCTGGTCGGACGCAGGCAGGGCGCTGGTGACTCGGGCTCTGCTCCTCCGCACACCAGCCCCCTTCGCCCGGCAGGTGGAGGGAACCCACTCACCTGAGCAGCAGGGACTCCTGGTAGAGGTAGTGCTGGCTGGGCTTTCTCCGGACGCTTCTGTAGCGTTGGCATGCCTTCGACGGCTTCATGGGGGCTGACCTGCTGCCAGTGGCCCCGAGGGGCCGGCAGGGTCCCAGGAAGCCGGCAGCAGGGGTCTGCTCCAGCCGAGGCTTCTAGGGGAGCCGCTAGGCTGCGGTGCTCCCCGGCTCTCAGGAGCAAGAGTGCGCGTCTGCAGCGAGCCTGGCGAGGAGGCCAGCTGTGCATATGTAATGCTAAGGTGTCTGCGCGGCTGAGATTGGCTGGAGTCATCCGACAAAGGCGGGAGGCTTGGCCAGGCTGAGCCAGGGAGCCCTAGGTGCTGCCCAAATCCTCACATCCGTGACCCCTCGTACTCTGCAAACCTCAGAGCCTTTACATCTATTCCTGTGACTGGTGTTGGCAAAATAGACAGAACGCAGGGCATAGGGGTTTTCCCCCCCATGTTTTTACCTCTCAAGGAAGAGGCTTGGAGTGAGATTCCTGCCTGCGTTCACACGGCAGAGTCCAGGAGAGGAAGTCATAACGTCGTACGTGTTTATTTTTCTCTCAGCCTTCTTTTTCTATTTGGAGAAAAGTCACATCCCCAGCAATGCTGCACGATGAATATTGCATACTCCCAGCCCAGATCCACTAGTCGCTGACATTTTGCCCCCTCTGCTTTATTTCTATTTATTTACTTTCCCCCAACCCCAATGACAAGTATGTTTCAGAAAAATAATGACACTTCTTCCCAAAATATTTCATCGTGATATTCATAATAATCAAAATAACATTTTCTTACATTTTACATTTTCTAAGTGTGGCCACATTAGTCAACAGGATAATCATACGAGTAGGAGTGGGGTGAAGAGCTTTTAAGAGGCACCCTGGAGTTTCACAATAAGAAGGCGAGAATTGGAGAGAGTAGACGCTCCCACAGGTATCCTGAAAACAAATCACCTGCTGCTCTAAGATGGGGCGGCCAGCGCAGGTCCCTGGGGGCACACGCACAGCTGCTCCCCCCTTTCGTAGGTAGAAAGGTACCCAGTCCCCTTGCCACCTGCACGTTCCCCTCTCTAGTCATTCACTGGGATTCTCCACCAAAGCATTTATTCCCAGATCCAGGACTTTCCCACAGTTTCACAATATAAAACCCTATTTTCTGATTAACACACAAAATGGTCTGTTTGCAGTTTATATTCACTGAACAGGAAGGTGCAGGACTGAAAGACAAAAGTCCCTTTCTGTTGAGCAGTCCGCCTGTGCACTAGTGGCAGGGGGGTGAAGAAATGAATGGGTGGGCAGAAAATCCATCAGCAGCTCTGGGTAAGGGGCTGGGGCAGGGGCTGCCTTCTCCCATGTATGCATTCCTCCATTGACTCATTGGCAAGTTAATTAGATAGCTTTTGTGGTCTGCCCCACACTGGACGGCCAAGGGCAAGCCAGAGCCCTAGTCCAGGGCCCTGAGGTTCACAGACTCTCAGACAGGTGTTGGGACTCCGAGCTCTGGGCAGGGGAATGAAGGAGAGGCCGGTGACAGAGCTGGCCCCGGGGGGCCCGTGACACCAGATCACCTGTCTGCCAATTTGCCCGAAGCCATGTGGCCTGATGCTCTGTCTCATAACACTACAGAAATCTGTGCTTGTCCAGATGGACAACATAGTGCATGTGATAGGATTATTTCTACCCCAACCACCACCCCCCCCCGCTTTTTTTTTTTTTTTTTGCATTCTTTTGGAGAGCTTTACCTGTAGGGATTCCTTCTGAGCTTTTCAAAGATTTTTTTCATCCTACTTTTTCTCAACGCCCATCTGCATTAACATTTCGAGCATTTTTGTCTTTCTTTGCATATGTATGTGTATATACGTATATGTATGTGTATATCTGTGTATATATATATTTTATTTATTTATTTTGATTTTGTTTATTTATTTGACAGAGAAAGAGAGTGAGCACAAGCAGGGGGAGCGGCAGGCAGAGGGAGGAGCAGACTCCCTGCTGAGCTGTTGCTCTGGAGCCCAGCAGCCCAGCACTTGGGACCCCGATGCTCTTCCCCAAGCCTCCCCAGGCTCCCGGGGGCGGCAGAGGAAGTGCAGACAGGGGATGCCGCTTCCAGAGTGCGAGGGCATCAATTACCCTGCATGCGTTGCTCATTCTCGGACAATTTAATTAGAGGCTTTAGGTCCTCTGGATGATGTTAGATTAGGCCAGCCTGTGTCTACAGACAAAATGACTACAAGTCCCTCAAATGCTCACAATTGGAGCACTTAAAAAAAACCAGAAAGGGATCCAATGTCAAAATGAGCTAAAAACCATTATTTCCTAGACCAACTGCTTACAGGATCTGTGTGGGGGCAGAAGGAAGGTAATGAAGGGGGATGGACAGAAGGAGCCATCGAAGATCTATTTGGAGAACATACAAATCCCTTTCATCGAAAAAAAGAACCCAAACCATTTTGTTGTATATCCCAGGAGGTCTTAATAGAAATCGTCAGATGGTTTCGCTTCCAGGAACAAAAACATTTGTAACCTATGTCATCGATTAAATCATATTTTCCCCGCTAAGGGAATTCTATTCTGAGACAGTGATGTCCCTGAGCACATCTCAGCGTGTAAGGTGGGAGTCCCATCGGCCATGCCAGCCTCCCTTTACGAGGGCATCAAGCTCTCATCTGTGCATCTCACAAGAGAGACTTTCCCATCTCTGAGCCATCCTGACATGCCAGGATATTGCTTCAGTGACTCTAAAGCCTTGCGTTTGAAGTTGAGAAACACATTTTGGGTCTGGAAGAGGTGATTCAGGGGAGAGGCTCAGTAAACGATCGTTTCCAATTTTCTGACTAGCAACTGAATTTGTAGAGACATGAGAGGCATGTTTTTGTTGGTGGTGAATTCCTCATGAACTCATCGGCGGCAAGGAAGTTTGAAACTGAGCAGACACCCTGAGATTCCCGTCAGGGGTCACGTGACGCACTGTGACTCATTTAGCCGGTGAGAGGTTCCTCATAGGGGCAGGCGGGCTTGGCCTCTGCCTCAGTGGCCCCCACAGCGAGTGCCCCGCAGCGAGTGAAGACAGACGCTCACCACCCCGCAGAACCCCTTTAGACGAGGAGCTGGTCACCAGACGGGTTGCAGTTAAGACAAATTCCAGAGCCACGCTGTCCCGCTCTGCTGTCGTGCTTGCTCAAGGGAAGAAGCGCTTTTGTAGAGAGGACCAGATCTGAACACATGCTCCGTCCTTGGAAAGGAACAAGACCCTCGAACTGCTCCGAAATCGGGATAAGGCAAGCAGCTGGGTTCCTTGTCAGGAGACCTCTTAATAGTTGGCTGTGATTTTTCTCTAATGAGTTTTGGATTGTATGCAGCCGAATATTCGGGGACGTGTAGAAAGCAGAGCCAATGCTGTCTCTGGGGACGGGCTGCCTCCTGCCAACATTTCCTCCAAGTCCCCTCTGCAAACAGCAGACAGCAGCCCGAAGAGCCCCTGCGGACCGGCCACGCCGACGGAGCGGAGCAGGTCCGGGCCAGAGTATCTCTATCATAGGTGGGCCCAGCACCCACCCACGAGGGGTACCGGTTTCCCGCCTTAGTCTAAGCGCGATATGTTTAAATCCTCTCTTAACAAAATGATTTTCATTTTTTTCCCCTTCAATTTCACTGACATCCCTTTTCATCTTGCTTTGACATACCGTTTCCTGTTTTATAATGACCTTTTTAAAGTCCTTTTCCTCAAAGTGCAAAGCAGTTTCTCCCTTAACATTTACTTTACTTCCCCAGCAAGACTTAAAAAATTAAAAGCCCTCCTCCTCCCAGTTTCTCTTCTCGAACTCTGTCTCCTTTTTTGTGGTTAAAGCGAATTTTCGTAGGTCCGCCTACATCTCTTGATTTTTAAATGAGGAGAGTTTGTTTTTGCCCATGTGTGCCCAGAAATAGTGTTCACATGTGAATTCTACTCTCATCTTAAATACAGTATGTATGAAGGCCGACCCCTTTCGGGGTCAGGGATTTTACACTTTTGAACAAAAGCTAAAAAAAAAAAAATGGTTTCTATATTACATCTTTCTCTAAGAAAGAATTTACTCTAACTTGGGTGAATAGTAAAAGTTGAGTCTGCCGTTTGTTCCATTTCTCCTAAGAATCTAGCTCATCAACCAAGATCATTTGCAACAACCTTGGGGTCAAATAGTCTAGTCGTTAAACACAGCGCCACGGCTGGCTGGCTGGGTCACCTTGGAGGAATTGCAGACCTTCCGTGAGCCTTTATGTGCCCCCCTGCAGGCTGGAAGTACCCTTGCAGGGTTGCGGATGCTGTTGTGAACGATGGGCCCAGCACAGTGCCTGGAGCGCAGTCGGAGCCCCAAACTGGAGGGTACGTTTTATTGTGGCGTCTACAATCGTATTATTATTTCAACCCCCCGAGGAAAGCGTGGCTGGAATGGTTCGAGCTCAGTCATTTTCTATGAACCATTGTTACCTCCGTCGTTATCACTGTCCTCAACCTTATTTTACCTTCAGCATGAAAGCTGATTAGAATGGTTTTGAAATTATTTATTTCATGACACCTGACCTGATTCATGTAAAGAATTTGCAAAGAAAGTATATTGCAAAGCTATTCGCTAACTCCATGGTAGACATGCTCTGTGTGCAATTCAATATAGCCATTTAGACAAATGAAACTTTAAAAAATGCCTTGCCTTCTTCCTTCTAAGAAGCAGACGCATCTTACAAACAGGCCCGAGCAGTGGCCGATTGCCTCTGCAGACCTAAGTGGGTGTCTCATTCACTGCGGTCGGCTGTGGGTGAGGGAGGAAGCCTGCCGAGGCCTGGAGAGGCAGGGATTCCTTCGCAGAGCTTACGGGGAAGCAGGCTGACAGTCGAGTGAGCCTGGACCACGAAACTGACCATGTGGTCCCACCCCGACTGCAAGAAGATGAGAAATTTGTTAAGTGGTATTTTTCTTGAAGTTACGAAAGGAAGACAGAGCATCACATCATAATTATGATAGGGTCTTATTAAAATTCTACGCCGCTAATCTGGAACCTGTGAGAAGGCTGAGTTGGCATATGGGATGGAGACTATAAATGTGCATTCAAATGTCGTCCCTTGGAGAGTTTATGTGCGCTGTGCGGTCAGGGGCTACAGGCCTATCATTGATTTAAGTTGATTGCATTTCAATTCTGTGCACCGAGACTTAACCCCCCATGCCATCTGCTTGAATGCTGTCGTGTTTCCCTTTCAAGGTAATGCTCAGGGGGAAGGAATAACCCCCAAGAGCTAGGAAACCACTTGGGTGGTCATAAGATCGAGCGAGAACGTTCAGGAGGGTGCAGGTCGGGAAGCAGCCGAGCCTGATTACAGAAGGACGTCTGTCTGGGCAGCACCCATCAGTCCCGGGAAGAAGAACATAGTCGGGGCGGGGAGCTGCGCAGAGTGACTGAGAACGGCGCCGGGGTGGGGGACATTTGAGAATGACCTGCTCCGAAGAACGGCACTAGGTCATTTGTCTGGGTGGGGCAGCTGGAAACAGAGCCCCTGCGGGGTTTGCGGGGGCCCTGCGAACACAGCCTGCCTAGTGACTCCACTCAGCAGCCCTTCAGCTCCGCCGAGAGGAGGGAGGGTGGCTGCGTTTCCTTGTTGGTTTAACCATACGATACACCATCCTGTAAACAAATTAATTTCCCCCGGGACTTTTGAAAGCATCCTAACTACATTATCATTTTTCTGCATAAAGGAAGCTTAGCAAGAGAACAATTATGGAATGGACTTCAAATGATCTCCAAATGGTCATAAAGTGGAGCCGGCCATCCACCGAGATGGGAGGAAAGCACGAACAAAGTTTTGCTGGCTAAAATCTAGGACAGTTTATTCTGAAAGCCGTGTTGACCCTTTCCTGTCCTTTCTCTCTTCTGGCAGAAGTCCTCTGGCATCGTCACTTCAACTTTATGTATTCCCCTCCTGCTGTCCACAGCCTTTCTGCTCTGTCCCCTCCAACCCAAATGTCAAGGCAGAAACAGACTTCCCAGCTTGACCTGTTCTGGGATGAGCGGACACGGCGGGGCCAGGGAGCATGAGTGAAAGTGCCCGAAAGGTACGGGAAGAATTTGCACATTCACCATTTAAGGCTGGCTTGTGCCTGGTCCTGTGCGCTTCCTTGGGGATGAAATGAAAAAAAATACACGACCCTCTCCTTAAGTAAAGCAACGTGGGGCCTGGCGGGATGACCGGAGGACCAGGCCAGAGCTCGAGGGTGTAAGGTAACCGCCGGGCTGTGCGGGGAGGAAACTTTCGGCTTTCATGCTGAAGGTAAAATAAGGTTGAGGACAGTGATAACGATGGAGGTAACAATGGTTCATAGAAAATGACTGAGCTCGAACCATTCCAGCCACGCTTTCCTCGGGGGGTTGAAATAATAATACGATTGTAGACGCCACAATAAAACGTACCCTCCAGTTTGGGGCTCCGACTGCGCTCCAGGCACCGTGCTGGGCCCATCGTTCACAACAGCATCCGCAACCCTGCAAGGGTACTTCCAGCCTGCAGGGGGGCACATAAAGGCTCACGGAAGGTCTGCAATTCCTCCAAGGTGACCCAGCCAGCCAGCCGTGGCGCTGTGTTTCCCTCCACCCGGTCTGGGTCTTCGACTTGGCTTAAGAACGCTGCTGATACAAGATGAACAGGAGGAAAAGCCTATAGTTCTTATTGAATTTTTAAATGCACATAAGCACCTTCAAGGAGAATGAACAGCTGAAGAACTCTTCAGAGAAGGAAGCTTTGATACCTTTAAGTAAAAAAAAAAAAAAAAAAAAAAAAAGGCAATACATTTGCATAGAATTGCTAAGACAAAGGGATTTGGGCTATGGGTCCTAAATGGTGAAGAAGCAGCAACGTGTGTTATCTTACCTGGGGACGAAGGAGGGGCTGAGTGTCCTTCCTGCACCTGCTGTTTCTCAAGTACCTGTAATTCAAAATAATCTATATGCCAAAGTGACGTTTCAGAGTGATGGATTCTGAACCCCTTCAGCTAGGTGGATGCTTAGAGCTATGGAAGGGCAGACGAGAGGAGAGGAGTATTGCCCTGTTTGGGCCCTGGGAGGTAAATCCCTGTTCTGAAGGCACGGTGGAGGCTGGGTGAGGGGCATGGGCAACCATTCAAGACTGAAAGCGCCTTTGGGGACAGGCAGGAGCTGTCACTCTCCTCCAGTCACTCAGGCCTGAACCCCCTGCAGGGCACAAGGCATAGGCAGGGAGTTGCCAAATACAGGGCCAGAGGAGAGGTCACGGGGGTGCGGATGCTTAGACCCCAGGCCCTGAGAAGACACAGAAGGAAGGAGCTGGAGTCCAAGGCGTAGGCTCTGGCAATCCAGGGAACCCAAGACGCTTCTGGCCCAGTGCGTCCTTAGGAGCCGGGAGACGGGCTGGATGAAAGTCAAGTGAAGCCATCAAGCCTTGAAGGGAGCACCACTTGCTCGTCAATTAAGCACAAGCCTCATGCATTCAATAATTTATCCAGTGATTAGTACTTACGGACATCTACAATGTGCCAGCCCCTTGCTAAGTCCTGGGGGACACAGGGGGAATGGGACACTGTCCCAGGCAACCGGTATTGGGGTCTGTGTGTCTGTTCTTCAGTGTCATGGCTCTGGTCAACTATGAACCATGAGTCTGCATTGTCCTGCCACACTTCTGAGAAAATGTCCCTGGTTCCCTGCCATCCTCATACAAGAAGCCTGTATTTCTATTTTTCAGTCTGTTATTCAAGAACTTGTGACATCTGTCCCCTTTAAGCCTCAAAACTTGTCTCCTCCATCTGCACTGTTGGACCATCATTCCAAACCATCTGCCTCTTCCGTGCCGCCTCACCCCCGGCCCGATCCTCCCACGAGGACGGTCTCTCCTCTTCTACTTGTGGAATCTGGGCCCACCATGCTTTCCTGGGGTCCAAATGCAGCCCTTCTCCCCATATATCCTCCCTTTGTTGCTCCCCCTCCAACTTCCCCGTTTCTCTCATGACCCCCACCTGCTCCATCCATCCAGCTTAGCACCTGAGCCCTAACCTATCACCCCCTTTCCCAGCATTTCCCAGCCTTTCCTACTGGAAGATTCCTGGAATTGCAGGAAAATTGCTCTAGACACAGGCTCCTTGGTGAGGCATCTCTAGGTCTGTAATAATGGGGAGGGAAGGGGGAGGACAAAGTCTTGGCCCCCTCCAGAGGTTGGGTTTGAAGTTGCAATGGAATAAGAAAGTTCGAAGAGTTCGAGTTCCCTTGATATTATTAAACATATGAGCGCCTTTACATTGAGTGTTAATGCCGTCCCCCTCTGTAAGCAGATGCTGGGAAGTGAGCTCATATTTAGTAAGCATGCCCTTCCTTTTCCCCTAGCTTCTCCCGTCAGCCCCGTAGGTACAGAGAGTCTTCTGGGCAGAAGAGATCTCAGAGCCCTTTATTGGAATTCCTCTACAGGCATTTGAATATCATTAACATTTCCCTCCATGACCCTGTGGCTCCTGCCTGAACACCACAGGGGCTACAAGATCATTTTCTCCTGAAGTAGTCCATTTATCTGTGAATTGCCCTGGCCATTAATGCTTCTCTATATGGACCTGAAATTATTGTTCCAAAGTTTCTACCCATGCATCTGATTTTTATTTTCTAGAGCCAGAGACCTAATAAATGAGGATAGCCAGGGTGCAGGACACAAGGTCATGATAAAAATGCAAAAGTTTTTTGTGTACTAGCAATGAATAATTGGAGATGGAAATTAAAGAAACAATGCCACTTACGACAGCACCAAATAAGGGAATATTTAGGTATAAGTCTATCAAAATAGATACATGATCTGTATGTGAAAAACTGTAAAACACTAATAAAAGGAATAAAAAATCTAAATAAGTGGAGAGATATTTCACATTCATACATTGGAAGACTCAGGATTATGAAGATGTTAATTCTTACCAAACTGGCCTGTGGAGTCAACAACCCCTCAACCAGAATGTTAGCAAGCTGTTCTATGTATGTATCAATAAACTCGTTCTCAAGTTTATACAGAACGGCACAAACCTGGGATAACCAGCACAATATCGAAGAACAGAATTGGAGGCCTCACCCTACCCAGTTTCAAGGCTTCCTAGCTATGGTGATCAAGAGAGCGTGGTGTTGGTGAAGGAACGATGTACAGATTAATGGGACAAAACAGCGTCCAGAAATAGACCCACACAAATAGAGTCAAGTGATTTTTGACAAAAGAGCAGAGCTATTCACTGGAGAAAGATCAGTCTTTTCAACAGATGCTGCTGAAACAATTGGATGTTCATATGTAAAAAAATAAATGTAGAAACACACCTTTTACCATTCACAGAAGTTAACTCAGAAGGGGTCATAGACCCAAAAGTGAAATGCAACACAGTGAAACTTCCACAAGAAAACAGGAGAAAGTATACACGATCTCGGGTTTGGTGATGAGTTTTTAGATACAACACCGAAAGTATGATCCGTGAATGGAAACACTTGATAAGTGAGGCTTTATTAAAATCAAAACTTCTGCTCTGGGAAAGACACCCGTAAGAGAAGGAAGAGAAGCCACAGATGGGAGACCACATCTGCAAAACATGTACGTGATAAAGGAACTGAGTACAAGATATACAAAAACCTACTAAAAAAATCAATATTAAGAACACAAACAACCCAATTAAAATATAGGTAAAAAATCTGAATAGAGTCCTCACCGAAGAAGATACCCAGATGGTCTATGCAAGTAAGTGAGGATATGAAAAACTGCTACACATCGTTCATCATTAGGGAAACGTATATTAGAGCAATGATGAGACAGCATTGCATAAGCTTTAGAACGGCTAAAATAAAAAAACCGACAATACCAATTGCTGGTGAGGACGTGGAATGCTCATTCACTGGTGGTGGGAGGGCACAATGGTGCAGCCGCCTTGGAAGACGGTTCAACAGTTTCCTACAAAGGTAAAGGCAGTCTAACCCTGAGTCATAAGTCTTACCACGATACAGAATGATTCCTGTAGTCTTTGTCCCCAAACTTATTACCCCAGTGTAACTGTGAGACAACACTAGACCAGTCCCAGTTGAGGGGCATTCTACAAGATACCTGACCCAAACTCCTCGAAACTGTCAAAGCCATAAAAAACAAGGACCGTCTGAAAAATGATCACAGCCAAGAGGAGTCTAAAAAGAAATAATGTGTAAATGTGATGTGGGATCCTGGACGAGATCCTTGAACAGAAAAACCAAGAAGATCTGAATACATTATGGACTTTAATTAATAATAACGTATCAGTATTGGCTCATTAATTGTGACAGACGAGCCATCCCGGTGTAAGACATTAGTGACAGGAGAAACTGGGTGTGGTGTGTATGAGAACTCTCTAGATTGCCTGCACAATTTTTCCATCAATGTAAAAGTATTCTAAAATGAAAGGTTTTTTAAAAATATAATCGTGTCAAGTGCAGAAAAAAAAAAGAGCTCTGAGCTGCCTTTCCAGATGTCTCCTGCTTTTTTTTTTTTTTTAAGATTTTATTTATTTATTTGAGAGAGAGCGAGAGAGCACAGGCAAGGGGAGCAGCAGAGGCAGAGGGAGAAGCTCCCTGCTCAGCGGGGAGCCCGATGCGGGACTCGATCCCAGAACCCTGAGATCATGGCCTGAGCCGACTGCAGACGCCCTAGTGACTGAGCCACCCAGGCGCCCCCAGATGTCTCCTGCTTTTACTTTTATGCCATTTCTTTTGCTCAAACTACGTGCTTACGCCAGTACACGGACTAACGAATAAAGACCAAAGCTAGCACGTGCAGGGTGCCTCCTGTGTCTTTAGGTGAGGGGTCTGTTCAGATCTTTGACCTATTTACCTATTTTTTAATTGGGTTGTTTTTACCTCCTATTTATATCTACTACCTATACTAGTTTATATCTCCATTATGACCCTGATAATGACGACAGTTAGGAGACAATAAGAAAGGGACAGCTGGCCTCACGCACATCTGGTTTTCCTGTTTTTCCTGCATACGTGGGAAAACTGTATTGTCCAGCACCTTTGCAATTCGGCCAGGTCCTGTGTCTGGTTCCAACGACCCGTGAGCCGAAGTAAAATGTGTCCTGTGCAGAGCCAGACATGTCACAGCAGGTGAGACCCATCTACCTGTCTTGTCCCCTTTGGCCATGACCATGGGGGTCGTGGGCTGAGAGGGCTGAGCCACAGGAAGGAAGGAAGCTGGGTCTCTGAGTCCGCACAGAGCAGAGCTGCCCTCAAACCATGGCAGCGTCCGGTACGAGCCGGATACGAATCTCGATTGTGTTGAATGGAAACTCTTCTGTGCTGACTCCTGTAACGCCGACACTGAGGGTATTAATACCGTGTAGGAACAGTGCGACCGTGCAGTCTTTGTTGATAGGGTTGGTGGTCTCAGTTTTAACAAAAATAAAATAAAATAAAATAAATAAAATAAAATAAATAAAATATAAAATAAAAAAATAAAAAATAAAACAATAAAGTAAAATAAAATTATAAAATAAAATAATAAAATAAAATAAAATAGAATAGAATAAAATAAAATAAAATAAAATAAAATAAAATAAAATAAAATAAAATAAAATAAAATAACATCTCCTGAAGAACATCGGCTCAAGGAATGACAAATCACAGAGCGGATTATAGTCATCTCACACCTTTATGGCAGTGCTTGCAGAGAACCTTTCTGGTTCCTCTTCATCCCAGCGGCCAGCCGAGACCTTCCACGGCCATCCTCACAGGTGCCGACCTCTGTTCTTTCCTGCTGCTTAACGATCTCCCTAGAAATAGGAAATGGAGCAAATGCAGTTACAGCGTCTGCCGCCCTGACGCAGATGAATGGGTTTTGGAAGTCCAGCCCAGTGTCTCCCTGGGGCAGCCCTCGGCCCTCGGCCTGGGTCTCACTGAAGCACAAAGACATGAACCTCAGTCCCAGCAAGGACTGGCTCCAACGACAGCGTCAGCTCCCGGAGAACAGGGGTCGCAACAAACCCATTTCAAATGGGCGTGATCGGTCAACAGGAACCAAACGCCCTTTGGAACGGAGCTTTTGTAACTTTATATTACAGTTCTGACTTCCCAGTGAATAATCCATGGGATCTTCAGGCCACAGCCAACCTTTCAATGGAAACTCCCTCCTCTCTGTGTCCCAGGAGGCCTCGGCTCCAGCCTGGAGCCAGGTCCCGTTGGACGGTGGCGACGTGACCGGGCGTATTGGGAGGGCCAGTTACACGGGCCAGTCCGAGATTTATCTACAGGAGAAACGAAATGCTTGGGGGGGGGGGCTTGGAAGAGGGTGCTGGTCCTTCAGAACGAGATCTCCAACCTATCCTTTAATCCACAGCTTGTAAAAATGAACTCCTCTCAAGGGGAAGAGCAGGTGAACGAACTCCTTTGTTCTTACGGTTCTTGCTTGATAATGGGAGAATAAAAGCTATTTGTGTCTTTGACCCAGCTCATGACAAAATGCTGGTGAGGACAGTATCCTCCCCATTGTCTTCGGTCTTGACCCAATAGGAATGGAAACAGGAGCTTTCCCACCTGGGCTGGGTAGAGGCAAAGTGTTCTAATTTGTGTTTGGACAAGGGTGTCAGTGCGTGGGGACCCAGTGCCAGGAGGCCACAAGGAAGATGGTAGATGACTTTTGTAAAAGTCCAAGGATTCCAATCCCTTGAACCAGAAGGCCGGATTTTTCCTCATGTTCTTTCTCACACTTTGAGACTTGGTTAGGCCTGAGCCACCTGTCCCCCAGCCCCATTCCTGGGCCCTTTGATGGCCACACCCTCTGCTTTACCAACCTTCCTTCTCCCTGTAAGTGTGATCTCATATTGAAGAGTGGCCCCTCCTACAACCAGTTAGGTCCGTCTCCTTGTTATTTTAATTGCTGTGTAATAAGGACTATGGCCGACCTTTGTCCCCACTTCCTGGGAGGTAGCCATAGACCTTTGGAATGCCCTGCATGATAGCAGCGTCTTTGTTATTCATAGTGGGCCCCTGGGGCCACATGTGATAGTTTATTCTAAGGAGGTGACTCAAGATGGGGGTTGGTCCTGCCAGAAAGGCCCCCACACCATTACAGGGGTGGTGCTTTGCACCGTGATATGGGCCCAATCTCCAGGGGAGGGAGGAGGGTGGAGGTGGGGCTCAACAGCGTGGCTAATGACTCCATCGATCACGCTTACAGAGTGAAATTTCAATAAAAAATCTGGACACCAAAGCTGGGGTGAGCTTTCTGCTTAATGTCACATGTCAGTGTTCCAGGAGATAGCAGATCCTGGTTCCAGGGGAGAGGACAGCAGAGGCTCGGTGCCGGGACCCTCCAAGACCTCACTCTATGCGTCTCTCCCTTTGACCGGTTCTGATGTGTAGCCTTCGGCTAGATCTGGAAGTATGATGCCTTGTGAGTCCGTGAGACAGCCTAGCGCATTACTGAGCCGGAGCTGGCGGTATGAGCCCCCCAGTAGTGGCCGGATGACTTTTCCTCAAGACTCTGCCATACTGCAGGAGCCCGGGGCCCCGGCCTGTGTGTGGCACAGCTGAAATGTGGTCTGGATCATGGAGTGGGGGTGGTCCACACGGAGTCGCTTGGGTGGAGGCCAGAGCAAATTGTCACAGCTCAGACGCGTGTCAGTCTCCTTGGACAACTGAAGGGCAGTGGCGGCTGCTCTCTGCTTCTCTCCTCGCTGGCGGAAAGACGACGAACTCTAAGATAGGGAGACTCAGGACGCCGCTCTCTCTGCAGCTGGAGGTCTTCCCCGATCCTTCCTTGTTCACCGTGGTCCGTCCTTCTCCAGCTCTCCCCCAGCGCCTGGGACCTCAAGGCAGGAAAAGCGAGGCTTTCTATCTTACACGAGCGATGAAATGATGGGATCCCAGTGTGTGTGTGTGTGTGTGGGATGCACATGGCCGCATTTGTTCTCTGGAGACTCTGACCCTCGGGGATGGGAAGGGACTCCTGCACGGCCACACCGAGAAGACGACAACTGCCGTCTTGGACTCGGAGAGGTTTGCCTCAGGATACCGAATCTAGAATTTTCCCCGTCACGTTTGCAATCCCTGACTGGGAAGGATCTTTCCTGGTGATAATTGATCCTAGTCCCCTACTCAGGGCCGTGCAAGGGTAGGAGGGATATCTAGACCCAATCGGGGCAGCCTGTAAGAGTTCCCCTCCTGGACACACCGCCTTCAAGGCCAGAGGGAAAGGATGTGCTCCACAGCCCTTCTTGCACACTGGCCCTTCCGCTCGGCCTTCACCCTGTCCCACCCAGGGGATGTCCCCGGGGCAACTGAGCTGCCTTGCAGGAGACGGAACATCTGGCAGCTTCATCCCATCAGGAACGACTCAGAATTCTTCCCCGTCCAGGCCAAGCTCCTGAGCGAGGCTGGCCCGGCCTCGGCTGTGTGGGCCCCGTCCCAAGCAGCTCTCTTCCTCAAGCTCGGCAGGGGCCTGTCTCCCACCTGTCAGCTCACAGCCGATCCTGTGACCTCTCTGGCACTCGGGTCTTGCTTCTTCAGATCAGGCCGGAGGCTGGGCTGGCAATGAACGAAGGTATTCCATGCTGAGGGCTCTGGACAGAAATTCCAGGACCGGGATGGAGTCTCCATCATGTGGCTGAATTCAGTTCTGCACTGAACTCTTCCCATCCAGCCACCCCGAGCCAGCCTCTTAGAGGAGCCGCTGATCCCCACAGGCTCGCCTTCTTCCCTTAACTCCACTCTCCAGGGATCTCGGCCTGCACAGTGAGCTGTGCAAAGATATTTATCCGTTCTTTTGCCGCAGAGAGGGCCCACTGTGGCTGGGCCGTGAAGGAGTGTTGGTGAACGAGGCACAGTCCCGACTGCGGGACAGGTCCCGCGGGCGGACAGGTGGACAGGCGGTGCAGGTGTTCACAGGGGCTCCTCTCCGCTGTTCAGGGTGACCTTGCCCCTCAGCTCAGGTCTGCCCTCTGCCACCTTCCACCACGTCTCTTTCCAAACAGAAGATAGTCCCCTACCACCTGTGTCTTTCACTTGAACGTTTTCCACACCCACACGTGAAATGAAGCCACGCTGACGAAATCCCTAGCTTCAAGGGCTGGTATGACATTTTAGGGCTTGAAGCCTCTGAAATGAAAGACTCAAGTCTTTCTGCTTTTCCTCTCTGTTGCCCCATTTCGTCTGTTTTTAGTCAGGACTCCCGCGGGCCCACGGGAACAGCTCCTGGAGACAGGAGATAGGACCCAGGACACTCAGGCAGCTCATGAAATCTGCCTTGTTACTCTGTGACCTTGAACTCAGACCCCAAGACCTGAGCCCCTGTTTGCTTCTTGTGACCCAGCCGTGTCCACGCACCTGCAATGTCACACCTCCATGCTCGTGTCTGCACCATCACTTCCTTCCCTGGGCTCTGTTTATGGCAACACAGGTCTTGCTGTTCCTAGAGAACAGCCCTGTCCCTGCTGTCCGGCCCCCGGGACTCCTCTGAGGTTAGGCTGTGGGCCTGGTGGAGGGAGCCACTCTCAAGCATGGGGACACCTCTCACCGGATACCCCTAGCATAGGTGTCCAAGGCTAACAGGTCAGGTGACATCGGAAAGAAAGGTCTTAGATTAGGGCTTCCTAAATTGCCCCTAGTGGTTTACTAGGGGGCGCTGGTGGGTAACGGGAAGTACTGCAGGACATCCTGCGGACGGACAAACCCACTAGCAGGCAAAAGGGTCTGAGTTCTACAGTTAAGAAGTCTCTACATGAGTTAATCCGGTATCTTCCAAACTCTTCTGACCAATTTTCTTGAGGCGCCCTTTGCCCTATAAAGGAGTTGTCTCTAGAATGCACTATGGGAAATGCTCTTGGGCACCAACAAACAATCTTTTCAAACCAGACTCCCCTCTCCCAGAAATTTCATTAAGGTGGTGTCAAGGCTCTCTTAGGAAATAACCCCCATGAAATGAGGAATCGAGGGGGACTTCGCTGTCTTGCTGTCAGTGAATCGAGGAAGGAGCCGAGATTGTGCAGACGCGCACATGCAGGAGAAATAGAAGGAATGAAGGGAGTAGGAGACAGCGAGGGACAGCAGGCCTCGGGAAGCAGCAGCAAGACTCTCTCCGGCGGGTCCACAGTGTCCCCCGAAGGACAAAAAACACACACCCCGGGGGCGAGGTGCAGGACGGTGGGGAGCGGGGCAGGTGGCAGGAGCTCTCCCGCCCAGACCTGCTCTAGAGAAGCACAGAGGGCAGCCTCGGTCACGGGGTCCAGCCCCGTCCAGTGCAGCAGAGCCCAGGGGAGAACTAGTCAGCCTTCGATAAACAAAGAAAAGAGCTTGTCTTAAAAAAGAGAATGATTTTACAAGGAAGAGAGAAGGAACTGGTGGAGTATCCGCGGGAAAGAAAACCACGACAGAAAGTAGGAGTGAGCTGTTAGGAGGGGAAGCTCAGGGGCTCCTGGGAGGCTCGGTCGGCCGAGTATCTGCCCTTGGCTCAGGTCACGATCCCGGAGTCCTGGGATGGAGTCCAGCATCGGGCTCCCTGCTCCTAGGGGAGTCTGCTTCTCCCCCCCCCCCGCTTGTGCTCTCTCTCTCTCTCACTCTGACAAATAAATAAATAATAAAATCTGGGGGAAAAAAAAGAGGTGAAGAGCACATAGCATGAAAAGTAAAGAGCACAGGTGCGGGCGTGCAGGGGGGAGCCGGAGAGACAGCGGGAACAGTGGGAACGAAGCTCAAGGGCCAGGAGTCACAGGAAAGAGGGCGTGATGGGGACACACAGGCATTGTGCAAACACGGCAGAGACCCAAGAGAAGGGGACACAGGCAGTGGACACGCAGGACCCAAGCGTAGGACTGGGGAGAAGATGACACACAGGAAACACAGGCAGAGGGTCCCCCCCACACACACCGCCAGGGGGTCTCCTGTGAGGAAAGCACAGGTGGAACAGACCTGGTATTCAGAGCCGTAACCCAAGAAAGCATTCCCGAAATAAAAGAAGCCTTGCGTTTATACACTGTAAAGACACATCATGTTGCAGGAAAAAATGACCTAAAGCCAACAACGCGAGGACATATCTGAATAAAATTAGTGCACCTTAGAGATGAAGAGACACTCTTTCTTCTTTTCTTTTTTTTTAAAGATTTTGTTTATTTATTTATTTTAGAGCGAGAGCACGAGCGGGAGGGGCCGAGGGAGAGGGAGAGAGAAACCCAAGCAGATTCCGTCCTGAGCACGGGACTCGATCTCACGACCCCGGGATCAGACCCGAGCCGAAATCAAGGACGCTCAACCAACTGCACCGTCCAGGTGCCCCAAGAAAGCCTCTTTCAAGTGTCCAAGAGAAATAAATTCACTTAGGCGTGGAAGAAAGCCAGGCAGGCTTCAGATGTCTCCACAGTAACGTTTAAAGCCAGAAGATAATGTAACAAGCTTGTGGATACTCAGCAAAAGAAAGGCTAATCTCAGGGTTTTATCTCCACATAAATGGCTGTGCGAGTACAAAGCCTGCAGAAGTGCTTTTGAATCAGCAAGAGCTCAGACGCAGGAGAAAGCTATCAGAGGCTGAACCCCAGTGAAAAAAGAAAGGCAGAAGGGTCAGCGAAGAGCAAGAAATACCCTTAATCATAGAACTAAGACTAAACTAACGCGCGAGCGTCTTAGAGCAGCATATACAGACCCTCTGTGCTAGCGACGTAGGGATGATGCAAGCAACAGAACTGGGCGGGAAGAGCAGTTCAAGGCGGGAAGGTAAATAAGTAGACTCCTCACCTGCTTGTAAAATTGGGAGCCAAAGGGATTAATTTAAAGCCTCAATTCAAATCTTAGTCTGAATCAGGTAACGACATCATTTAATAGTTCGAAAGCAGGGCATCTGGCTGAAGCAGTTGGTGGAACCTGCAACTCTTGATCTCGGGGTCCTGAGTTCGAGCCCCACGTTGGGCAGAAACATTACTTAGGGGCGACTGGGTGGCGCAGTTGTTAAGCGTCTGCCTTCGGCTCAGGGAGTGATCCCGGCGTTCTGGGATCGAGCCCCACGTCAGGCTCCTCTGCTGGGAGCCTCCTTCTTCCTCTCCCACTCCCCCTGCTTGTGTTCCCTCTCTCGCTGGCTGTCTCTCTCTCTGTCAAATAAATAAATAAAATCTTAAAAAAAAAAAAAAGAGAGACATTACTTAAAAAACATAGCTCAAAAGCAACCCAGAGACCTAGTATTGTAAGTTAAAATGTGGTTGTAGGACAGGGGAAGGAAAAAGAAACTGACGAATTTATCCCTGTTTATGGTGATTACACCATGTAAACAAATCAAGAAATAATGTTAAAAAGTGTAACGTTGGTAAGCACTTGGGTTCATCTACAAACCATTACAGGTATCAGAGAACCGGACACACACGCCGCCATAGCTAAAGGCTTTCAAGATCCTCCAACAGAGACTATGCCATAAAATAACGCGGCAGAACTCCGACGAAATGTGCCCTAAATATGCGAATGGGTTTAACTAATTTATAAAGAGAAAAATATAACGTTGCATCAAAAGCAAACGTGGCCGTCATGCTGGTAAGAGACGGACAGTCTGAAATGGAGAGAAGGGCTCACGTTACAAGGGCAAATCCAGACTAACCAGGTAGGAGGCGAGGTCAAGGCGGACAGCTGGCTCCTGAGACCTTCCCTGAGGTCACGAGTGCATCTCACGGCTGTGAAATGTGCACAGTTGACGTGGGACCGCATCTCCCAAATGATGCTGTGAGCCTGGCACAACCCGGCGTCTGCCGTGTGGACCACCCTCCCAATTTACTCTTCGCTGCCAGCACAGGGGTCCTACCAAGTGCTAAGTCACATTCCTTGTGACTATGGTCCGGGAAAAGAGCAGACGAGCAAAGGTAAAGCTCAGGGGAGTGTTAAAATGTGGCAGGCCCAGGGGCAAAGGGTGAGCCGGGGGGGTTTAGTCTTTCTTGGGGGGATGAGGTCAATGTCATGTCACTAAATTGCGTCCAGATTATTGGTTTAGAAAATAAAAGTTGGAGAACTGAGGCATTAAGGCGAAGTAAGAACAGACCCATGGGAAGGACAGTGAGGGGAATGACGCTGTCTTGTCATTTGGCACGCGAGACTGACAAGGCATACAGCCCGGACGTGGCATAGATGATGTCCCACATCCAGCAGGTCTACCGTTTCATTGCTTTCTCTTTTTTGCTATTGTAAGAATTCTGCTGAGGACGTTCTCACAGCGACAGTCAAATGTTGCAGATTCCTGAGTATTTCCTAAGAATACATTCTTAACGTGAGTCAGCAGGATGCATGGGTTAAAGAGACCCGACACACGGAATTACAAATTGTAGTCGAAGCAGGCTCCCCATTTACACTCCGGAGGGTGAACAATTCACCTCCCCAACATCAGGCAACCGTCCATATCTTGGACGATGAGTTAGGTGAAAAATGCAATCACGGCGATTTAAATTCACATTTGTGTATTCGTAGGTAAACTAAGCCTATAACCTCTTATACAATTATGTTTCTTCGTTTTGTATTTCCTTTTATTATTGGGGCAACTGTCCTTTTATTTATTTTTACTGTTAGCTATCTGGGGCAGGATACAGGCATTACACTCGGGTGGTGCACAGTCCCTCCGGGCCGTGGCTCACCCCAGTCCCCGGAGAGAATCCCCACTGGCAAAGCCAGTTTCCCCTCCTGCAGCCCCAGGAGCGTCTCCCACTATGGATGAGGGAGCAGAAGGCTGGCTGAGGGCAAAGCATAAGCTGACACCTGTAACCTACCCCCCAACCTCCCCTCTTGGGTGGGACGTGTGACATTCTTCCAGGAATCTCCCCACTGTCTTAATGTTAATGACTTGCTGGAGGGGAAAACAACCTTGACACAGCAAGGCCTCCGATACCTCTAGCAAGTTCCTCTCTAGCATTATCTTGTAGGTCGTCTTTAGCCTATGGAAGTCCTTTTGAAACCTCCCTTTTCCTTGCGTCCCCCAACTCCCAAGTACATACTCAGCCACTCCTCAAGCCTTCAGGGTCGCAGCTCTTTCTGCCCACGGGTCCTGTCCCCGTGCTTTAATAAACCCCCATTTTGCACCAAAGACGTCTCAAGAATTTTTTCTTGGGGGCGCCTGAGTGGCTCAGCTGGTGAAGCGTCTGCCTTCGGCTCGGGTCATGATCCTGCGGTCCTGGAATCGAGCCCCACATCTGGCTCCCCACTCCGTGGAAGCCTGCTTCTCCCTCTGCCTGCCGCTCCCCCTACCACGTACTTGGCGGCTTCTAAAAACACCCATTTATTCTCTTACCGTTCCGGAGCCTGAAGTCCAAAATCGGTTCCACGGAGCCCAAGTCAAGGAGCCGGTGGGGCCGTACCCCGTCTGGGCGCCCCGGGAGAATCCTTTCCTCCCTGATCCAGCCTCCAGAGCCCCATTCCTAGCATTCCCCGGCTTCCGTCCCCTTCCTTCTTCAAAGCCAGCAGGGCAGCCCCCAGCTTCGGTCCTCACACCGCCCTGTTCTTCGCCATGTTCTCATCTCTCTCTGCCTCACTACACGAGGATGCTTGCGGTTACTTCGGGGCCCCCTGAAAAAGTCGGGATAATCTTCCCATCCCAAGATCCTCAACGTAATTACATCTGTAAAATCCATCTTCCATGGAAGGTCGGGGTTTGCCATCCGCAGGTTGCAGGGGTGAGGATGTGGAGGTTTTGGGGGACTATTATTCAGGTTGCTCCACAGAGGAAGAGAAGGGTGATGAGGGAACAGAAGGCTGGCTGAGGACAAAACAGAAACTGACACCCTGCACCCCCCACCATGGGATGTATGCAACATTCCTCAGGCACTCCCGGCTGCCCTAAAGGACAAAGAAATAGTTAACCCATAGATACCACAATCCTGCAAGACTTAAGTCTCCCTCAGTTTACAAATGTCTTAGCAGTTTACAAGAACGAATAGCTTCCGGAAGGGAAGGTAGATACCATTAAATGTCCTTATAATCTGTAGCCTCCAGGAAGTTCCCAGCCATCTTAAAGTTAACGCCTTGCTAGAGGGGAAAACAACCTTAAGTTGACAATGGCAAGGCCTCCGGTATCCCGTGAATCTTCTTTAACATATGAAAGTATTTTCTCAACCTCCCTTTTTCCTTACCTCCCCCAACCCCAAGGTGTATAATCAGCCGCTCCTCACAACCCGGGGCAGCGGCTCTTTCTGCCACAGGTCCTGTCCCCGTGCTTTCATAAACCACCAATTTTGCACCAAAGACGCCTCAAGAATGTTTTCTTGGTCATCCGGACCCCACTGAACCTCACCGATATTCCACAGCCTCATCAAAGGGGATTTGAGAAGGGTGTCGCCAGGACCCTGTCCTGAGTCTGTCCAGTATGCGTCCTGCCACTGCCCTGGGGTACCGCAGTGCGAGCGGGGGAGAGCGGGGAACCTTCGTCCTGCACCAGCAGTGCGCCCTCGCTGGCGGAAGGCCATCACTATTACCAACCCTGGATTGCAGTGATGTGTTCAGGAATGGTTGCGTGAAGTAATTCATAATTCAGACCTGCTGGGGCCCATAAGACCACCTCTTTGCTTGTGGGAGGCCGGCCGCCCTCCCTCCTGGACTGTCCCCTCTGCTGGAGAGGGATGAAGAAGCCCTAAGGGTCGCAGCCCTTTTTCGATGGCAAACCTTGTAGCACTATTTGACTTTTCAAAGTGTGAATTATTTGGAGATTTCTTCTTCTTTTTTTTTAAATTTGATTTCTTATTTATTTGAGAGAGAGGGAGAGCATGAACGGGCAGAGGGAGAGGGAGAAGCAGACTCCTCGCTGAGCAGGGAGCCCAATGTGGGTCCGGATCCCAGGACCCTGGGATCATGACGGAGCTGAAGGCAGACGCTTCACCCACTGAGACACCCGGGCGCCCCTGGAGATTTCTTTTTTAATTGAAGTGGAAAAGATAAGTTGATTCAAGAGAGACAACTAACACAAGTCCTGTGATTTCAGAGTATGGATTATGATTCCTCAGAATATCCTTAGCTTTAGTAATTTTATCTTTAGTTTAACTTCAGCGTTCATTGCCCCCGGCTCACGGGGACTCCAAGCAATACTTTGTAAGTGGAGTCGAGGAGGACGTCCTTGTGAGAACATACAGGGCATCCTTGGTCTTTTCTGCTTGTTTTAGATGTTTTCTAGCTTCGCTTAGACGGATCCCAGGCTTCTTGTGAAGTGAGCAGGGAACTTAGCCTTGACAGTACCGTGCTTTTCAGTTCTCTCGGTTTTTCGTGGATAACTCTGGTGGAAGAACTCCTGGGATTATTCGTGACATGAGTCTTTCCTGGACACTATCCAGCACTGAGGCGAGGGCCGTCTACCCACTCCAGCCTCTGAGTAACGGCCTGAGGACATGCTCTTTGTTTTTTGGAAGCTGCTGTAACTTCTTGGGCTCAAACGCAGAGTCTCTTGCAAGACTTTCTTCATGCATGAGCCTCAGACCACGACCTGCCAGGTTCCACCTCCCCAGCTTCCACCTTGGGGCTCTCTCTGTCGTTATTCTGCAAAGCAAATCTCTCTCCCAGTTCTTGCTGTCTTGTGGCTTCCGTCTGGCACGGTGGAGGGACAGATGGCGCCTGTCTCCCTGTGTCACCTCGCTCCCCAACGGGCACACCAGAGGTCGGAGGTGAACAGCTCACAGCTGCGCACCCTGAAGGAACACATTTTACAAATCAGAAAGGGTCTTAGAGATTGGTGAGCTCAACATCTCCTCGAGGGAGGAGACACCCGGCAGAAAACCCCTGACGTGATGTCATCCTAGATCAGACAAAGTTTTCCAGTTACGGGAACGTCACGACTGAAGTTTAGGGAATCGGATTTTTAGGATTAAGCGAGGTCTTAACAATGATGGAAGTAGTGTTTCTCAAGCTGAGGCCCGTGGATCACTCGCATATGAGTCATTTGGGATTCGGTTTAAGACTCAGATCCCTGGGCCCTCGACCTACTGATCCATACTCCGCAGGGATGGAGTCCGGGCCCGAGCCTGAAGAGATGATTCACTTCACCGGAATTTGGGATCAATTGTGGGAGACCGACTCCCCAGGCAGCTCTCAAACCACCTTGCGATTTATGCTCGTGCTGGCTTCTCCCCAGAAAGACACACATGCATCCCGCTACCTCCCTGCATGCGTGCCATTGTCTTGGTCTGCCCAGGCTGCGGGAATAAGACACCCCGTCTCCCTAGACAGCCGTCTTCCTGCGCCTCCCTTTGTCGTGTCCTAAGGGCACCAACCTCGTCATGGGCTCCACCGTCATGACCTCAGCTAAAGCCAATGACCACCTGAATGACCCCCAAATACCATCGCACTGGAGATTAGGGTTCAGCATATGAATTTTGGGGGAACAGAAACATTCAAGTTCTTAACATTGTACCCCGCACCCCCATCCTCAAATTCATGTCTCATTTAAACATCATGCCAGTCAGATATGGGTGAGACTGAGGTCTGATTCCTCCCCTGCTGTGTCCCTGTTACACGAAGCAGGTTACCTGATTCTGAAATCCAGAGCAGGCACAGCTGGAGAGTAGACGGTCCCCTTCCAAAAAAGGAGAGACCCTCAAAGATTCCCAGCGGGGGCCGGGGGTGTGGTGCCCCCAAGGCCCTGAGGGGCTGCACCCCCACGGCTCCAGGACACCCCAGGCCCAGCACTTTGGTAGGAGGCTGGCTGGCCTGTTAAAACTGAGGTGGTGGCCGAGATGATCCCTGAACAGCCCTCGTGGTCGTTCTTCCCTTTGTCTTGAGGAGCCCGTGTTCGCAGCCTACCTTCCCTCTGCCCGGTTCTGTCTCTGGAGTCCCAGCTGGCCGTGTTTCCGCTGCTGCAGTCCCCCCTCTGTTCCTGGATCCCGCGGACATGACCCGTTAGGTCTTGGGTTCACACCCACACTGGTTTCCTTCCTCAGCAAGTGACTGGTCAGCCCCACCAATCTAAAGGCCTCCCCTCCGAATACCGTCACACTGGGGATTTAGGGTTTCAACCTATGAATGTGTGTGTGGGGGGGGCAGAAGCATTCAGTTCATACAACTGTCCTGTTCCAAGAGTCCTTGACTTTCTAAAGCCGAGAGCCTCCCAGAGTCATGCTTTGCAAGGTGCCATCTACAAATTTCTCTCGGGGCATCAAGTGACCCTTGTGAGGTCGAGCCAGTTGTATTCCCATGCGCCTCATAAATTTGAAATGTAATGTAAGCCATCGCTTAAACATTCCGTCGCCTTCCTAATAATTGTATGTTAACGGTGGTTCCAGGGCTCGGAGAACCGCACGGATGGCTGTCCCCGCGGTCACTCAGCTGCAGGGCCCCACGTTGCCCTTGATTTGCATTTGACTGGTTGTGAGTCCAACTGTGTTCTTAAATCACTATGTGGAAACGAATGTCGAGGGACAGAATGCAGAGGTCAGGAGCAGCTGCCCCGGGACCTGGCTTGAGTGCCGGCCGCTGGCCACATTGCCTGGTGTACATACGAGCGGGACTCAGGAAGAGAAGGGTCCCTTGCAGGGTCAGAGCCGAGGGCTGGGGCTCTTCTCTCTTCTGTTCCAGGCAACACGGGAGGTGCTCTAAGAGCCACTTCCAGAGATTTGGACATCCCATAATGTTTGTGCCAGGGGCAGTGGGTATCTCAGTCCCTGGCTAGACATCTGTGCAGGCAACGAGTAGTTTCTATACACCATCTGTGCCCATTTAAGTGGGAAAAAGAGAGGAGAGAGACAGCAGAGAGAGGGGCTTTGGCCAGCACCCTCCGCCCTGTCCCCTGCACCAGCGGTGAAGGGGTGGCTGATTTCAAGTGAATGCCATGGAAGGGTGTGAGGCTTGAGTCTCTTTGATGGAACCCCCTCCCCCCAAGGAGGGCTGTCCATCAAGCAGGAGGAGCTGTGGGCTCACCAGAGAACACAAGGACAAGGGCACCCCTCTGCGGGCAGGTGCTGGGGAAGGGGCTTGCTGAGGGGTTCAGCTGGGGTTGCTCTCCTGAGAACAAAAAGTGTGTATGGGGAAGCCACCTACAGAGTCCCCTGGGGCACACGCACGTGCCTCACAAGGTAGCCAGCCTCCCACACAGAGCCCATTTGCTGCCGGACACCTGCGGCAAAGCCGGTTAAATAAGCCCACCTTTGTACTCTTTCTCGAATTCCTTCTCCCCCGCCTGAAGGTGGGAGCAGAAAGGAGAGGGGGAGAGGGCTCTAGAGAGTGGGAATCCTGCTCACGGGTCTGCTCCGACGCCCGGCAGTTCTGGGGAGCAGGAGGGGCTGTGTGACACCCCCTGACTGACTGAAGACCAAAATGAACAGGACAGAGTGGGCTTTCCCGGGTCGCTTTACTACTGGACCTCAAGGGAGCAAAAGCTATGGGATTTGCCCAAAGCATCTTTAAGCGATGGAAAGGAGAGACACACTGCTTGAGTTTGAAGGCAAAGACTAGAGAAAAATGAAAGCCATTCCACACTGCGTCATGTTTAGGTTAGACTGTTCGAGAAACCCTGTTACGCCTGTTTGCAAGTATGTTTCAGTGTAATGTAATTCTGTCAATGTCTTAAACAGCTTGAATGTATCACCCAAAAACCAAAAGATCACGATTTTTAATGCTGAGAATGTGATCTCAGAGTTTATCAAGAAGCAATTATGGGACCCACAACTTTGATCCCAAAGTGCTTAATTTTCTCAAAGTAATAATTTCCTTTCCTCATGGAAGACAGAATCTCATATCGGGTATGTTTTAAAATCACATCTGCGTGGCGCACCGGACTGCGAAGGACTCTCCTTCCATACGATTGTAACTAGCGACCATTTGCCTCTCCCGATGCTGGTGACGATGATGGTAATTTCTTTAGCCCTGTCTATGTGTGCAGTACCGTCCGAAAGGCTTCACGGACATCAACTCAATATGCACAGAAAGTAAAACCCTCCGATGTTGGATGTTGCTTCCGTATGTGAAAATTCTCGGTGAGCGATGATTCAGAAGCAGCGCCCTTTGCCTGTGTCCAGTCTGACCTCCCTCCCGGGTTACAGCCTGTACTGCACCTTTGTGGGTGCAAGCAGGAGGCTTAATTTATGAATCATTTTTCACTCCTCTTTGCCCCACATTTCCACGTGGCTTGCAGAATTAAATTACTGGATGTGAATTTAACATCCAACCTCCAGATGGCACCAAAGAACTGAGGAAAAGTCCATTTCCTGTGAGCCTTTGTGTTCTTTGCAAGAGACAGGCTGAGGGAAGCTGCCCTGTTGGTCAAGAAGTCACCATCTGGGCTACCCCTTCCAGGAAGGGAGGGCTGGCTGTCCCGGGAATGCCCGGTGCCGTGAGCGATCTGCACCCATGGCCATCTCTCGTGCAGACACACCAGCCTTGTGTTCTCGCAGGGGCCCTGGAGGTGCAGAGGGAGGGTGCCCCTGCCTGTCTCTGGAGCAAATCTGGGCAAGCCCTCCAAGATTGTTAACCACAGAACCTACTTGTTAAAGGTCTTCTTGCAATGTAGTCAGATACACAACTATCTGCTAGAAAAGCAGGAACATAAAAGATCTACTTGACCTTAGATTCTGTGGTTCACTCTCTGGACAGACACCAGGTTCTGCTAGGGGCTCTCAACGGGCAGAAAATGACCGGATTGAAAACAAATAAATACAACCTAGGAGACAATTCACTAACTTCAAGGTGAATCTGATAGCATCGCTCTGTAGTCAGAGACCCGCACGTACTTTGTCCCCTAAATGGATAAATGACAAGATATGTCTGGGCTGCCCGGGGAATTGACGGTTCCCACCCACAATTGTCCCTACCCCACCTTCTTCATTGGTGACTAGCTTATCCTAGAGACACAGGTTCTGCTTCAAGAAACCAGAGGTGTCCGCACCTGCCACACTATACTCGTAGCCTTCCACAGGATGTCACTGTCTAGAGAAGCCTGGGTCCTCCCCCAACACCCCTCCAGCAATACGACACCTTTACCCTACTATTGGTGTTTAATTTTACAACACCGAGACACCTGCTTCCGTGGGAGCCCAGTGCATTCCCCAGCCCTTAGTGGAGTACCTGAAAAATCAAAATTTATCAATTAAATATGTGTTGAATGAATGAATGAATGGCTATACTGAGCACTCATTAAGCTCCAAGTGCTACATTCTTACATACTTTCTCTTTTCCCCACTTCATCTCATACAACCCTTTCTGGCAGACACTGATTTTATCCCCATTTCACAGGTAAAAAAACCCGAGGCTTAAATAGATGAAATACGATAATGAAACATAATTGAACAATATCATCTATAACAAGTTGCCCATGTTAAGTAATATTTCACTAAATTGTGTGAGTTACTGCGGGAGAAAGAGGTCTTGGCCAAGACATGCCTGGAAGCACTTCTCGTCACCGGACAGTTACATCTCAGTGGATGGTCTCAGGGTGGTTTTGAGGACCAGAGAAGACAAACCATATAAACCACATTTACATACTGTAAATTCTCTATAAATATTATTTTTTAAAAAATATTTTCTTAACAAGTGTTTTATCTTTTTTTAAGGATTCTATTTATTTATTTGACCGAGACAGAGCGTGAGCACACAAGCAGGGGGAGCAGCAGAAGAAGAGGGTGAAGCAGTTTCCCCGCTGAGCAGGGAGCCTGACGTGGGGCTCGATCCCAGGACCCTGAGATCATGACCTGAGCCGAAGGCAGACGCTTAACTGACTGAGCCGCCCAGGCGCCCCCTGCATAAATATTATTAATTAGTAAATGAAAATACCCTCTCCATAGAGGATAAAAATGTACCTGATCAAATCTGATATGCGATATGGTTAAAAGTACTTTCCACACTTGTACTCGCGTCGCTGTGGCCGTGTGGGTAGTCTGAACGCCCACCACTGCAGAGCAGCCGCTTGCTGGAATAGCACTAAATAATTTAAAATAAATACAATCAAATAATTGATAACACAAAAAGGAAAAAGGTCCAAATATATGTGTTTAAAGGCACAATTTGTGCTCTAAGATTTAAAAAGGCACCCAGTTTAGCCAGCTGCTGATGAGAGACTTTGTATAAGGACAGAGAGACGACGGAAACGCCCGAAGTAAAAGCTGAAAACTATGGCCGGCAAATACTAATCAAAAGAAAGCTGATGTCTCTAGAGTAGTATCAAAATGATTTTTGAGATAAATCATCGAAGAGTGTATAAAATTACTAAATTATGATAAAAGTGTCATTTCGTCGGGAGAATAGTTCTACACACAATCGCCTAAAATTGTGTCCAAGTATATAAAACTAATTACAAGGGAGAGGTGATCAATTCATTATTATATTAGGAGATTTCACTACCCATCTCAGTAATTGTAGGCCAAACAAACACACACAGACACTCACGCACACACAGACAGGTGCGCGCGCGCACACACACACACACACACACACACACACAGGCATGCACACACAGACACACACACCTCTCCCAAACTGGAAAACTCGATAATACAGTTAATAAGGTAGATGTAATGCATATGTATAAAAACTAGTACCTAACCATTAAAGAATACAATTTTTCTCAAATACACATGGAATGGTTATAATATTTGGATAAATCCTAAGCCATAATGCAAACCTCAATGTATTTTAAAGCATTTAAAATAGTTATTTCCACACAGCGTACATCGTCTTCCCATTGCGCAATCAAGCTCGAAAGCAATAATGTAACGGTAATGAAAATGCACCAAGGGCGTGGGCGTTTAAAAACTCCTGCATCCAATATGAAGAAATGCAGTTGCCTAAACACATGGGCATCGGATACTAATAAAAATGCTCTATATTACAATATGATTTTTAAATTATTTAGCCCATGAGAGTGTGATGGAGAAAAAGAAACGGATTTGGGGCAATTTGGGCAACTCTCATGGACACCTCCTCGAAGTCCTGAGCGAGGCCAGTGGAGTATATTTTATCATGAATTGATGCCCATCATGGAGTGATTTCTATTTCTAACTTCTTGTTGTGGGCTGATTTTTGTCCCCCGCATCCTATGTTGAAGTCCTAACCCCCACTACTTCAAACTGTGACCATTATTTGGAGATGAGGTTTTCAAAGAGGTAATTAAAGTATGACCGTAATCTAGTTTAGCCGGTGTCCCTACGGAAGGAGGAGGTCAGGGTGCGCACGGCACACTAACCACCTGAGGCCCAGCGGGCCGGCGGCCGTCCGAAACCTCCACACCTTGACCGGAGACGTCCAGCCTCCTCCAGAACCGTGGGAAAATACTTCTCTGCTGGGCAAGCCAGCCAGGCCGCGGCATTTTGTTGTGCGCCCCCCCCCCCCCAGCTAAGACACTAAGTAGGCACCTGTTGTACTTGTCCAGGTGGTTTCCATATGTCATCTCACTGGAAAATGTCACAGTCTACCATCCACATTCTCAAGGCAACACCAAGTACTTCCCTGGTGCTGTTTAATCCTTACTTCCTTGGATGGAATTTCAAAAGTAGAGTCACCCTAGCCTTTCCAGGCTGCATCCCATCTGGGAAAAGCAAGAAAAAGGCTTTGCTCTGCTGAGCGGCAATTTTTTGCTTGATTTTTGTTTTCCAGCTGTAATCTGAGCCTCTGAAAACGGCCCAGGGCCTTGACCTCTCCTTACCCTTGACTCTTAGAATGGTCTCAGCAGGACCGTTCCTGGTGTTGGCTTACATGTTCCCCGGCTCGACCGAGACCCAGAAACTAAGACGTCGGTCCCCCAGGCGGCGTGGCTCAGAGTTCAGACGGTTCACTCCGGCCACGGAAAACTGAGCCCATGACGGTTTTCTCATAAGTGCTCAGCCCCCCTGAGCCGTGCATTCCTTGCAGGGGGCTACCGGGGTCCACATGCTCCAGAAGTCAGGCCAGACAGAGTCAGTGTCCCTTTGCTAGAGCTGGGGCTCCCCGAATCTAAAGGTAACATGAATTCCTCAAGTGCTCTCAGTCTCCAAGCTGTGAGTTTAGTTAGGGAATGAACGGGCTTGTCTCCTAACCTCCCTGCTAGAAAGCTAACCTGGAAACATTGACTCAGATCCTTAAAAATCCTTCAAACTGGGGGTCTGTCTTTGCAGACATTTGTAAAAAAAATATCTGACCTGTTTTAGGTGGATAAAAATAGAAGCGTTGAACAGCCACATTGCAAACCACGGGAGAACCTAGCAATACTCACATCCTCTTTTTTGCTCATTCCACAAGTGACACCTAGAGTTCCTCATTTTTCTAACGAACAGCTCTGGTCATGACACGATGAAACAATCAACAAATAAACTAGATATAGATATAAAACGGTTTTTAAAAGTTTAAGTGTTACGGAAACATCGTTGCAGTTGGAAACAAGCCTACACCACAATCTATATTTTAAATCCGAGATGAGCACCAGGTCATGCGTGAAGTGTCGAATCATTATTGTGCACCTAAAACTAATACAACACTGTATGCTGAAACTTTAAACAAATAAAAAAAAAAAGCTGGTGTGTGCTGAATTTGGTTGTCACCCGTATTCACGGCTGTAGTATGAAACCGTATTATGTCACCGTAATACCTCAAATCACAATGTATCACCATATTTTATCTTTGCACACTTTTTGCAGCACTGCGATCGTTTCCTTGTTAAAAATTTTAAAATTAGACATCTGTTTCCACGACCGCTAATCAAATATACCGTCCTGTGGCAATTTCTCTTAATTTGTGTTGGAGCGATCTGAGCCCATCGGTAAATTACACATGGAACTGTAGACTGAAGTAGCAATAATCCCAATAGAGCGCCCCCTATGCGCTCTCAAGGGCTGTGGTAGACCCTGGTTAGGACAACTTTGTCTGCAACAAACAGCCAACCAGGAATCGAACTGCCCTAAAGATACTCGTCATTTCCTACATCTGGAGCTCAGAGGGGAAAGGGGGCGGGCACAGCTCATCCAGGGCCGGAAAGACATGTTCACAGACATGGGTTTGCTCCATTCCTCTGCTTTGCCGGGCTCGGTGTCGGCTGCATCATGAGGCTTCTGTTCTCACGTGTCCTTCTTGCAAGTGTGGAAACTTTCCAGGACCTCCCGGCAGACAGTTGCTCCCCATGGTGCTGGCCAGCACCTCACCCATGCCCACTCCCCACCGAGCACGCCCTCTCCACCCACCCCTAGGCACCCCCGTGACAGGCGTCAGCCCCCCAGGACCTTCCCCGGGAGATGGCAGTGGAGGCCCCATTCTCCAGTCTTGTGGAGGGCACTGCAAAGCAGAACAAAGCCAGGGCCTTGAGAGAAGGAAAGGGACAGAGCTGTGCTGAGCTCAGACAGCAGAGGCCAGTCAGATGGAGGGAATTACAATGCCCACAAAGAGAATACCTGTGTGGACATAGGAGAGTTAGACGGTGACACTAAGTCAATGTCTTTAAATCTTTCTTGGAACTCGGAAGGATGTACAAAACTACCTAAATAAAATATCAAATAGTAAATCATAATATAGTTCATCATTTATGAAGAATGAATGCTGGGCACAGTAGGAAGGGTGGGAGCACGTCAGCAAACCATCCAGAGAAAATTTCGTGGGAGCCACGAGCTGGAGGAAGAGTGCGTGTAGGGAACGCTGGAAGAAAGGATACCATTACTTTTCTGCCTTTCCTCGAAACTTTGAATCTGCCGGCTTGGCCCAGGACCATCCAGTGAGGATGGGTGCTGACTCTCTTCTTTTGGTCTTGGAGGACATCTGGATCTGCTTTGCTTCCAGAAGCATCGTATGCTTGCACGGTTTCTGATACCATTGACTCCAGGCTCCTTGGTCATCCATTCTATATTTGTTGTTTATAATAAATACTCCAGTCGCCTCTCTAGCACTATCCACTGGCTTCCCCTTCAACTCCTTGGGTAACCTGTGGTTCCAACCACGCCGGCTTCCTGCTTCGATTTTGCTCCCCAGCTCCCGCCCAGGGCCATGCTGGCCCGTGCTTCTCTCTCTATGCCTGGCAAACAGGCATCGCCTTCCCCACCCCGTGGGGTTACTGTGAGAGCTGGTATGTTAACATCCAGGCAAAACATCTAGAAAAGGTCTGGAACGTAAATGCTCGGTAGAAATTAGCCGCTCTTAATATGTAATTATTGTTATTTTTTATTTTTACGCTCCTATCAGTCTCAAGAGCTTGAGTTTGAGGAGATAATTATGAATATTTCAACTAGGTAATTTATGTAATAAAAGTGACGGTTTAGGTGTTGAATAGATCGGTAGGTGGCGGACTAGAAAGAGAAGACTGTGGTATTTCAGGCTTGTCCAAAAAAAGACTTGGATTTGGTCTAGAAAACTGTGCAGAGCATTAAAAAAAAAAACCCAGACAGGATTTGAAAACCTCTTTTGCTCTAACTGGTACATTTAGGGAGAAGGTGTGAGCTTGCGCACCCAGGAGGATCGACAGAGGTTCTTCTTCGAAAATTCTAGCTACATTTTACACGATCAGGTTTTGCAGAGACGCTGTTGTGAATTTATCAGCGTACATTAAAATCTTCTTTCTAATATGCAATCAAAATAAGTTCCCTTCGATGCCTGTATCTTTAAACTACACTGGGAGTTTAATTTTTAGGAAAGAGAACCAAGTTTAGACGTTTTAAAAAGCTGAAATCATATCACATCACATTGTCCTCCTCATAAAATCACAAGTCTGTTGAGTTTCAGCAAATGTAATTACGCCTGGAAATCAAATTAAAATATGGAAGACACTTTTTCTGCCCTAAGACTTTTCCCTCTATGCAAATCAGACGGCAAACATGTGTAACTTATGAGCTTGCTGATTAAATCACCCGTCAGCAACCACCTTTCCACAGCACTGCCTCTCCCCCCAAACCACACAACGACCACAAGGGACACAACACTCGTGCAAGCCAAGTTTTTCATAAAGGACTTTAATAAAATGGAATTAAATAAAATTTGAGAATTGGTGTAATGATGATCGGAGTCACTGAATGTGATGGCCTTTGGGGAAACTTCCTAACTTTCATTCGCAATCCCGTAAGTCAGACTTCGTATCCAAAATGGGTTGACAATTCAGTCTCTGTTGTGTTTGGACACCAACTAGTCGGTGTACGTGTGCTTCTGTAACTGGCTAGTGTATCTTTGGTTTTATTCATTTCTTGGCTTTACATATATTTAGAGAAAAAGGCACCCAGATTTGGTGAGATAACCCAGAGAGAGAGGCAAAACCAAGTGTCCTGGGTGCCTCTAAAATGGCGCCCTGCTTTTCTTGAGTCTCTATAAATTGGAAGGTTCCTCCTCCATTCTCCTCCTGAGGGTGTGAGGGAATGTGACAGTTACGGGATGCCCGGCTACTAAGGGTTCTGTGTTCAAATGTGATCTGGGCTCAGCGAATTAACTCCACCTCTCACGCATTCCCACTTACACCACGAAAAGAACATGGCAGGAGGGAAGTGTTGTACCAGCACAGTTATGAGGAAGGCACACCTCCAACCCTCAGACATTTGAGCACAGTCTTGTGTAGCCAAGACCAGATGAAGGGGAAGTCCAGCAAACCTGTAAGTCATGGGGAAAGAAAATCCAACACAACGGGGGGGAGGGGGTTCCCAGGAGAACCCACCAATGCTCCCAAGCTGTCCTATTTTGCTGGGCCCACATATTGGAGCCCAGAAAGTTCCCTGGATTTCTTAGGGTTTCTATGATGTGTACTGATGGAAGCTCGATCATTTCACAGTGTGTACATGTATCAAGCATCGTGCTGTACACCTTTAAATATACAGTTTTTATCTGCCCATCATATCTCCATAAAGCTGGGGAAAAGAAGTAATACACGTTCATTGTGAAGATTTGGAAAATAATTAGCTGTCATCTGGCCTCTGTGAAAAAAACATCATTAACCTTCACTTTCTCCTTCCCGTCGTTTGCATGTATGTGCATGTTTTTGCATGTAAAGTTTTTTATCGTATTTTCAACTCGATATTGATTACATCATGATCATTTTATAATTTCCCAGCTTACTTCAAAATACGATTTTAATGACAGCATAAAGGGCTGTACCATCATATAGTTAACTGTTTCTCCATCGTTGGATATTTATATTGTTTCTCATTTCCCTTAATTGATACTTCAATTAATGTTTTTGAATATAAATCAAGCTCATATTTGATTATTTCTTTAGAATATTTTCCAAGAGGTAGATTTGCTAGAGAAAGCGTGTACTAGGAAGGTGATTGAAAATACATTTCAGGGGCACCCGGGTGGCTCAGTAATCAGCTCGGGTCACGATCCCCAGGTCCTGGGATCGAGCCCCGCATCAGGCTCCCTGCTCATCAGGGAGAGCCTGCTTCTTCCTCTCCCTCTGCCTCTCCCCTTGTTTGTGCTCTCTCACTCTCTCTGTCAAATAAATAAATAAAAATAAAAAAAAAGAAAATACATTTCAAATATCCCTTGAGAGGATTTGGATTCATTTACATTCCTTGATAATCCTGATACATATCTTTTAAAACTCTTTGCCAACTGGGCAAAACAAAATAACGGGGTTTTTAAAAATATACATGTCGATATTCACTTACTCGGTTATTCATGATCTTGAACGTGTTTACACTGTCTGGGACACGTGTTTGGCTAGTACGGTGAATTTTTGATATCTCATGCCCATTTCTCCATTATAGGAAAGGGGCTAAGAGAGAACAGAAGTTCTCTCCTGACTCAGTATTCATCTCAGATCCCTCCCAGACCTCACTCTCTGTATTTAATCCAGCATCGACCTCTTACGAGCTCCTCTGCGAAAATATAAACAGAACCTGCCGTTTCTTCCACGCACGCGGGTCAGAAGGCCGACCAGCCTCATCTTCTGTCTGCACCAACTCAACGGCCTCCTATCTCTAAACCACGCGTTCCCCACAGAGCAATAGGAGTGATCTTTGAAAAATATATCAGAGACATTATTCTCCCACTTAAACCCTGAAATGCCCTCTTCATCCTCATCCAACATGACCACTGGTCTTTCTCGAACATGCCAAACTCCATTCAACCTCAAAAGCTTTGCACCTGCAAAAAGTTCTTCTCCAGGTCTTCTCATGGGGTCTCCTTAAAGAGGCCTTTGACCATCTGGCCAAAACAGCTTTCCCCCAGCCCACTCCAGGTACCTCTGTATTCTATTAGCCTGTTTTCTTAAGCCACATTTCAGGTTCTAAAATTATATATGTAAATGAGTGTTGACAAGGGTGCACCAGTATTCAAGGGCACCCAGTGCCGAAAAGACAGCCTCTTCAATAAATGGTGTTGGGAAGACTGGACAGCCACATGCAAAAGAGTGAAGCTGGACCCTTACATCATGCACAAAACTGAACCCGAAATGGTTTAGATACTTAAAGGCAAGACTTGAAACAATAAAATTCCTAGAAGAAAACATAGGGGAAAATCTTCTTGACATTTGCTTCGGCAATGATTTCTTGGATATGACATCAAAAGCACGTACAACAAACATAAAAATAGGCAAGTGGGACTTCATCAAACTAAAAAGGATTCTGCACAGAAAAAAAAAAAATCAACAGAATGACAACCTTTGGGATAAGAAGGAATATTTGCAAACTATGCAAAAAAAATCATGGCACAACTCTGATAGTTAATTCCTGAAATATATGGGGAATTCTTATGACTCAATAGCAAAAATAAAATAAAATAACCAATTAAGAAGTGGACCAACGACCTGAACAGACACTTTTCCAAAGAAGACATATAAATGGCCAACGGTTATGTGAAAAAGTGCCCAATATCACTCATGATCACGGAAATGCAAAAGAAAAATTAGGAGGTAACACCTCATTTCCTTGAAGATCACTACCATCAAAACCCAAAAGATAACAAGCATCGGTGAGGATGTGGAGAAAAGGGAACCCTCGTGCACAGTTGATAGGAAAGTAAACTGGTACGTCAACTATGAAAAACAGTATGGAAGCTCTTCTGAAAACTAGACCTGCCACGTGATCCAGCAATCCCCCTGCCGAGTGAATAGCCAAAGGGCTGAGATCAGAATCTCGAAGATTCTGCACTCCCAGGTTCACCTTCAGCATTGTTCACAATAGCCAAGACACGGAAACAACCTAAATGTCCATCAATGAACGAACAAATGTAGAAAACGTGGTGTGTTCATACAACGGGGTGCGGAATATTACTACTCAGTCTTCATGAAGAAGGAAATCCTGCCGTTTGTGACAACGTGGGTTGACCTTGAGGTATCATGCTGAGTGAAATAAAGCCAGACGTGGAAGGACAAAACACTGCTTGATCTCACTTACATGAGAAATCTAAACTAGTCAGACTCCTGGAAGCTGAGAGGAGAATGGTGCCTGCCAGGGGCTGTGGGGAGGGGACACGGGGAGGTATTGGTGGAAGGGCAGGCATTTTCAGTTATAGGAGATGAATACGTTTTAGAGATTTACCATATGGCATAGCACTCATAGTTAATAATTCTGTATTACATACTTGAAAATTTGCCAAGAAGGTCGATCTTACGTTAAGTGCTCTTACTTGAACAAATATCTGTCAGGCTTATCCCGCAGGGATTGGCATATATTCAGTGCTCAGTAAACAGCTGCTATTAGTACACGCTGAAATATTATTTACCCAGCATTGCAGAGAGATTGAAAAGTCTTGCTATTTTTCCTATCCCCTGTCTTTTTGTCCCCTACAATGTTGTCCCTCTTATTCACATACGGAAAAAAAATCTGGTAAAAATACTATCTCACAGTGCATTTAAATATAAAGCTTTTTATGGGGACAATACTTTCTGCAACCAGGAGCCCTCGTCTCTAATTGGAGTGAAATTTGTGAGTTGAATGTGGCCTTTCATGGCTTTGCCTGAGGCATCGGTCTCGGACCGGACAAAGGGCCACACGGTTTATTGCACCTATGGCAGACACACTGAGGGCTGGGTCCTGCCGTGAGTCGGGGTGCGGACTTTTCTTCCACGGCTGACATAGGAGATCTAATTTTACCATCAACTCCTCTTGGTATCTTGGAATAGCTTTATGTTAAACATATATTCACATAATGCAAATGATACCGTAGGGTGTGTTTGAATTCTTAATAAAGAAAGGCTGCAAATACACTTTAGAGCAAAAGGAATTACATGAACAATGAGCACTGCTTCATTAAGAGCAAGGCTGTTTGTTTTGCAAAATGTAATAGACAAGCATGTGACTCCTTTTTACGGCTCTGGTACCTCCTTTTGGGCCCTGGTACCCTGAGCATGTATGTAATAATAGTTCGGTAAGGTACTCCGGGCACCTTTTATGAGAAGGCTAAAGACACACACAGACTGGTGGGCGGGAGGGATGTGATGAGAAGCGGAGTTTATCACCAGCGATTTTAAAGAAGGCAGCAGGACATTCATGAGGGAAAAGCAAAGGCACCTGCCACGTGGTGGCTTGTTTCATGGAACGATGTGCAGCAGAAGCCACGCCTACCCCTCTGCGGTCATCAACGTGTATTTCCTTTTTAGACAGAAGGCACACATGCACCTGTTCCAGTCACCTGGGCCCAAATTTAGGAGACACATGGGCATTCGCTCCCTCCATGGATACTTGGAGATGGGCTATTTCTTACATCTTGCAAAATAGCAACGGCTTCAAAGCAAAAGAGAACTGATTTTTTTGGGTGCGTTTTCAGGTGAAAGAACTGAGTTGGCCTTAAGGAAAAAAGTGTCTTCTGCGTAGTGACTTGGATTTTACAGTGCAAGCTACTTAAGTCTTTCAGGATTTTCAAAATAGCAAAAGACAAAAACCCAGTGATTTTTTATTTTTTCCCCAGGGGCATTGAAAAAGTGTGGTGTCAGGAAACTTTATGCAACACTTGGAAACAAAGCCAAAGGCTGACCGAACGTCCTTCCAATGTCCTTCTGGGACAGGGTTTTCACAATCCTTCTCCTAAAGGTTATTTGTTACCTAGGGAACGCACAGAAGTGTGACATTGTTACCACTTGATTTCGAACACAGGCACCCTGAAGTTCCGTGCTCACTTGTATACGACTGTCTGGTAAAAAGACAATTCAAAGACGACTCTTTTTCTTTCTTTCTTTCTTTCTTTCTTTCTTTCTTTCTTTCTTTCTTTCTTTCTTTCTTTCTTTCTTTCTTTCTTTCTTTTTTTAGTTATCCTGTGGGACACGATACAGTTTTCTATCTGTTAGCAAATTCATTTCAGCATTCTTTGGACCCCGCGCGTCAATCCCCATTGCTTCAGCTGTCCTTCGAAACACCGTTGCCGCCCTCCCAGTCCCTCGCGAACGGAGCTGCACAACATGTTTGGCACACGTTCATTTACACTCGTGTGAGAGTGACGAACATCGTGACTTGACAATGGGGACGCATCGCATCATGGTTTTAGGAGTGTAATGCAGAGCGGACCCTGACCGTCACAGGTTACAAATCTCCAGCCTAGGAGCTCCTTCCTTATCAGGAGGGCTCTCAGCCCAGGGCCCAACACGACACAGGGAACCACGAGAAGGCAGAACCGAGCGCTCGGCACAAATCCGGGCTTGCGGTGAGAGACTGGGGAGCCTGACTGAGAGGAAGACGGCAACATCTCCGAGGGATAGGGAACGTATCTAGGGACAGAATCAGAATTCAGAAAGGTCATGGAAAACTGGAACGCTGGGTTGAAATAAACCACATGTAACATCAAAAAAACCCAACAGCTATATTTGATGGCTCATAGTATGAATTACAAAATATTGGAATCTCCTGCCTCTGTAGCCCCATATATGTAAATCTATCCTGAGTTAATAAAAATATGGAAAGAGATTTTTGCACAAAAATGTTAATTGCAATGTTGTTACGAATAATGAAAAATTGGAAGCAATCAAAATATCAACACTATGGGAATGATTAAGTAAACTGTAGTGCATGTAATTCGTGGTGTGTTTCCCTAGCCGAGTAAAAGAGCGCTTACCGTGAAATGCAGCATCTGGTAGAAAAGGTGCACACCTTACAATGCACAACTTATTGAATCATCATACAGTGAACAGCCAGGCCACCACCACCCACACCCAAAACAAAGCATTACCCACACCCCATTAGCTCGCTCCGTGTGTTCCCTTCAAGCCAAGAAACTTTTAAAGCCCTAACGTAACCATTTTTCTAGATTTTATAATAATCCCTTAAATTTTTTGTTGTAGCTTAAGCATGTATTCCTGAGCCCTAGAGTTTTGCTTGGCCTTTTGAAATGTATATAAATGGAATTTTTGTGTTTGATGTCTTCTGCTCAACAGGACTTTTTTTTTCCTTTTTGAAAAACTTGAGAAATGATACATATGCCACAAAACTAGCTCATGTACAGCGTACAGCTCGGTGGTTTTACGATCATCCCAGAGCTGTGCACCATCATCACTGCCTAATTCAGTCACATTTTTATTACTCCAGAAAGAAAGCCTGTACCCTTTGGCATCTCTCCCCAGTCCTTCCTCCCCCAGCCCCTGGCACTTACCGATCGACTTTCTGTCCCTACGAATTTGCCCCTTCTGGTTATTTCAAGTGGATCGTACAATACGCGGGTTTGAGTGCAGCGCCTCTCACACTGCATGCTGTTTCCAAAGTCACCCGTGCAGTGGGTGTCGTATCTAAGCAGCCATTTGTCTAATCCAAAGTCATGAAGAGTTACACCTACGTTTTGTAGTTTTACGTCTTACATTTTGTTTGAGTTTTTTGAAATCTATTTTGAGTGAATTTTTGTACATGATGTGAGGTAGGGATCCACCTGCCCTTGCCTGCTATCCTAGAACCGGTTGTTGACATTTTCCTCATTGGATTATCTTGGCGTCGTTGTCAACAATTTATCATAAACGTAAGGGTATATTTCTGGATTTTCAATCCTACTTCATTGATTTATATGTTTATCCTTAGGTCAGTAGCACCCGGTCTTATTTAACTGTAGCTCTGTTGTAAGTTTTGAGACATGGAACTGTAAGTCCTCCGAATGTATCCTCGTATTTATCTCAAGATTGTTTGGCTCTTCTGAGTCCCTTGAATTCCCATGTGAATTTTATCATCAGCCTGTCGATTTTGGTAAGAAAGGCAGCTGGAATTCTGAGAGAGATTGCCTCACAACTGTAGATCAATTTGTGGAGTATTACCATTTAACGATATTAAATCTTCAGATCCGTGAACATGAGGTAGCTTTCCATTTATTTCGGTCTCCTTTAATTTCTTTCAATGATGGTTTATAGTTTTTGGAGTTCAAGTAATACATTTTTAAAAAATTCATTCTAAAATATTTTATCTTTTGTGATGCTGTTCTATATGGAACTGTTTTCCCTTTTATTTTTGAATTATTTATTGCTAGCATATAAAGGACATTTAATTTTTATATATTGATATTGTATCCTAAGCCTGCCAAATATATTTACTAATGCTAGCATATATTTTCTTGATTCTTTAGGATTTTCTATAAACAAGATCATGTCCTCTGCAAATAGATGTACTCTTACTTCTGTTACAACCTGAATGCCCTCTACTTACTTTCCCTGCCTAACTGTCCTGGCTAGAACCTCTGCCCCATGTTGAGTAGAAGTGGTGAGAACGGGCATCCTGTCCCGTTCATGATCTTAATGGGAGCATATGAGCTTTTCACGGTAAGTATGATATTAGTTGTGCAATGTTATCTCAGTGTTGTTTTGATTTGCAATTCCTTAATGACATATGTTTTTTACACACATGTTTGTCATCTGTGTGTTTTCTTGGTGAGGTTCATATCTTTTAATTTTTTAGAAATTAAAACCATTTTAATTGAGTGTTCTTGTTGCTGGGTTTTAAGACTCATTTGTATTTTGGACACCAGTCCTTTGTCAGATATGTATTTTGTAAATGGTTTCCCCGAGGCATGACTTGCCTTTTCTTTTTCTTAATAGCGTGTTTACAGTTTTAATTTTAACAAAGTCCAGTGTATCAACTTTTTTTTTCTTTCATAGATTGTGCTTTTTTGCCTTTTAGTTTTTGAACGTATTTCAAATAAAAGATTGAAAGTAGGGAGTCCAATACGTGGGCTTCCTAGAGAACCATTTCTGTTAACTGTTTTCTTTTCTCTCTGTGTGGGTCAGACTGTCTTGTCTCTTGGCCCATCTCATATTTTTTGTTGTTGAAAACCAGATGTTTTAAGTAATATAATGTGGGCACTCTTGAAATCAGATTCTCCCCTTCCGTAGTATTTAAGATTGTTGCTGTTCATTGTGTTGCCATGGGGGTGTGTGTGTGCGTGTGTGTGTGTTCAAATCTCTTTCCTGAACTAGAAGCCTGTGTGCTTTGCCATGTGTCATCACTGAAGTTTTCGCTTGGCTAGTTGAGTGTCCAGCTAGCGACTGGACACAGATTTCCCTAAATTCCCTGAGTTCGTAAGTCTGCCTGTCTTTGCTGAGAGCTCTGTGTTTGTGGCCAGGCAGCCACGAAGCCCACAGTTCCGCCTCGGCCCCCTCTCCCTCTCTGCACAGAGCCTCAGTGGCAGCCAGATGGGATAACGTGAACCTCCTCCCGTCTTCGCCGAGCAGATGCCCGCGGTGGGCCTGCGCGCAGCCCTGCGTGTAGGAGGGGCTTTCCGGATTCCCAGAAGGCCGCACAGCTTTCCAAAGCATCCTATGAAAACCTCTCACTCCCTAGTTTTTCCTTTCAAACTTTTGGCCTGCTTGCTGCTTGCTTCAGCCTTTCTTGCCACCCTGGGCAATAACGACGCTAAGCAATCAGCCGCCATGTGAAACAATCGTTGCTTTAAAAAAAAAATGTCACTGGGCATGAGGTTATTAGCACTGGGTGACCTTGGAGCCAAGTCAAATAAAGACAAGTCTTGTGTGTGCTATTTTCCAGATGGGCCAAAGAGTGCAAATTCTCGGAGAATGGTGTTTTGAAAGAGCTTCAACCCTCTCTGGCCCTTCCAGGGCCTGGTTAGGCTGCCGGTTTCACTGGGAGTGTGGGCTGCTGGTTTTCAAGGGTACTGTGGAGTTTAGGAGAAAGTCATGGTAATAGGGTGACTTAAAATGTCACAAAGCTCACTATTTTTAACCACAATTCCACCTTTTTTTAATCCTTTTTAAGCTTTTCTTTAAATTCCAGTTAGTTAACCTACAGGGTAACAACCACCATTTGTCTTGAGGAAGCAGTCTGTGCAAGCCTCTGGTTAATTTCTAGACTTTGGAAGAAGTTGGCTTTGTCGTTTTTTTCAATGTTGTCATTGCTTTTATGGCGAGGGTTTTCAGAGCTCTTTAGTTCACTATTCCGACTCATGTCTTCATATTATAATTCTAAGAGTCATCCATGTGTTTGATTGGTTTCGATGTTAATATTCTTGCCCAATGAATCCTCCTCTCTATCCAGGACATACCTCTCTATGGTGCAACCAAGCACTTGGTTATGCAGGAAAGTTCTACTTGTCTGGCCAGTCATTGAATCAATGCTGACAGTGAAAGGGATGGCGGGTACCCTTCCCAGTAATTCCCACATCTATAATCATAATAAAGTGAACAGTGCTTTAAAGCTACTGAAACAGACCAAACAATATCAGGCTCCTACTCTTCTATCATAAGAGATAATGGCTCACATTCCTGAGAACTTGTCTGACCACGTGATGATTTGAAGACCTCCCAATTTTGTGTGTTTTTCTTCTCCCAAATTATGAGTTTGTTAAGGAAAAATTTACCCGGTTTTCCCACCTAAGTTTCTTTCCTATGTCTCCTTTAACTTTACAGAGATCCCTCACTTCTGACGTTTCTGGTCACCAAATGTGTGCAGGGTTTGGCCCACATCAAGCAATTCTCTGCAGTACAAGCTGGTGTCTTACAATTTAGCTTAGTTCTGACACTGTCTATCCGGTTCGGGGCTCAGTGCCCGGGATTGCACTCCCTGGTTCAGATGCCAGCCATGAGCCCAGGTTATCACCTGTCCTTCTGAGCAAACAGCTAGAGATCAGAGGTTCCAATGAGCCCCTCCATTTGTTTAATTTGCTGGGCTGGCCCAGCACTCAGGGAAATACTCAATTACATTTACTAGCTTATTAAAGGATGTGATACAGCGTACAGATGAACGTCAGATGGAAGAGAAGCATAGGGTGAGGGGTGGGGAGGGGTTCACTGTACTTTGGAGATGTCTATGGAGGCTTGATGATGGATTTCTACATAGGCATGAGTAGTCATGAACTCCACTTTCAGCCCCTCTCCCTTCTAAAGAGAATGGGGAGTGGAGCTGAACATTCCAAGTTTCTGATCATGGCTGGGTCTTTCCCATGACCAGTCCTTATCCAGGAGCCATGTGGGAGCCACCCAGAGTCACCTCCCCAGAAAAAAAGACATCCCTCTCACCCAGGAAATAACAAGGGTTTCAGGAGCACCGTGTCAGAGCCAGGGGCAGAAATCACTATGCATTTTCTATTATCTCACAGGATTGTGTGAGTCTATATGTTTCCTATACAATTTCCTACACAATTCCTATTGTATGAGGAATTATAATCATACTAATAAATCACTACTCACTGCAAGCTATAGGACTCTCTTCAGAAGAGGAACAATATGGATGGCAAGGGTAGCCTTCCCCAGGGCTCCTCAAGTTTTGATAATATGGACCCAGACACCCTCTTCTATAGGGCTTCTGCCATGGGAGCTAAGTCACTGGGGAAACTGCTAGAGGGTCCAGTTCAGGAAGATGTAGTTTTCCCTTGGATTCTGGTCACTGGGTTCTACACTTGGGTCTGCCGTTGACAGGTGCATTTGAACGTTAATCTCCTTGTTTGTAAAACGGGGAGATGAAAACCCAGCACCCAGCTTGTGGTGAGGATTAATTGAGATAATACCTGTGAGAGAAGAGAAAGCTATTTCAACATGAAGGCTTATTCTGATGACCTAGAAAAGAGCCAGAAATCTGGGTCCCAAGACAATGCCGCTGCCAGGAGGCACCCACTTCAGCCATGCCTGGGGCCCGCCTCGCAAGGTTCACATTTAATTGACCTTGGACGTGTGCTGAGCATCTGGAGTTTTTGAAAAGCTCCCCAGGTGATCAGTCATGCAGTTAGGGCAGCTTCATTCTCGTAAGAATAGTTAAAAGAGAAGAAGACTTCAAAAAATTATGGCTTTCAGATCTCTGTTTATCTCCATAGCTGCAATCGACAGCTTGGGTTTTGCTTCCAGAAAGCTTAAAAAAGGGAACAAAATCAGTGGATGTGTGAAAACAGTTCTTGAAATAACTCTTAGAGACGGCTGAATCCACAGAAGGCAGAATAGGGATGAAAAGACCAGCATGATTCTTTCACTGCTCTGAATTTTTTTTGTGCCGAAAACTAAGTGATCACCTAACCTAGATATGGGGGGTTTTGTTCCCTTTTCATGCTTGTATTTCCTGCAGCAATTTTCGTCCACTGTTGTCAAATTCTTCAGCAATAACAAACGTCCAAGCATGTTTCAATAATGCAGAAGAGGGTCACGTCTGCGGCCCCTGCTAAGGGCACTGTGTGTGTCTGCTACAGAGACGATCCAGCTGCCTGCACCCCCCCCCGCCCGCCCCAATGAATCCCAGATAACTCTTTGTGCTCCCTTCCTTTGACGCCCTCTGGCCCGTCTCAGCGCTGTCCTGACCCAGCGGTATCACCGCAGAGTTGCTGAAGTGATTTGCAGATCCAGCCATCCTTCCTCATGGTTTCCTTTCTTTCTACTCAGAACAAGCCACAGAGAGGCCATGCACCTCGGGTGGACACTATCCAAAGTTTGATTGATTGACAGATCAATCGATCCGTTCCTCTAGGGCAATGCCATTCTGAAAAAAAAAAACAATATACTTTACACATGTTGTCAGTAACAGCAAGTACAAAGGGGGTTCCTCTCCAACATTTGGGTGTGAACTACTGAAAGGCACACACACCCACTGGACGTTGCTAGTCAGCTGGGGAGTCAAACCGAAGACTGCCTGTGATGGGAGGCCTGAAATTTGCAAGACACCCAGAACCGCAGTCACCATCATTGGGGAGCCATCTCAAGGAGGGAGCACTTGAAAGTGAGTCCATTTAATTCAAAGATTTATAAATATTTCACCTTCATCTTCAAGTTTATCTCAGAAAATTAAATTCTCTTGAAATCTTTTTTTAGGTAGTGCTAGCCTTATTCTTTTCTTTTCTTTGTATTTCCTTGTCACAGCTTTCTCAGTTTCTTTAAAGTTTCTACACTCTTTCTGTTGCCTTGTTAACAATTCTATGATTATTTTGTTTTTTTGTAAAAACTGTTGTATTAGACCTCCCTACAGTCTCTCCTTTATCCCCCCGCTCCTCAAAGAAAGAATACCTGGGAATATGCCTGGAATTGCATTAATTGATAGATTTTTAAAAATAGGAATTGAGTAAAAGATTTGACTTACCCCCACATAGGATTATCATATGCCTTTCTACATCCGTATCAAAATCTTTCCTTTAGTCCCCCCATTTTTTTCTTATGTCCTCCAGTAAAAGGCCTAATTTTTCTCCCCTTAAATCTTGTATGATTCTTAAAGTCTATGAAGTTTTGCATTTTGCATGTAATCTTTGATCATTTATCTTTGTTACTTGAGCGGGGTCAGAGGACTCTGCACTAAGAGTTCAGAACTAGTCAAAGGTACAACAATGGTTCTTGACAATGGTTTCCAAGGAGACTCTAGGGTTTGTTGTAATTTTCTAACAACTTCCCAGTGACGCTGATGCTATGGGTCCCCGGACCCCACTCGGAGAAGCCCTGGCTTATCAGGAGTACTCAGCCCTGGCTGCACATTAGACTCATCCGAGACCTTGGAAAACTCCGAATGTCCTGGCCACCCAAGCGCACCGATACACCAGCAGCTCTGGGAGAAGGACCCAGGCAGTAAAAAATCCCCCCAAACTTTCCCAGCCGATTCCAATGTGTTGCCCAGGCTGGGAACCAGGATCTGAAAGTCTTAAACCCTGGGCTGGTTATCAAAAATGTAGCATCTTCAACTCCCTCTTTAATCAGAATCCCTGGGGCTGGGAATCCTTGTATTTTATTTTATTATTTTTAAAATTAGGACACAGTTGACATACGGCACTGTGTGCATGGTATCATGATTCAATATTTGTTTATATTGCAAATGATCACCCACAGTAAGCCCGGTTAACATTCATCACTATGCATCGTTATAAACAATTTCTTCTCGTGATAAGAACTTTTAAGATCTGCTCTCTTAGCTGGTTTCAAATAAACAATATGGTATTAGTAACTCTAGTCCCTGTGCGGTACGTTACATCCCCGGGACCTACGTATCTTATAACTGGAAGTTCGTACCTTTTGATCCCCTTCCCCATTTCACCCCCTCCCTATTCTCTGCCCCTGGGAACCGCCATCCTGGGCCTCTGGGAATCCGGTCTTTGTATCTATGAGTTCGGTTTTTGTTTGTCTTTTATAGATTTATACGTAAGTGAGATTGTAGGGTGTTTGTCTTTTCCTGTCTTGTTTCAGTGCCCTCGAGGTCCATCCACGTTGTGGCAAGTGGCAAGATTTCCTTCTTCTTAATGGCTGAATAACATTCTAGGGTGTGTGTGTGTGTGTGTGTGTGTGTGTGTCACATTTCCTTACCAATTCATCTGTCAGTGGACACTTAGGAGACTTTTTTGGTTGCAAAGCTTGACACGTGGTGGCACAGGTCCAAGACAAAAGGGGACTATTTTTGCACCAAGGAGCCCTGGCCATTTCGGGGATAGCACGAAAGAGAGAGAAAACTGCCCGGAGGAATTCCTACTGCCGACGTCTCCCTGGGCGCCAGCTCCATGTCCTCCCCTTGTGCTGGTCCGATGGCACGGGGCCTGGAGATCACCAACCGTGTTTATGTGACACGTGTTTCTTGAGAAAATGCTGGGCCCGGAGCTAAGGCTGAACACATTTAAGAACAGAACATGGAGGGGCGCCTGGGTGGCGCAGTCATTAAGCGTCTGCCTTCGGCTCAGGGTGTGATCCCGGCGTTCCGGGATCGAGCCCCACATCAGGCTCCTCCGCTGGGAGCCTGCTTCTTCCTCTCCCACTCCGCTGCTGTGTTCCCTCTCTCGCTGTCTCTCTCTCAAATGAATAAATAAAATCTTAAAAAGAAAAAAAAAGAACAGAACACGGAAACGACAGAAACGTTTCAGGGCATAAACATACACACAACACGCAAATGTCAGGAAAGAAACATACTTTGGGAATTTTTTTTTTTTTGAGGAAGAAAAGTAAAATCAAGACATCACATTTTGCAGTGAACTTTTTATAAAATGAAAAAATTTTTGCTTTTTTTGAGAATATATCATTCGTTACATAAAGGTTTGTGACGAGCTTTTCTCAATATGTGACTTTATTTTGTATCATTTTATATCATTTTTCACATTTACTGTCAAATGTAATACACACGTGTCTAACCTAAATTGACTTGTTTTACTTGGTTTTAAATATTCATTTTTAAATAGCATGAACTTAGGTGTGTTTTTCCCCCCATTCCATGAGGTTTTGTCTCTTGTATAAAACTTCGAGTCTGTTTACATTTCCTACTCGGACACTTTTTAAGAGGTGGGCTGTGTATGCGTGTGTGTATTAGGTCTCCCAGTTACTCACCGACACTCAGATCTGCGGTGAAAAACTCTAACTACTTAGTTTCTCTTCTAGTCTTCACATGATTCCCCCACTCTTACTGAATAGCAGGGGCAGGTCAAGAATGTAATAAAATTTTACTGATTTTCCTTTTTTTTTTGGTGAACTGGTGAGTCACAGAGATTCCGTCTCCAGCTGCCTGTATGACAGGTGGGGGTGGTGCGACCTCAGGGACAGGACTACCCTTGGACTCTGGCTGTGGTTTCTGAGGGGGCAGCAGAGAGCACCCGAGGCTGGGGTGCAGGCTTGGGTCAGCCCTTGTGCTAAGGATGGCATGTAGGCTGTTTTCACACGTTGTCTTGTCTCTGTTGGTCAGGGGGACTCCCGACCAAGGGTTAAGGGCACGGCTGGGTATCATGACACCCGACACGGGACAGAGGATAGTCAAGGGCGTTTATTAATCACATACACTCACAGCCCCCAAGGGTCGACAGCACACGCCACCTGGGCCGCCAGGGCAGCGCTCAGACACAAAGTGAGCCATCAGGGGCTGGACGACACAGGCTTCATAGGATCAAGAGCATGAGGGGACCCCTGGTTCCTGGGGAGGCTGTGATTGACTTGTTTGAGTAATTCCATGAGCTGGCAGGGAAAGGAAACCCATGACTCAGGGGTGAGCAGGAGCGGTGCCCAGTGCCCATGACGAGAGGGAACCTAGTGAGCCAGAGCAGAGTGGGGACGGGTGGCCCAGACGCTCAGGCGGCAGGTGCCCCTGGACCCTCTTTGGCCTCGCATCACTCCGGCCGGAGGTGTTCTTTCATCAAAGCCCTAACCCTGTGTCTTCTTGGCCCCCTTTGCAGAACCCCCAAACCAGTGGACTGGGAAGCCGCTAGCTCTGCCCACAGCGTGCTCAGGCCTGGTCAGCTTTGCAGCGCTGACCGCGCTCCCCTGCTGTCCGTGTGGATGCAACTCTGAGCCAAAGGACACTTGTAAAGGAGTGCGGCCTAGGGATGAGGCATCGGTCTCGCTTCTCTTGGATTCCTTCATTCTGTGGCAATGATGTATGACCGGCCCTCAAGGTTCCTTCCCCCAAGAATGCCTCAGGGACCACATGGGCAGGAGTCTGACTTGTTCCCCTTGGAAAAGAAAAGAGGGTTTTGCAAGGAGGTGTGGGTGTCTGCTTGCACACCCGGGTTCCCTCTCCCCGTCTGTCCCGGAATGGTGAGATTGGTTATGTTAATGACATTGAAAGTTTAGAAAATACTCTCTCTCATGACAGGCGCAAGCTTGCAAAACCTTTATCTTGCTACAGACCCCAAATCCCTACTCTGCCTGCCATTCCTTCAGTGGGATACTTCTTGCTCCCTCTGTGAAAATCCCGACCCTCTGCCAGAAAGGCGGGCACAGGAGGAGATAAACAGGGGAATTCATGTTAGCACACTGACGATGTGATCACATATGTGGATAAAACCATGTGATCATATATGGCTAAACAGGAAACCCAGCGGAATATATGCCAACTTGTTACCCGCGCTTCTATCTACGGAATAGAAGCCGCGGAGGGTGTGGGGCTCGGAGCCGCAGCTCACAGCAGAGCGTCTAAATGTTTTCAAAGCAGTCCTTACATCTTCATGTTGAATAATTATTTAAAACAAACGCTTGGTTTAAAGTTTTATCTTGTTTTATATTTGTTTCGAATGCCTCACTCCTTGGTTTATGGCCGTCCTTTACTGTTGGCTTGATTTTGGTCTGCGGCTTTTATTTTTATTTGTCTTCTCCAGTGATTACTTGCTTTCTATTCTTTAACTCTTTTAAATTATTACTTGCCTTAATTCTGCAGGTGATCGGAGTGGAATCCTGTTTGAGCATCTATCTCAGGCAAAGTCAACTATGAGACAGAGAGAGACAGAGACAGAGAGAGAGAGGCTTTTTATCTCCTCGTTTGCCCTTTCCAAGGACTTTTCCTCAAATGCCAGAAGGAAAAAAAAAATCACTTTAAACATACGGAACAATAAAGGAAAAAAAATCACATCTTTGGAACTTCGAGGGCCCAGGTCCAGGTAATTTAAAAAAAGATTTAATTTTTTCCCCTAGGGCAGATTTAGCTACACACTTTTTCTTTTTCAAACCTTTGTACTGGTTTCAGATTCTCAGCCCAGCATCAGAGGAAATCCATTGTAGTCCAGAATTCCTCAGAAGCTTTTTTAAAAAACCCTGCTTCTGCAATTTTTGGAGCCAAGCCTGAAATGTAGTCCTCACTACCCTGCCTAACAGAGGCAGACGTTTACGAAGGGGGCAGGTGACCGGCGCTGGGGCCAGAGGACCGGGACCAGGTGTGTGGGCCTCTGTGCACCTGCCTCCGTCGGCCCCGACGGATAGGCTCCTTCTTCAAGGACAGGTGGCAAGTTCGCCAACGCTTCCCATCTCCCCAGACAAATACAAATTGTGTGAATTTCTCTGTTCCTATAATATCTCCTGTTTACCTCTGATCGAGCATAGGAATATTGTATTGTAGTGAGTTACTCAGACCTACACCCCAGCCTTCCTTAAGGCAGAATCCATTCCTATCTCAGCTTTACATGTGTGTTCTAAAGAGTACCTTGAATATTAGGGGCTTGGAAAAATATTTCCGAGTGAGGGAATTATACACTAAATAAATGGGTAAGTAAATATATTCATGGTAGGAAGTGAACACCAGACCTCCATTAAGGGTAAGGTGCAAAAATTGCCACATTTTTGGTCTCGGAAATCAGGATGCACTTCACAGTCTCTGGAATGTTCCAGCGTATCTGGAAGCTTCTCTTCATTTCTCAGTGCTCCAGAGGTGATATGGCCCAAAGGTTGCTCCATGCAAGCTTGGCTTTGAGGGTAGTTGGCCACTGACCTCCCCCCTCCAAAGTCCCTTCTAGAATGAAGGTTGCTCATTGATCATGCTCTGCACCAGATTAAAATAAAAATTAAGTGCAGAAAAGGTTTTACTCTATTTGTTTAAAGTCGGTAGTATCTTCCACCAAAGGAGGAGCGGCGAGGTGAGCATGCTTGCCGGTACGGCAAGGGCGCGTGCCAGTGAGCACAAAGGCAACGTGAAAACACGTGTGTGGACGCTTCTACTCTTGTGTCTCTTATTTCACTATACCTGAAATACTTCCTAAGAAAGTGATAATTAAAAAAACTCAACATACGAGGAAGTTCTATGTGGCAGTGTTTATAATAGCAACAGAGCAGAAATAGAAATGATAAAAAATATAGACAGCTAATGCGGTAAAAGTCACTGTGTATAATTAATGGACCCTTGAAGTCGTTAAAATAATATTGTAGAGCACTGTGTAATGATACGCAAAAGTCTTATGAGGCTGTTCGTGTGCCGAAGGCAGAATGAGAAACACAGGTATAGAATTGCCTCTTTTTAAAATAAAATTAGATAGGAATGTATGTATATATTTATACATATTCATATTTATAGAAAAGTACTGGCAAAAAAGTTACAAGTGGTGATTCCTCTGGATCTTGAAATTATAGGTGATTTAATAAATACTTAATTATGACAATTCAAACATAATATTATAAGGAATAGAATAATGGACCCGTATGGACCCACCATCCAGTTTCAGTTATTAGCTCTTGATCAGTCTAGTTTCATCTATATCCTCATGTAATCCCCCTCCCCCAACTGGTGCACTTGGAAGTAGACATAGGCATTGCATAATTTTATTTGTGACATTTCATTATGCATCCTTAAAAGGTCGAGAGTCTTAAAAAACTAGCCACTTGACCACTATCAAACTCAGGCAATTGTCAGCCCTCCTTAGCATTAATACTTACAGTTCAGATTTTCTCAATTATCTCAGGTATAGATAGGTAGGTTTGGTGGATTCAAATCAAAAGTCAGACCAGGTCTACAAGTAACATCTGGTCGACCCGCCATATATGTGCACTTCATTCTATGAATTGCGAGCTCCCTGTCTCCATCTTTCCCTTGCCAGTTGTCTGCTGGAGAAACTGGGATGTTCACCCTGCACAGTCCCCAGAGTCTGGATTTCCCAGCTGCATCCCCGCGGTATGCAGAGTCTACTTGACTACGTCGTGTATTTCCTGACACGTGCATTTGGACCTAGAAGCTTGCTCAGACTCCGGTTAAATCCTTTAGCAAGAGTACACCCACTGCTGATTATTCCCTAGATCTGTTGTTCCACTGGGGCTGGCCAACTGGTGATATTCCTCCTTCATCTGTTAGTTGGAATAATTCTATAAGGAAAAACTCCCTCATCGACTATTTGATTGTCTTGAGGTATAGTTGTGTATTGCAAAGGGCGGACAAATGCTTGTCTTTCCTTTACTCACGGATTCTTAGAATAGTGAGTTGTTCCCTACTACCCTCCACGGATGACCAACGCATCTTAAAGTATTATTGTGAACACATGGATTTAAATACATATGGCGTGTTTTCATCGATTACAGTTATTTTTCCCAGGGTGGCTCAAACTTTCCTGTCTTTGTCTAGTAAGGGCAACCAGTTGGCTTCTGAGTTGTTTCTGCGATGACTGTGTTTTCAGGGAGGGTTGAAAGAGTGAGAAGAAGATGCGGGGGAGACAAGATGTTATGCCATGGTTAGCCACCCTGATATGCGGAGGGTGACGGGAAGCCACGGCAGGGACGTGAGCACAGGATGGGTGGAAAGAGAGGCTGAGAGAACACATGGACGGATTTCGCAGACATTCGGTTGAGGGCGTGATGGTGCTGGTTTAGACCAGCGATGGCGGCAGGGAAGGAGAGAAGCGGGCTGCCTGGGGAGATGTTTTTTGGGTGCCCCGAGAGCACCTGTCCTGAGGAAGCTATTTCCTAAATTCTGGTTCTTTAACATGGTCTTAAAGAGATTTATTGACATGCTCAGGCTGAACAGATGTGATTCAAGAGAAAATCCTAGACTCGTGGGTTCTCTGCACTGGACCAACTCTTCAGAAATAGAATCCAAGGCACATTATCCGTTCCCATAAACCCCTGCAGTTTAGACAAAGACAGGGTACACTTCCATTAACTTTCTGGGCGTCTTTGAACAAAGTAGAAACTTGGAAGTTGCACATGTTTCTTTATGAATTATTATCGAGGGCAGCACCACGCAAGATGGGTCTGAGAAGAACAGTCCCTCCTGAGCCATTTGTCACTGGTCTGCGATGACATACTGATTAGAATCGAGACTTAGAACTTTCGTAGTGATCTGACCAAGTGAGCGATTTTATGTTTGTTTAATCTAAAAGTTTAAAAGAACGCTTAGGATTGTATTTTGTGTTTTTAAAGTTTCATTTCTATAATAATTGACTTTTGTTATATTTTCCAAAACGATCCGTGAGCGGTGGACTGAGGAGATGAATGAGAAACACGGGTTCCCATCGAAACGGTGACTTTAAATACTCATTTGGAAGTCATTTGGTAAGAAATCCACACATAAAGAAGTTTTAGGCTAGCAAATAACAGATGAAATGGAAAAGCAATTATCTTTGCAATGTCGCGTGCATTCCGTCATTGTTAAATAGTTCTGCGCTTTGGATGACAAACTTGAAACGGCAGAACAGGAAAATGCCACATATGTGATGTCCTGATTGTATCCATTCCACGAATACAATTCAACCTGCTTGTTTTTAAATGCAGGCGCAGAAAATGCATCCATTAGCATAAATTATGTATGCAGATGAAAAACGTGCACTCACTCTCCTTAATAGCCATTATAAATCTGACACGCCCCTGCCGAAGTTTCCAAGAAATACATGTGGTAGAAACATAATTAATCAGGGTCCATTTTTGCCAGCCTTCAGGAGTCAGAGTGAAGGAAAGCCATTGATTCCACTGCTTTCAAAGGGCTTTTGTTTGGTAAGTCACCCTTGTTAATAAAGTTGAAAGTCCGTATTAACAGGGTGGAAGCTTGGCTGGCTCCAGGAGAAGCCAGAAGGTTGAGCAGTGCTGGCACAGAGCTGTCAGGCCGCCTGGAAGGGGCAGATTCAAGGTGGGGAGGCACCCTTTTACTTTGCCCCAAATCTAGGACACGTTCAACAGCACCAAGGTGGTGTGAGCTTCGGAAAAAATGGACCCGTGACACGTTCTGATTTCCTCACCCACCAGGGAGATTCCGCTCCCGTCCAACGAAATCTCATACGACCATCTGAACATCAGCTGTGTCAGTGGGATTAAGCATGGTGATTTTTCTACATTTGCAGGACAGCGTGTTCCTCCCAGGAAAGACCCAGCTCAGGACCCTCACTTGGTGGGGATGAGTTGGAACCTGTCCTCCCCACTGAGAGCTCTGAGAGCATCTCTTAAAGGGACACTAGGTCCCCTGGTCAGTGCTCTCTGCTCGTCCCTTGTCCAGTTGGACTACATGATAACCAAACAATTTGCATATGTATTGAGTGTTATGATAAAAACTCAACAGAGTGGCTTCCTTCTGCATATTGTGGGAGAGTCGAGGATATTTAATACTCAGTAATGTTGGCCCGATTTGCTCTTCATCTGTAAAAGAGAAGAACTGAATCCCTACCGCATATCTCATAAAATATTAATTGCAAACATTGTAAAAACCTAAGTGTAAAACAACGGTAGCCGCTCTATAACCTCGGTATTCGACCGACCGTCTAATTACACAGAAAGCTCAACATCCTTAAAGAGAAATTGAACCCTATTCGAAAATACAAGAAACGATTTTTTGGCACAACAGAAGATAGAGGCAAAATCAGCATTCACGGAGAGCCCGGGAGGTGTTTACAGTAAGTGTAACTGACGCATCGGTTAGGATGATTCCAGCTGCAAACAGCAGGCTTCCCCTCCCCAAGATGGGCTCATGCATCCTCGCCTCTGTCCGTTTTCCATGGAGGAGTTACGCGGCACGTCTTCCGCAGAAGGCCTCCACTCCCATCAACTTTCACTTCGTCTTACTGGGCACATTAGGACAGAAGGCCACCTGCACCCCGGTCACTGGAGAGTGGTAGTCCGATTTCCACAACGGGGTGATGGGCCTCTACTAAGTCCTTTCCTGGGTCCAAGCATGTCCTCAGCTGAGAGCTAAGAAATTCAGGGTTCTGTTATCAGAGGGGGGCAGGGTGAGTGGGGGACATAATTCCTAAGTAGGACAACCACAGTGTTTGCTGAGATAAAGAGAGAATATTCTTAATATGAAGGAGAACTCCTTCAAATTGGTAAGTGAAAAGGTCCAATGGAAAACTGAGTAAAGAAGATAAATAGGCAGAGTGAGAGAGAGAGAGAGAGAGAGAGTACCAAATGGGACCCAGTGGAGAAGGAAAATTGCTACAGCCTTCCTGGGAGGTAATTGTATTAAAACGTAAAAAGTCCATTAGCCTCTGACCTAATGACCCCATCTGGAGATCCACCGTCCCAGCGGACAAGGGTATATGAGGAGAATGTCGCTGAAAGTTGCTCATAGCAGTCAAATAAAACACTGAGATAACCGAACTTCTCATCCAGGGGAGGATGGCTGAATTAACTATGGTACAACTGGGACATGGGCTACTACCAGCTAATAAAAAGAGTACGTTAGATATACATTTGAGAAGAAGTTAGGAGGTAAGGAGAAAAAGAAGAATTAAGAAAATCATTGAAAAGGTGCATGGAAACATAGGTCACCAATTCTCTTTGTAGGGGTGAAATTCGGGACGGAGCGGCAGTATTCAGGGAAGGCTCGGTGAGCCTGGAGACGGCAACACTCCAGGATCTCACACTTGGAAACAGGTACTCAAGGAGAACGTGTCCGAGTGTTCACGGCAACCGTCCCTAACAGCAAAAATTGGAACCAGCCTCAAGGGGCAACAATAATAGAATGGATAAATTAGTATGTAGCATAATGTCTGACTATACTATGTTTTCATAAGGATATTATAATAAAAATCAAAAGGAGTACAATTAGAATTATGTATGAGTACAGATATGAACTATAAAGCATGTCGAGCAAAGGAAGGCAAGCGGCAGCCTACGGACAGTGTGCTAGAGTTTATGCGACTTTAAGAGCAAGGAAACAATAGCATGTATTGTCTCTTTCTGCGAAGAGAAACCTGGATGACAAGGATCTGTACTAACTCCAGGGTGGGGTTGTTCCCACTGGGGAAGAACGGTGGGACGGACAATGGAATTAGGGCTTCTACTCCATCAGAGATACTTGCTTCTTAAAAAAATATGAGGAAAATAAAAGAAAAAAATACAGAAGATTGTTGACATGGATCAAATCTGGGTGTAGGTCCTTGATCATATTATTCTCTGTATCTTTCGGATGTTGGAACTATTTCCTAATAAAAATATATTTTAAAGAATAAGTTTAGATTCACTTGACTTGTGTGTTAGTCCATAAGATTTGTTCCCTCCGCCACCCAATGTCCCACTTTTACTTTAAAAACAGGTGTCTTTATTAAGCAGCGAAGCCAATGTGCAGACAGAAACAGAACATAATACCTAATCAATTAGTCCCCATCTAGGGGCTGCTTCATTCGCAAGCAAGCGCGTCTGAAACACAATTCAGCCTCAGGACATGAAAACTCCCAATCCTTTTGAACCAAATAGACCCAGATTTAAACGGCGGTCCCCACATTTACTAACTGGATGGTCATTGAAGAGATTAGTTCATCAATTGAACCTCATCCCCTGAATGTTAATGGGATTTAGCGTCATTTGGTAGCTGTTGTGAAGACTAACAAAAACGGGGGTTCAATGCCCAGCGCAGGACTTGGGTGGCCGGCACCAAAGATATTGGCAAATAGAATAATAGCTACTGTTCACTGAGGTCTTAACTATATCCGACATCTTTGTGTGCATTTCATCTCCTCAGTAGCTGTAGAAAGGAGATACATACTGACGATGCCCTCTCTTTTCCGAGGTGATTCAAGAACTTGCCAATGGTTTACATACTGACGATGCCCTCTCTTTTCCGAGGTGATTCAAGAACTTGCCAATGGTTGGTCGGCGTTTCGAACCTACAACCAGGTTTGTCGGACACCCAGTTCTGCGGCAGTGCCACCAGGCTACGCAAGCTGGGTCTACTGACGTGAGCTGGAAAAAGCTTGAACAACTTGTGAGTTTGACCCGGATCTCAGGGACCCACGTTACCCCGAGAGCTCAGAGCACGCTCTCGGTGCCATCCGACTCCTAACTGATGTTGAGCCAACCCTGGCTTCTGCCTCCTGTTTCTTACAGAGAGAGCAAAGCTTTTGAAATTTCAGAGCCAAACACAAATAATGCGAGAGTGCAGCATCCTCCAGACTTCACCCATGAGGGTGGGGATTAGGGGCTTAGAGGGAGACAACACCGGGGAGTCTCACCGAGGGACTGTCACTTCAACTTCACAGGACCTCTTACCTAGGACTGTTGGACGGCATTTTCTGTGGCCTCCGGTCTTCTCCGCTCCCCGATCCTAGCGGTCACTGTGCTTCCCGCTGACCTGGCCTGAGAGCGGCGCGCTGCTCAACGGGGCTGCTGGTCACCCTCGCTTCTGCGGGGCATCTCCTCCCCGTCTGCTCACCAGCAGTCTAATGGGCAGGCTTCCGTTGTGTCTCTGTTTCCCCACACCTTTTCCTGAGACTGCTTGTCTTCTCACAGCTATTACAGTTCTCTCATTGTGCTCTCATAGGGGCTTCCCACAACAAGAAAGCAAAACACATTTTGAGTTTAATGTATGTGTGGGGCTTAACTTTTAATGGTACCTGTTAGAATTACAGCTCCCTCCTCCTCCTCCTCCTCTTCCTCTTTTTCTTCTTCCTTTACTTCTTTGTTCGAAAGATTTCAAACATACACAAAAGTGCAGCGAGGAGTGTAATCACCAGCCCTCACGAAGAGCTCACCCCATGGCTTTGAACAATCTCGCCAGACTGTTTCATTTATATTCCCATTGTGTTTCCTTCCACTGCCTCTAGGGCAGCTTATCATCTGTTTGGTTCTTCAAAGGCACTGCACCACCTCCAGCTCTTTGCTCTGTGTCCCAGGAGACGTAGCTTAGTCTCTATCAAAGGTGACATCCTTTCCAGCTTCCAACTGGGTTTGGCAAATGGGGAGCATTAGCAGGAGACAGGAAGGAGGGAGAAAAGTGAGGTTGGAATTTCATTTCCCTTTGGGCCCCAGTGGGTTGGCCACATCCATCCCTTCACCAGAGTTACAGCTCCTGTGAGGTGGCCTTCACCATACACAGCTCTCCCTGGATTCGCCACATTAGCCGGTTCGTGGGTCCGCTTTTCCTACTGGGATCCCGACTGGCCCATCCCCACTCTCAGCCGCTGAGCCTGTCTTTATTTCCGTACATACATATATTAGTCCCTTCTGGTTGCTATCACAGAAATACCATAGACTGAGTGGTTTATAAACATCAGAAATTTATTTCCCACACTCTGAAGGCTGGGAAGTCCACAAAGTGTTGGCGGATTTGGTTTCCGATGACATAGACAGCTGGCACCTCCCTGTGTCCTCACATGGCAGAGGGGGCAAGGGAGCTCTCTGGGGTCTCTTTCCTAAGGCACAAATCCCATTTGTCCTCATGACCTGATCACCTAAAGGCCCCACTTCCAAATACTATCCCACTGGGGATTAGGTTTCAATATAAACATTCAGTCTACGATACTCCCTATCTCAGTTAACAGTCACTAACCATGTACTATACTGAGACTAAAACTGAACACTGACCTTAAACCCGTCCCCTGGCGGCCCTCACACCCTGTAAGACCCAGCTCACCCCTCTTCTTGAATTCCTCTTCTCAATGACATTGTTCAGAATTCACTGGTCTCATCTACTTCAGCCAGAGTTATCTTTTCAAAATGTGGTTCTGACCATCGAAAGCTCTGCTAGGTTTTGGTATTTCCCCGAGAAGTGAAGGTGTGAGAGTTGTATCACCTGCACATGTATGTGTATGAAGACATGCCCCTTCATGTCCTCTAACAAATGGCTACTGCGAAATTTGAAAAAAAATTCTACTTATGCATATGCTCATTTTTATGAGAATGATTAGGATTATCAGTGTTTATACCAGATAAGGGGAGAGATTAATGTAATAGAAATAAAACATATAATAGAGGGGGTGAGCAAGGTCAAAAGTTAGATCTTTCATCGACGAAGCCTTCAATGTGGAAGACAAAGCTATACAATGTTTGGAGGAAAATGCAGGAGAACATGCTTGTGGCTTTGGCATATGGGCGGACACTTAAGCAAGGCACATACGGTATATTCCAGAGAACAAGACTGATAGTTTTCACTGCATTAAATTAAGAATGTATGCTTAGCTAAAGGCCCATAAATAAAATGAGACAATGTATAATATCCGGAATATATACAGGATTTTAACTGATGAATTAGAAAAAGAAAATGGCTCAACAGCAAAATGGGCAAAATTCTTGAACAAGCATCACCTTGAAGAAGAAACGAATGAACAACGAATCACATGAAAAGATGTCTGATATTATTTGTGACTCAGAAAAAGCAAAGCAAATCCACGATGATTTCTCCTTTTTCACCATCATGTTGGCAAAAATACATCAGTGTGTAAGATCAAATGTTGACAAGGCCATGGAAAAATAAGAACTCACAGCTGTGCTGGAGGAAGTGCCAATTGGTGTAACACGATTTGAACACAATTCGGAATTCTGTTTCCATTGCTAACTGTTCAGGTGGACAATTAGATGCTCTTGGAAATGGGCATCAGGACCCAAGAATCAGAATGTTCATAGCTTAGCAAAGGAAAAAAAAAAAACCCCAAAAGTAACAACTGAGGAAAATCCATACATACTTTACAAACAGACCGGATAAATATAGTGTGGAGTATGGGCACCACAGGAAATAGGATATGCCGAAAACACGGATAAACCACAGCTGTGGACAGGAGCAAGGATGACGCTCAGTCTTGGTCAGTTAAAGGTCGTCATAAACCAATGCGTAGGCTATGAATCTACTTACTGAGAGTTGTTTTTGAAGTGGAAAAACTAAATCATATGTTGTTTAAGAATGCACATGCATGTGGCAAACAGAGTTGGATTCCACATTCCAGAATGGCGGTTGGTCCCCCCCGCCCAGGGCAGCCTGGTAGGTGGTGGGCAGCCTGTAACATGGTGCCTGAGTCTAGCCTGAAAGTTATGCGTTCAATATTCATCCTGATATGTATATATTATGTATGTATTTGTTGCCTAGTTATTCTTTCGCTATTACAATTTCTCTTCCTTCCTCCCTCCCTTCCTTCCTCCCTCCCTCCCTTCCTTCCTCCCTCCCTTCCTCCCTCCTTCTCTCCCTTTCTCTCTCTCCCTTTCTTTCTTTTTTTCTTTCTTTCTTTCTCTCTCTCCCTTTCTTTCTTTTTTCTTTCTTTCTTTCTTTCTTTCTTTCTTTCTTTCTTTCTTTCTTTCTTTCTTCCTTCCTTCCTTCCTTCCTTTCTTTCTTTCTTTCTTTCTTTCTTTCTTTCTTTCTTTCTTTCTTTCTTTCTTTCTTTCTTTCTTTCTTTCCACCAGTAGAATTCAGTGGAGTGAGAGAATCTACAAAAAAGAGCATGAAGAGGTCTACATTTCTTCTTCCACGCTCTCTAAAATTATCACCTTTAAGGCCATATTCAGAGTGAAACAATTAAAAATCTCAGTGAAAGATGAATAAATAAAAAGAGGAAATGTAAGTATGACAACGTGGAAAACGAAAGAAACTGAAAGTTTAAGAAAACCAGAAATCTAAGAATTTCGGGGTTCAGAATAGGGAGCTTAAAGGGAGCAAAAGAAATATCAATCTGCACTTGGAAAGGTAAGATAAAAAAATTTTTTAACTTATTAACAATCAATAGAAACATGAAAACAATCATAACAGACCAACTTGCTACGCTGTGCTCTAATTAGGTCCCAGTTCAACCACAAAAGGGTGACTAATAAGAATGAAAAGGAGATAAATAATTAAAAGGCCACTTATAAAGCAGATTAACAAATCAAAACAATGACAACTGGAAGGTCACTCATTATTCGAAAACTGTTTACTTGGCTCTTTCCACGTGCCTGAAAAGTGCTTGCTGCCGGCAATTAACGTTCAGACCGTAACGGGTGGAAACATCACGCCCGTGTTAAAGTATTCAAGGGTAAATAATAAGATATAAAATATTTAAGGAACAAATAGACACAAATTTTAAATGATTGTAAAAATGAGAGATAAAAAGGAGTTGAAATCCTGAAAGCGTGAAAGGTTACTATGAGAGAAAACCAATTAAGACGCCTTTAAAGCAATGTCTGAGTCCCACGCTGAGAAGCCAGGAGGGTTCCGGGTGAACGGTGGAGGCTGTGCTCTCTCCTCCCAGGGGTGGCCCCTCGCCCCGCAGACCTGCCTCCCACGGTCCCGGTTTGTCAAACGGGCATCTCGAAGGTTCCTGGAGTTGGGGGCTTTGTGGGAATCCATTGAGATCATGAATGGAAGCTATTTGCACAGCGCCTGACTGAGGTCTGCTCTCAACAGTAGCTAACTGCCCCTAAAATAAGGCCAAAGTGATGAATTCTGGAAACCATAGGGCTGAGGAAAGAAGACGAGCGCATGGGAAGGCAGCCAAGGCTTGTGTTTTTTGCTCAGTCAAGTCTGCGGCTGAGCCGACCTAGGACTGGGTGGGGGTACTGGGGGGCCAAGCAAGAGCTGACCCCAGTGGGAGGGTCATAACCTCTCACCTCTTGCTCTTACCTGTGAGCTTTTCCAGGTTTGGGCCTCCGGGGTCTGCCCCAGACTCTGAAACACTCAGAGGCAGGCATGAGGCCCTGCCCAGTGTCCCCCACCCCACACCCCCATCATGGCGGTCAGCCCTATTTAGATTCCCAATTCCCCAACCCCTCAAGCCCGCTAAGAGTCTCTTTAGTCTCCTTTGGGGCCTCTTCTTGTCAGGGTGTAAGAAAGAACACAGGCCCTGACAGCTGAACTCAGGATCGGGCCCCTGTGGCATCCCAGCCACTCACGCCGACGTTTCCAAGCGTTCCTCCGAATGTCCTGCATGGGGTGAGTGTGCTTGCCTGCCCGTTTAATCCAGGTGGCCAGTGTGCTTGGCAGGGCACAGTACAAAATCACTGCTGGGACCACAGGGCCATTGCAGACAAATGAAAACAATCTGTCTGGGTTCGGGTTTTTTTCTGTTTCTCCTAAACTTTGCGTTCAGCTTTACAATCTCACGGAGAGAGGGGTGGGGGAGGAATTTTATTTTAGGACAAGAAGAATCCTGGATGATTTGCACACTGGCATTTGTAGATTGCATGGAAATATGTGAAAAGTGAAAAAAAGAGAGAGCAAATTGGCAATGGTCTGTATCAAACCACAGAGGAGAACGACTTTCAGGGATTGCTAAGGCGGAAAGTAATATCTTAAGTGATCTTACAGTCAGGAATATTGGCAATGTCGAGAGTGTTCCATTTTATCCTCCAGCGGGAGCAACATTTGCAAGCAAATTTGGCAGCGTAAAAGATCCTACAGTGCGTTCTTAACTCTCTACATTTTCTTGCATGTAAACTGCCAATAGAGAAAATTAAAGAACTGAGGGGGTTCAGAGGGAGAAAAAATGCTCAGCGCTGGAGAAAATTAAGAAGGCAGTTCTGTGCATTGGCGTTACAGTAGAGGACCTCTTTCTTTCTTTCTTTCTTTCTTTCTTTCTTTCTTTCTTTCTTTCTTTCTTCTCAAAATCCTCCACAGAGCGTCTATAAGCTATGCCTAAAACAGCAGAAATAATCCCAGAACAGAGATTTTGCACTTTGTCAACTTGGAGCTGAAATTAAAAAACAAAACAAAACAAAAACAAAACCCTGTTGATCTGATAAAAACACAGCAATCTGAGGCCATATATGCATACATATAGTCTTCTCACGTATTACTCTTAAAATGACCAAAGACGAGGAAAGATTTGTATCATCATTGGAATTCCAGAAACTTCAAAACCGTTTTACATACAGTGAAGTTAAGATGACACTGGGGAAAGGTAATGCATAGAACTTCAAGAGAGGTAATTTAGTCCACCTGGGTAAAACCTCTCCTTCCAAATTTCCATTGAGATGACCATAGAAATATGAAAATAGGAGGGGAAACTCAGTTTAAGTCTTTAAAAGGGGAAACTGTCATCCGTGTGCCAGAAACTGGAGGGAAATTCCACAGGAGAGACACACAGAGGATCGGGTGGAGAGGGGAAGCAGCGACCCTGTCACTGAGCAGCCTGGAGTCCTAGCAGCTTGGCTGCGGAATGATGGAGGCTGTCGGCCATGGGGGGGAGAGGGGGGACAAAGGGGCATCTTCCAGGGCCTCAGCGACATGCTTGGTGCTGACAAGGAGCAGAAAGTCATTCAGAGCTGGGCTTCTAGTCTACAGAAAGCCCAGACAGCAGGCTACGAGTAGCCATCGTGACCTCTAGAAGGAGTGTTCACTCCTCCTTCTTGCCCTGAGTTGTGGAGCCGGCCCAAGCCTTCCTGAACTTGGGGGCCCCAGTCATGGGCTCTGGCGGACCCGCAAGTGTTCTGGGAAGTTGCCGGGGGTCCTGAAGGGCCAGGTGTAAAAGGGCGCCCTACTTGCTTGGTAACCAATGAACCCAGTGTTGGCTGGCGTCAGAGAGACACCTTTCGCAAAGGCAATGGGCATTGCCTCGGGGTTCACGCCGTGGCAATCCGACAAGTGACCCCGTTTCTGTGGTTAGTGCGTCCCTTGTCCCAGACCCTGCTTCCTCCTCCTGCCTCCTGGCTCACTCCCATCCGTCAAGGGCAGGGTGTGTGTGGATGTGCTCGGGCGTGTACAGGGTGTGCTCCCAGGACAGAGAGTTGCCTTTCCCGTACAACCCTGCTTTTCCTCAAGTCTTTGTCTCATCCTTCATTCTTTCCCTGGTCTCCCACGACCTGTGCTTTTGGTATCAAAGCTAGAGAGCAGCTACTTTTATCTCTCTTTTTTATAGATTTTATTTATTTATTTGACAGGGAGGCAGTGATAGAGGGAACACAAGCAGGGGGAGGGGGAGAGGGAGAAGCAGGCTTCCTGCTGAGCAGGGAGCCCGATGCGGGGCTCAATCCCGGAACGCCAGGATCACGCCCTGAGCCGAAGGCAGATGCTTAACAACTGAGCCACCAAGGCGCCCCACTTTAATCTCTTTCTTTCTGTGGTCATGTTCTCATTCAGAATTAACAAGTAGAGAATAATCCAGCTCTTGCACAGACGCAGTTGAGAGGGAAACATAAAGGTGGAGCGACTGCTGGCAGGGCAGGGACACGGCTGTGAACATTTCAGAGATCCGTTCTGTCACAAACGTGATCTAGTCTCTCCCTTACATTGCTCTTCCTGGGTTTGAAAGCCTAAGTTCCAATCCTACATACGTCTACGTTCCCAGAGAAACCGAAGCAGTAGCCAATTACTTATAATAAATCTCTTTATTATATATATCAATATATATAAGATAGTTACTACATATTATTATCAATTACATAGTGCATATCATAACTATCTTGACTCTTGGGTCTCCAGCTTGACAACTGACGATCTTAAGGCCACTCAACCTCCATAATCTATTATATATACATTATATATATCATCTATATAATAATATATTATAATATATATTATGATATAATATATATTTACATATAATATACCAAATATTATAATATTTATAACAATAAAAATAAGTTATACCATATTTTATATGTGATTATTATATATTACATTTACTCAATATGTTATATATAATAGACTTATTATATATGTCTATATATGTGTATATAGTATATACATACATATAATAAAGAGATTATAGAGTCTGAGAAGTCCCCAGACCTACGGTTGGCAAGCTGGAGACACAGGAAACAAGGCAGAATAATTCTCAGAAGGTCTGAGAAGCAGGAGAGCTGCTGGTAGAAGTTTCACCCTGAGTCTGGGTCTGAAAGTCTGAGTGACTGACGGCCAAGCTCGAGGACGGTCAGGAAGAGAGTTTTTCTCGACTTGTGGGAGAGCCTTTTTGTTCTATTCAGGTCTTCAGGTGATTGAATGGGGCCCACCCTCACTGGGAAGGGTGCTCTCCTTTACTCGGCTAGAAACACCCTCACAGACACACCCAGGATAATGTTGGTCTGAACGTCTGGGCACCTGGTGAACTAGCCAAGTTGACCCATAAAATGAACATCACACCGATTAATGTGTCAATTAAATGAAATATTATTGGTTTCTACTAAATGAACGCTTGCCACTATAAGAAGACCAGCCAGAGAGGAGCCTCACCCTCACTCTCCTTGCTATTCCTACTGAGTGTGTCAGCTGGTGCAAGGTTCCTAAGGGTACTGCCAAGAAAGCGAAGCCGGACTGGCCTCCTGAGGGTGTGGATCAGGGCCTCTGACTCAGGTCACATCAGTAAATTCTTTGTATGGGTCAGTTTTATAGTTTGTGCTAAAATGAAAGATTACCAGCCCAAATTCATTGGTTCGTCCAAGCATGTCCTACAGTTGTCCCCCAGCTGCAGGTAAGTAAAGGAGGAGAAATAACATCAACCGTTGGCCACAGGGCAAGTGTGACACTAGCATTGCTGCCCATCGGAACTACAGACAGGTATGGACTGATACCGTGACCTTGAAGGGAAAGAATAAAATATTCCAGTACAGTGATTCTCAACCAGGGGCGGCTTGGTCCCCAGGGGATATTGGGAATTGTTTGGAGATAATTTGGGGTTGTCATAACTAGGGCAATTCTACCACAATCTGGAGGGTAGCGGCCAGGGATATTGCAAAACATCCTAAAATACACACGGCATTCCCCTCCACCAACGAAGAATTCTCTGCCTCAAAAGGCTCATAGTTCGAGTCTGAGGAACCACGGTCTACCAAGAACCAACAACATTCTTCATCCTTCACTGCTGCCAGGATGGCATCTCTCTTAAGGCGCCCCTCGACCCCTGTTTGGCCATAGGACTCGTACCTTCCTCTGCTTCGTGGAGCCCTCGAGCCCTTCACTGTCTGGCACTTTGCCCCACTGTTTGTCTCCCTCACGTGTTTGCTCAGCTAGGTTCCTTCATCCTTCTGGTCTCCAGGAAATGCTATGGGTTCGGGAAGGCTTTTCTTGACCACCCAGTCTAAAGCAGACTCCCTTGCCAGGGGCGTTCTGTGAGACTTGCTGTGTTTCTTCACCAGGGCCGGCTTCCGCTGGTAAGCGGTGAATGTAGGGTCCCCCAAGGGCGAGACCTCGGGCGGGTATCGCTCCCTGCAGGGACTGCCTGGCACAAGAGAGTAAATAGCCTTTGAAGGAATGGCATCTCCCGACTGTTTTCTGGTCATGGGAACTGGGACCTTTTCCATGGTGATACAGGCTCTTACGAGAGGAAAGGTCAAGATGTTTTTTAGTCTAAGATGTTATCATGATAAACTCAACTGTGTGTAAGTATTTTCATAGTTAAGGAAAGTATGTCATCAACTATGCCCATTGTTCTTTGATTCCTCTGGATTTCTTATCTGGGTCAGAATGGTCTCTCCTAGTTTTCATAGCCATGTTACTTAAGTTAAAGCATTTCTTTTTCGAGGTAAACTTCAAGATGATTAATCCGAACTGAAGGGGTTCTATATGAAACTTTATTAAATTCATATAGGAATTTTATCCACTGAATAAAAACTTGATCTATACGCCTCCTCATGGCTTCCAAGACCCCGTGCGACTGGCCTCCGGTCTCCTTTGTTCTCACGGGGTTCTAGCCCCCCCGGACGTTGTGGATTCCCCAATAGCCAGCACTTCCTCTCGCTCAGAGCCCTTCACACTTCCCAGTCCCTCTGCCAGAGAAGTCCCTCGCAGTCCTGCAGCTGTGGACACCGCGTCATCACTCATGTTTCATTGGACATAGCACTGCAGGGAGAAGCACCCCTCCTTCCCCAGACTGGGAGAGACCCTCTCACTCCGTATGTTGATGTTGCATCTAGTGACCCTTCGTTAAGCTGCATGCCATTTAATCACTGTCGAAAATTACTCTGTCACCGGTCTCTCTGCCGCGTGTTTCCTTTCAGTAGAGTATAGGCATCAAACAGACAGGACTTTTTTCCCTGACTAGTTCACTACCTGGTCCAGGGGCTCAGAAAAAGACCTCAAATTAGCAGGAACCCAACTATTTGTCATGAGTGAATGAATAAATAAAGGCGTAAGTGGGAACTCAGCCAAATACTCTAAAGACACAAAGTAAAGCTTCAGAAATTCTCTATTTTTTCTTAATTCAAATGGTCTTCAGAAGACATTGTATCTCTGACAACGAATCCCTTGTTCTGCACACCATCCTCCTCCCCATCTCCGAGGCACGGATGCTGTGTGGGTAGAATGCTCTCCAATGCTCCAGTAGAAGGCTTGGCGATGAAGGAGCGTCTTAGCGCTGAGCTCTCCAGTGCAGTAGCTACTGGCCTTACACGGTTAGTGAGCACTTGAAATGTGGCTAGTGTGACTGAGGAATTAAATTTAACATTTAACGTCTTGGGAATTTAAAATTTTATTTTATTTAAATTTAAATAACTACATGTGGTTACTGGCTACCATGCTGGACAGTTCATTTCCATTCCAAGTTAATATGGATGTATTTCTCCTTTCTTGGTCTTTCTCTTCTTACAAGGGCACAGTTCTCTTAAATTAGGGCCCCACCCTTATGACCTCATTTAACCCACTTCCTATCTCCAGATACAGTCACATGGGGAATTAGGGATTCAACGTAGGAATTCTGCAGGGGCACAATTCAGTCCATAGTGATGAGGTGAGAATACTACATTTGGATCGAAGGCAGAGAGAACTGAGTTAGCCAGACTCCTCAGCTCATGACACACTGTCATCGGTCTGTACGTAGTGACTCTGGTCTTCATCTTTTCTTACTTTTGGTGCCATTTCCCCACTCCTAAAGACACACGAGCTAATGTGTTTGACTAATTTATCTAAGCGTATTCTTTTTTAATACAAATATCTCTTACTCTCATTATTTAACATTGGTTTGGAATTTCAGCCCCTTGTGATTAAACAAGGAAAATGAGTAAGAGATAAAATATTTAAGAGATAGAAACATTACCAGTTTTGCATACGTTACTGTCTACATGTTTCTTGTGTATCAAAGATATGGAAACAGGTATATATCAAAGACACTACACGTCTCTAAGATATGTGTGTATGTTTATCAAAGACTATATATCCTTACACAATGTTAGATTAATTACATATAAACGTGCTCCTAATTAAATTACATAACATGGTATTAGCTTATAGATCTTATTGTGCTCCTTATTTTTAAAATCAACATTAGATTATCAAGAGCTTTCCATTCCAAGAAGTCTAAGAAGCTACTATAGGAGATACCAGGAGTAAGTTTGAGCATATAGCATCATAATGTTCATTGTTATCCAAAAAAAGTGAAGGAAACAGAAAGTAAAGGAGGAGTACATTATTAAAAAAAAAAAGTTTTCTTCTACTACCTATGTTACACCAAATTCCAAATGGATTAAAGATTGAAATGTGTAAAAAAAAAAAGGAATGTAGGAATATCCTAAATAAAATATTATCACATAGAACTCAGAGTTCATTAAAAAAAAGAAACCATGATAGAGTAGGTTTTATTTTATGAAGATAAGAACATTTTTTAAAGATTTATTTATTTATTTGAGGAAAAGAGAGAGAGGGAGGGGTCAAGGGGGGGGGAGAGTCTCAAGCCGACTCCACGCCGAGCAGGGAGCCTGATGTGGGGTTTGATCTCACAACCCTGAGATCATGACCTGAACCAAAACCAGAGTCAGATGCTTAACGGACTGTGCCACCCAGGTGCCCCCAGATGGCAACATTTAAACGTGCTTCACCAGATTAATATAATGGGTCAGATTAGAAGGTCACAGATGTGCAATAATATAACCTTGTATGTGTACCGCCTCTCTCCCCAAAACACTGGGTAAAATTCAGCATCCGTTTTGATTAAAAGCTCTTGATAAAGTAGGAATGGAAAGAAACTCCCATTACAGCATAAATGAGGTCTGTCTTAAATTAAGTCAGCTCCCTATTTGATGGTAAGAACCATAACGGGTAACCGTTGAAATTAGGAACAAGGTATAAATATCTCCTGTCGACATTATCACTTAACACTGGTTTGGGATTTCGGTCCCTCAGGACCAGACAAAGGAAATGAATAATATAAAATGTTTAATAATTGGAAAATTACATTTTGTAGATGGTGTTATTATTGGCATAGAAAACTAAAAATAATTAATATAAAATTGATTGAAACTGATGAAAAACTTCAATAAAGGGAAAGTTGTAAAAGAAACAAAAAATGTACAAAAAGAATATACTTGCTATAAGTCAGGAACATGTAATTGAAAACTGGAATGGAATAATGATTCCATTCACAGAAGCATAAGAAACTCTCATTTTGTAGTCACATTGACAGAAAACTGTAGGGCTTTTATGAAAAAAAAATTCACTGAGGAATGTGAAAGAAGATCAGAATAAATGGAAATTTTGCCTGAGAAGATTCTATAAAGGTCTCAATCCACTCCAAAGAGATCTCTAATTTAAATAGAATTTTAGGGGTGTCTGGGTGCTTCAGTAGGTTAAACGTCCGACTCTTGATTTCACTCAGGTTGTGATCTCAGGGTTGTGGGATTGAGCCCCATGTCAGGTTCCATGATGGGTGTGGATCCTGCTTAAGATTCTCTCTCTCCTTCTCCCTCTCCCCCTCCCCTCTTCCCCCCACCCTGCTCACGCACTCACTCTTTCTAGAGAATAAATAAATAAATAAATATAATTTTAACAATTTAATAGAATTATTTCAGAAATTGAAAATAAAGGAAAATAAAACATTATTTCAAATAACAAATAGTTGAAAACATCCCAAATTGGAAGAGTACAGAGGCCTTTTTTTTTTTTTTTAAGATTTTATTTATTTGAAGAAGACAGAGAGACTGAGATGGTGAGAGAGAACATGAGTGGGGAGGAAAGGAGAAGCAGGCTCCCCACTGAGCAGGGAGCCCGATGTGGGACTCAACCCCAGGACCCCAGGATCATGATCTGGGCTGAAGACAGACACCTAACTGACTGAGCCACCCAGGTGCCCTGAGTGGTTTTTTATTTATTTGTTTGTTTGTGTTTTTTACAATTTTCAAATAGAAGGTCAAGTTATAATGAAAATATTAGGTGAAAATAAAGTCTACTTAGGAAAGTTCTTTCTACAAATGACATCGAAGGAGGAGATCACAATAAAAACGGGTTAGATAAACTGCACAAAAAAATTACTTTGTTGCCAAGAAATATCATGAATAGGAATTAAAGGGAAATGACAAACTGGGCAAAATATTTGAAAACAATGGGTTGCTATCTTTAACATGTAAAGAGCTCTTCCAAATCGATAGCCGTATAAAAGCACGGTAGGCAAAGATTTTAAAAAGAAATTTCTCAGAAGGAGATGTACAAATAAACATATAAATAAATGTTACTTCACCTGAACAAAAACCAAGGAAGCTAAAATATGAAATAAAACATTTACCCACATCACACGGAGAATAATTTGAATGTTTTCACGGCACCAAGGGAAATGGACAACCGTGTTCATTCACAGAGGCGGTGCAAATGGCTGTAAGCAGTCTTCAGTTCAGTTTCTCAGTGTATGCCAACAGCCTGAAACTTGTGAACTCCCTTTGATCTAGCAATTCTTCCTCTAGGAATGTTTGCTTCCCTCAAAAGCCCGTTAAGTCAAGAGTTACCTGTAAGGCTATTCTACACAAAGTCTTTCATACATTGCGAGGGAGACAAATAATGAAAAGCAAAAGCAAATCATTCAAACATAACCGATTTGTTAAGTAATTTATAGAGCAGCTGTTACATGTAGAGGTATATTTAGATAAACCAAACTATGTAGCCATATGTAGAACAGAAGCTCGTCCCACGTGTCCGTGTTCGTGGATATGCAGCTGTTCTTACATCAGTGGACGCGACGCTGGAAGGATGCGTACTACAGAACCACACTTCGCTTTGCACTGTGGCAGGAATTCCACCGGCCCCAAGCACTACCAATTCATCCTGACTGTAAGAGTTGTAAGCTCGGTATGACCTCTGCTGAGGACCACAGACAAAAATCTCCCAGCCAGTGATATCCCTGGTCCCCAAACCAACATGGTGTATCCTTGGGATTTTTAAGCATCTTTACAGCACTTAGGGATATCTGGAATTATATCGTTTTTATTCATTTGTTAATATATTTATATTACCCACCTCATTTCTTTTTTTAAAAAGATTTATTTATTTATTTGAGACAGAGAGACCATGAGTGGGAGGGGCAGAGGGAGAGAGAATCTCAAGCCGACTCTCCCTGCTGAGCTTGGAGCCTGACATGGGACTCGATCTCACCACCCTGAGATCATGACCTGAGCCTGACCTGAGCATGGCTGGGAAAACTTGTCCCAATTTCTTGCTCACATTTTTGCCTTGGGCCAAATGCAAATTTCTTTTTTTATTTTTTTCAAATATTTTATTTATTTACTTGAGACAGAGGGAGAGAGAGTGAGTTGGGTGGGAGGGAGGGAGAAGCAGACTCCCCGCTGAGCAGGGAGCCTGATGTGGGACTCGCTCCCAGGACCCTGGGGTCATGACCTGAGCCGAAGGCAGGTGCTTCACCGACTGAGCCGCCCAGGCGTCCCAAGACATTTCTTATTTTTATGTAGTCATTAGCATCAAACTTTTTCTTTACTTTTGCTTTCTTGAGAATTGTTCACAGAAAGTCTCTCTCCATTTCAACTAATATAACCATTCTCTGAATTATGAAGGCATCCAAATATATTGCATTTTCACCTTTTGGCCTTTGATTTTACCCTCCAAGAACACAAATTTCACACGTAAACTTTTTTTCTGTGCAAACGATCTGTGCAGAGAGCTCTTACCGCGGGGGCGCTTGTCGCACGGCTTTGCTGCAAGGGCTACTTTTAAAAATAGTCTTACAGTCTCGTCGTTTGGAATGGGCTATACTGTCAACATGAATACAACCAAATGATATATAGTCATGAAAATGATTTCATAGAATATTTAATGGCGAGAAAATGTGTCCACACTGTATGGAGCAAACAAATCAAATCAAATCACAAAACAGTACCCCCAGTTTACTTATTACAAACAGTGCAGGGACCTCGGTGATGCTCGGTGACGACGTGTTGAACGCGTGAGGGAATACATGGGAAAATCAGAAAGAAATAGAGTTTTCTTTTTTTTTTTTTAATTTTATTTATTTACTTGACAGAGAGAGAGAGACAGCCAGCGAGAGAGGGAACACAATCAGGGGGAGTGGGAAAGGAAGAAGCAGGCTCACAGCGGAGGAGCCTGATGTGGGGCTCGATCCCAGAACGCTGGGATCACGCCCTGAGCTGAAGGCAGATGCTTAACCGCTGTGCCACCCAGGCGCCCCAGAAATATAGAGTTTTCTTTTTGACGATACAGCAGCAGGCCTCAAATGCTAGGTTGAAAACCAATCAAAAAATAAACAACACATTTTTTTTCTAAAGCGTGGCCTGGTTTACAGGAGATGAAGCCGCACTAGAATGGGCCTATATGCCTGTACGAGCCTGGCTGTGCCCTGACGCCATCTGCTAACCTTAGAATTTCCAGAATTGCAATGAGGAGGGGGAAAAGCCCACCATGTGGTCCCTGTACACAGGTAAATACGGTTGGTTGTGCCTAATAAAGCCTGGACTCCCTTTTCCTGCTCTGGGTGCAGCGAGCTGCCAGCCTGTGTCTCCAGCCCCCTTGCCTGGAGGGTGGGAACCCTGGGCTGGGTCTGGGGCCGCCCAGAGCAGGCATCTCCCTCCCTAGGTTGCTCATGAAGGTTTGAACAAGTGTGCAAATGGGAGTCTGCAGGTGAGGGCTTTTGCTTCTCTGAACATTCATTGCCCAGCATGTGGAACAGAGATGCTGACGTCCTTCCCAGAGGCTCGCTCTGAACCTCGGCCTTGGGGCAGACTCAGAGCTGGGGAGCAGGAGGAAGTGGGGGCCGGTAGGGCTGGCTGGAATCTCAGGCCTCCCACATATTTGTGATGTGGCTTTGGCCATCTCCTAGCCCCCGGTACCCTGTAAAAGGGGCTGATGACATTGCCTTTCAGATGGGACCTCAAGAGGGCTCTGTAGACGTGACTTCTCCAGCACAAACAGAAAGGAGTCTTGGCCGGCCGCATGCGAACATGTTTTGTAAACTATAAAATGCTAGTCAAACTCGGCAAATGGTAATCAGCAAATAATATTGACATTATTATTACGAGCTGACCTCGTGCTACAATTTCCTAAGGGTACAGAAGACTTTTCGTCGGTTTTTCTGAAGCAAAATCAACTGGATCTAGATTTTCCACTTTTCTGCATTTATTTATTGAGTGATTTGTTAATCCCGAAGGGAGAGCCCAGGTGTGGTTGAGTGCGGGGGGTGCGGGGGGCAAAGAGAAAATTTTGAAGAGCGGGAATGAGAGCAGAGGACCAAACACGCTAGCGAGATCCGGGCATACGGTTTAGGACGGGGATTCACTTCCTTTGCAGTGTGGTTTCAAGGTGGTGGTTGAAGTTCTGCTGAGCTGGGGAGAGGGAACCGGAGGTGCGATCGGGTCCCCCCAGCCTGGGGCGAGTGGGACAGAGACCCAACCAGCTCTCCCCTTCCTTCTCTGGAACCCACTGGCCCCAGCCCAGGCAGGTTCCCTCTGCTCCCAGGGCCTCCGCAGACAGCAGGAAAGAGAAGTGGCAACAGCAGAATTGGCCTTGTCTTCGTTTTTCTTTGCCTGTGATGGGAAATGAAGGAGAAAAGTGAAAGAAAAGAGTCAGCGTGGTATTGACTTTCTTCCTGCTCCAGATGACGCTCGCCGAATCCCGAACTCGAGACGCTAAAGAACACCGATGTTCACGAATTAAATGCTTCACTGGTGTGGCCTCGTTTGCTTGCCATGACTTATGCTTTGAAAACCGTTCACGGCTTTTATACAGATGAGAAACTGTCGTGAGAGAGCGAGCACGTAGCTGAGGAGCACAGCAGAGCGCCCAGGACGTTCGCATCTAGCATTTGAGGCTGAGGGCGCCCCTGCACGAGAACAAACGCGCAGACAGCACAGGAGCAACGAGCCCCGAGCCGTCCCTCTGAGACTGAGCAAAGCAAAGGACGGTGGCCTCTTCCAGAGTGCTTTTCTTCCAAGAAATGAGCAGTTCTCTCAGAAGAATAATTTCGTTCATTGTGACCAAGGGCGGTGTGGGTCACAAGGTGGCCATTACGCTCTCTGCTTTTGTCCCCAATGTGCCACTTACCGTGTGAGCCTGGGATGGTCACTCTTCTTCTCTGGGCCTCAGTTCCCTCAACGGTGCAGTGGAAGGGTGGGACGGGATTCCAAGAATAAACACAAAGGTGGGAGGTTTGGGAGATGGTCTTGTGTTGTGTGTTGTCACAAGTCCCCACCAGGGGACAGCATTTGCATAGTCAAATAGAAGCTCGGTTGCTTGCGGACCGGGCCGGACTTGCAAAATTTGTCATCGGAAGCCTGACCCCCTCTGCAGAGGACGAGGGTGTCAGCAGGTGGAGACAGTGGCCTGCACACAGGGGCTGGGCCCTGGGCCCACGGTGCACAGGAGGGGACACCCGCCCCACGGCCGCTGGAGCCTCCAGCCAGAGCGGGCACCTCTGACCCTGGCGCTCACTTTCCAGGCTTCTTCAAAGTACGAGATTTGTCTTGATTGCTGGATGCTTCCTGGTGGCAGTTGGATGCCCTTGGTGAGGATATAGTGTAGTCTGCCTCATTCACTGATTGTTTGTTTTTCCTTCCTGTCCCTTAAATAGGAGCACAGACGTCTGCAGGAACTCACCCCTGCACCGCAGCGGTGATCGGCACTGGCGGTTTTCAAAAAGACGCCTGGAAATCGAGTAGGTGCTACACCAGGGGAACTTGGCAAGCCCGCTACTGGGAAGCCGTCCCAGACCCAGTGGTATCCGTCAGGTGGTTCTAGAACCCCTGGGCAGACCACAGACCAAACCCAAACCAGATCTCCGGCTTGCACGGAGGATCCGGAGACCCTGGGGATTTGGCAAGTTACTTATGTGGTGGTGGAGGCAAAAGGAAGAAGGTCAGAAGAGGGTTCCCGTCTCCCGAGAGTGCGCTCGGCTGGAACCTCCCCGGCGCGAGCCTGCGGGCCCTTCCCACCAAAAATGCCGCTTGTGCTGCCAAGAAGCCCTCAAGTGCCTGCATGGGCTGCTGGGGGACAGGTGTTCAACAGGATGAGTTGTTGACTATTTATCGGTCCCGGGCCCTGGGCGGGGCTGCCGCAGAGCGTCTGCACTCACGAGACAGGTTTCTGCCCTCGGGGAGTTTTCAGGACGAGGCTGTAAACCCAGGACTCAAATACGATGGAATGAAGAGAGAGCGTGGTGGAGGACCGCGAAGAGAACACGTCAGTGCTGTAGCGACAAGGAGACATCCTGTGAGCCTTCCTGGACCCGGGGGGCCTGGAAGTGGGGAGCAGATCTTGAAGAGGCGAGAACAGCAAAGACCGGCCAAGGGGAACAAGCAGTCACATTCGGGGAAGGTGAACGGGCGAGTGTGGCCAACAGGGAACCATGCAAGTGGCGGCAGCCCAGAGCAAGGGTGGGCGGTGCATGGTGGCGGGCAGGGAGGGGACCATGCAGCAATATCGGGACAAGCGATGGGCTTTACTTGGTTTATCGAAGTTATCCAGTGTTAGAAAGTATGTGGGCAACCAGGCGTTCTGTACTCTTTGTGGTGTATAAACCATCACATTTTTCTTTTTTTCTGGGCAGTTTGGCACCATGCAAATAAAAAATTGCATACACTTGTGATGTGACCGTCAATCCACATCAGCGAATGTCCCCTAAGCCGATAAGCACACGAATGTGAGAGGCGTATGTGAAATGTTGGTCATCGCAGAACTGGGTTTTAAGAGTTAAAAATTGGAAAAAAAAATCTATGCGTTCTTTAAAATGGAACTCAAATAAATAATGATATGCAAGAACCATTTAGTAAAAAGTAGTATTTCTTTTTTTTTTTTTAAAGATTTTATTTATTTATGTGACAGAGAGACAGCCAGAGAGAGAGGGAACACAGCAGGGGAGTGGGAGAGGAAGAAGCAGGCTCCCAGCAGAGGAGCCCGATGTGGGACTCGATCCCGGAACACCGGGATCACGCCCAGAGCTGAAGGCAGACGCTTAACGACTGCGCTACCCAGGCGCCCCAATAAAAAGTAGTATTTCTCATGGTGAGGGGCTCGTATGGTGTTCAATGCAACAGACAACCTCTAGAACAGCACACACACTGGCACCTTTGACAAGTTGTCTACGTGTGTGCGAGCAAGAGTGCATACCCACAGGCAGTGGTCTGAAACAGTGCTCAGCAGAACTTAACACGTCCATGCGATGTTTTCCTTTGTACTTCATGTGCCGTCTTAACTTTTACAACTAATGTGCATGCCATTTTTTTAAAAACTTTCCAGAGAATCAGAGCCATTGAATACTGTCAGACAGAGATGGGGGAATTTTAGAGCCTTGGTTGCCGTGATTATAGAAGCACAAATCTAGAATCTGCAGGATAAGCCAGCAGGCTGGTGGCCCAGGGAAGAGTTGACGTTACGGAACAAGTCCAGCGGCCATCTGCTGGCAGAATTCCTTCTTCCTCAGAGGGCGTCAGTGTTTGTTCCATTCAGACCCTCAGCTGATTGGGTGAGGCCCACCCACATTCAGGAGGGCAATCTGCTTTACTCAAAGTCCACTGAATTCAAATGTTAACCTCATCCTAAGAACGCATGCACAGAAATAGGCAGAATAATATTGGGCTGAGTATCTGGTCCTGTGGCCCAGCCAACTTGACACATAAACTGAACCATCCCAGGCAGTGCCCAGGATACACTGGTGTTGGGCTGGTTGTTGGCTCCCTGAGAGTTTCAAAAGGATCATTCCAGTAGGTGCTCATGACATAGGGCTCAGGGGACATGGAAGGGTCCCAAGCAGGGGCAGGTGCTATCCAGGCTTTGTTTTACTTGGCTGGCTGGAGAAAACTGGAATCCCATCCAGAGTTCCTGAATTGAAGAAAAATCTATAAAAACTGAGGAATGTGAGTTCTTTTCCTACCTTGGACAGAATTTGAGCTTTTGTGGACAGTGGCAGACCGCGCCTGGAAAACAGCAAGAACCTCCTGAGTCTCCCTGGCAGGTGTGATCTGCTGCTGTGGTGTCTGTGTTTCTGTGTCCTTCCAGGCACCCCTGCATGTCCTTCCCTGCGACCCACACACCGGGCTAGAAGCCAGGGCTACTCATCGGTTTTAAAGGGACAACATGCAAAAATGCAGTCATTGTTCGAAAGATAATTTTGTGCTTTCTCAATGGTTTTTGTTTCCTTTTTGGGCCTCAATGCAGGAAAAGTAGGACACAATTGCTGGTTTAGGTGAAATAGACCCGGTGTTTATTTCTGTCAAACTGGGGGCCGCTCTGCTCACCTCTGTGGAGGAGAGGCCCCTGTCCTCTGCTCCAGTCCTGCTACTATCTTTCCTCAGTAGCCTTCCGAAGAGGGGCCCAGCCTTTTGCTCCGTGGCATGTGTGGTCCTGTGTGTGTCTCCTGAGCTGGCAGCAGCCTGAGGCTTTCCAGGCAGTGACACCAGCTAGGGCGTGGGGTTCCGGGGGTTCCTCGTGCGTTGGGGACACGGTGTCAAGCGTGCCCAGTACAATGCCAGGGGAAGCCCCTCTGTCCCCCTCCACTTCCACTGGCTGCGGTGCACGCTGATGAAAGCGGAGGCCAGGAGTGCACCCCGTGCCCCGCTCAGCACAAGCAAGCCCTTCCCCGGAGCCCTTCCATCTGCAGCCAGGCTCATCCCCCACAAGCTGTGAGCCTCAACAACAAACGGCAGAGGTTCTAAAGCGGGGATCCAAGTATGAGTTGGACTCAAGCTAGCAAACCGCAGCGGCAGGGGTGGGAGTCAGGAATAGAAGCTGAGCGCGCTCTGGCCGGGCTGCGCTCCGAGCACTGGAAGTCCCCTCGTCCTGCGCACCCCGGGCTTTGCGCTCGGTGAGCACAGCAGGGAGGTCATGGGCAGCCTCCGCTCCGGCTGTCTTCTCACGGGCTTGTGCAGCGTTCAGTCAGCGCCCCCCTGGGCAGGGAACCTTGAGCCTTCACACTTCTGATGAAGATCTCTTCTCAAATGGGATTTGTAGACGGGTCCCTTCGGTTTGCTTAGCCTGGTCCGGAATGCATGGTCTCCTAAGAATTTTCAAGTGACATGTGTAGCTTGGGTGCGTGCAAAAGCCGAGACTCACGTCGTGCCACCTGAGGTCAGGAGGTGTAGGGAGGCGGTGAGCGTGAATTTGGAACGGCTCCGCCTCTCCCAGCGGCCTCCATGGTTGGCCCCGGCTCGGAATTTGCAACGCTCTTCTCCTTCCCTCACATTTATCTTGTTTGCACTTAGGCCCATCTAACACAGTGTGGACACTTATCTTACCTGTTCATTGTCTCCCTCTAAGCCCCGCCCCCATGTCGCCTTCGTGAAGGTGGGGGCTGTCGTTTGCTTCTTCAGTGTCATAACCCCAGAGGTTGGGCCAGTGGCTCTCGGTAAATACCGGCCGAGTCATGAATGAACGGACAAATTTCAGTGCCTTGGTCCTAGGTCTGTCCTTTGTACTTTGCATAATAAATCTCACCGAATCCTCTCTGCATGGGAAAGAACTTGCTAGCTCTTTGTTATTTATGAGCTATTAGCAAACATGCACTCTCACCGACCTAAGAAAAGCTAGATTATCAGTCTTTATGAGAAGGAAGCATTTGCTGAACGAACACTAATATAAAGGAGTGTGCAAGGTCTGTGCCAAGGGCTTTATGGATAGAGGCCCATGCAGTCCTCTTTACAGCCCCGAGAGGCAAGTACTATAGTTATCAGCCCATTTTACAGATGACGCAGCGAGGCTTGGGGTAGTTAAGCACAATGCTCGGGAGCACACGGCTAGGACGTGGCAGAGGTGGGATCAGACCAGAAGTCTGGCTGCAGAGCCCCTTCTTCTCTGACTGGCAAGGACTGGGCTCCCCAGTGACGAGCAAGCCGTCAGCAGGCACGGGGACGCAGCGAGGGAAGCACAGCCTGGACCCTGCCCTCGGATGCTCACACTCTGGTCGAGGAGATGGGACACGTTTATGGCTGAGTGTGTCACGGAAATAGGGCGACCACACGCCACAGGACGTGAGGAACACGGGCATGTCTCTCTGGCTCCTTTCCAAGCTTCCCAGGAGACCCACCTGTGAGGGTGAAAGGGACCCCGTCCCAAGCCTGCCAGGTCTCTGAACAGACCCACGTGACTCCTGGGTCTGCTTGTCTGGGTCAGCAGGAAGGAGGGAAGAGGGCAAGGTCCTCTGTGGTGTGTGTTGGGGGGGTCCTGAGGATCAATATTAAGCCCAAATTTCCAGAACTCACTTTTCAATTAGCCTTTTCTCCTCAAAAATGTGTCACTCTTTACTCCTTGCTTGAGTCCTCCGACTCAACTGACGTTGCAGTTCAGGTCTTCTGCTCGCCGCAGGCAAGCTGGCCCCGTGGAAGGGCAGAGAGAAAGAGGACAGAACCAGGGCATGGCTCGGCGAGCTTCCGCTCACAAGTTTGCTCCCATCGTCCTGGGTGCCGCCAGGTGGCCGGTCGAGCGCAATGCCGAGGACAACTCCAGAAAGTCGAGCCAGTTCTATACTCACAGGCAACATATAAATACGTCCCATTCTCTTTGATTCTGCCCCAACTTAATCCATTAATTTGGCATAATCCCATTCCAAATCCTAAGGGCACTTGGGAGGAATTTTACGCAAGGAGCCTAAATTTCGTAAGTCAGCACGTACAAAAGTTCAGGATGAAGTGCAACTTTGCCTGCGGGTGTTAACATTTATGACCAAGCTTCAAACAGTCTTAGCAGCTGTGCCCGTACCAGAATCAGTTGATCGGAGCGGAAATCCTAAACATCAGACTCGTCTGAGTGTTTACACGCATGTGTCTGCTAAAATCTAGCATGTGCTGGAGATGGAATTTCATGTCAGCGAGGCGAAGCTGGATTAGTCGGAAACAAATGTCAGGACAGTAATGTCAGGGGAAGAACGAAGTGTCTCTTCAGCATTACAACAAAAGAAAACACAATATAATATATTAAGTAATTAAAAGTAAAATTGAGAGGAAATCACAAAACCTATGTGAATTTACATAATAATGGGGGAGGGCGGGCCTTTCTAAGCATGTTACTAAGGGCAGAAATCACAAACACAATGACTGATGGTAGGTTTGTATTCCACAAACAGGTAAAGAACCATGAAGTAAGTTTTTTAAAAAATTGAAAAAACAAAAAATATATTTGTAAAATATATGGCAGACAAGGATTCAGTGTACATATTAAAGGCACCTACAAATCGATAAGGAAAACGTAGAAATATCGATGCGTAATGCGGCAATCAGCTTACAGGGCACACAAAATAAGCCCTCTCAGATACAAAGAGACAAAAATTATTCATGATATGGACAATGATTCTCTTTGTCTCATTTGTTTATATGTCTTATATTCAGTGACCTCAATTGTCTTTTTTTTTCATTGTTTCCAATAGAAAACAGTTTAGTTTTACATAAACATAACTCATAAAGCTCTAGCTTTGTGACTTTTCTATCGTGTCTAGAAATCCAATGGTCAATTTTTTCAGAAGTTCTGAAGTATTCTGTTTTCTATAGTTTCTTTAATTTCATTCTGAGAATTCATCCCTTCAACGCATTTAGAATTTATTGTGTACGCGATCAGATGTGGAGCTGGTTTTATCCAGCAGCCCTAATAGTTTTACATAATGCATTCGACTTTTATTCTTTTTCTAATTTGTTATATTATATCAATGGGCATCCGTTTGTCCATTTAACACAGTTCATTGAAAGTTTTGGTGGGCTGTACGGCTGTCTCATTAGACAATCGTTACTGCTTTAGAACCCGTGTTTGTATCTGGTGTATGATCAACCCCAAATGTACCTCCTTTTCAATGTTTTCATACGTCTTCACATTGTTTTCCTAAATCAGCTTTGTAAATTTCCAGAAGATCCTGATATAAGCACAGATGGGAAGTAGTGCAAGTACAGACACATGTGCGTATTTGCAGCTTGCTTGTGAGCCGAAGGGATGATTCAGTGGGGAGGGATAGGGTTAAGATTCCAAGAACACAGGACACAGTGTATTTGGTGATGTTCCAGTTAGAATCAAAGGCGCAACCAGATGGGCAGCTTTGGAGAAACTGCGTAAGATGGCTTGGGTGTCGGGAGAGAGGGCAGTGAGGAAAGAGGGAAACAGAGGCACGAGGTAGCCAGAGGAGGGAGTTGAGGGGACCTTTCCCAGAGAACTGGGAGATGGGGTGTTTAACAGAACAAGAAAGAAACTGGTTCCAATGGAGAGATTTTTCAGGAAGTGGTGCCACAAGGGGACATTGCGTGGAGCAGAAGTATTGGGGGAAATAGGAGGAAAGAGCATTCAGTTTGCAAAGAAAGCCCGCCCGAGAGCACAGGGTGGTACCAGGGACGTCCTCTAAGAGCAAAAATTCCCTGTTTCAGTGTAAATATGAGAGTGTTGGTTTCTGAACGCCAGTGGGGGTGCGTCTTTGGTTTACAATGAACAAGTCCCCGGGAACAATGCAGGGTAGATGCCCAGTGGGAGCCTTTTGAGATGGCCTCGGGGGACTTTCTGCTCACTAGGAATGGAATTCTGTGAGCACAAGTGGGAAAAACAGGCCAGGAGAGAGTGGAGAAGAAGGGGAGGCGAAGACAGGCTCTGAGCTTCGCTTCTGGAACTCCGATCAGAGACATGACCTCATACGTGTTTATAGCATCTTCATAAGATGAGCAGGAAGTGGCTATCATCGTCTGAACTTGACAGAGAGACGAGAGTCCACAGAGGTCCACAGAGGTCAGAAGCCCTCTCCTTCGAGGTGGGGATTTATTACAGTAATCAGGAACACGGCAATGTGGGTTAGGGGCCTCAGAGGTCTACGGAGTCTTAAAGAGAGGGATCATTATTCTTAAATACAAGAGACTATCATCGCTGAGACAGGAATGTAAGATGTTTGACAAATGCGATCACTTTTATGGCTCTCCCTGAATTCAATCATCTCATTTGCATGTGTCGACAGAGACTCAGAAGAGAGCTCTCACCGTCAGTGGGCACAGCCCCATCTCAGGATGAAAGGAGGTTTCGACTAGTGCCTTTGTGCCCAGAGAGGAAATACGAGTCTCCTCTTAGAGGAAGGTGTGCTTCGTCCAGCAGCAGGAGCTGCTTTGGCGCTGGTGACTTGAATTTGGCTGCAGGGTGGACGGTGCGGGCGCAGGCGCCAGGTGTGCGGACCAAGGAGCCGGCGGTCAAGTGATTGGTGATGGAAGAATTTGATGCGCTTTGGGCAGAAGCCCTGGCTTCAGCCTCCTTGTGGCGAGTCGCCCCGTGGGGCTCCGCCCGTCCTGACAATGATGGAAAGCTGCCCAGAGCCCCGCAGCGGCGGATGGGCTCGCTCATGCGGTCTGGCTTCTATGTGTGCGCCGTGGAACGTTCGCCCTGAGTTCAACGAGGAAGCGCATGGGGGGGGGGGCTGGTAAAGCACACATGAGATACCTTTATTAGGGATTCTAGCACTTCTGCAGCCAAACAGCCATATTAAGCACGTATTTCTAAAAAGTTCAATTTGGAAATGTGAACTTTCCTGGTGGAGGACAATGTAGGTCTCCTCATCACCACCCCCAAACTCCAATGGCTTCCAGGGTCAAGATTGGCAGCATTCCCCAAGCACTGGGACTCCCCCCCCTTCCTCCCCCCCTCCCCCACCCCGGGAACTCCCAGCTGTGGTTTTCACTATGCAGCAGCTGGGGAAACGACAATAAGAAATTGACAAGTTTTGTTTTTGGAAGGAAGGTCAAGTTTCCCTTGATTTTCTTTTTCCTTTGTTTTATCCCCAGCAGCCCTGGCGTGGCTTTCCAGCAGAACAGCAAGGGGAACTGGGAAGTGCATCCCTGACGTGGCAGGTGCCAAGGTGCCCCGCCTATCACTGGGGGCGGAGAGGGTGTTGATGGGTCCATCACTTACTTGCATCCTGTGTATTCGTTTCTTTCGAGCAGGACGCAGCTGTCGAGCAGACCCAGCAGCCCAGTGGGTCAGTGTTAAGAACCCATCAGCTCTTGTATTTGTGCCCTGTGATCCCTGCACGAGACAGTTTAATTCTCACCTAGTTCCTGCACAGGACAGCTCTGCCGAGGCTGTGTGGAGCGGGGGTTGACAAACTCTTTGTGTAAAGGTTCACAGTGTAACTATTTCAGGCTCTGTGGGTCAAAGGGTCTCTGTTTCAACTACTCAGCTCTGTCACTGTGGTGTGAAAGCAGCCTGGGCAATATGCACCTGAATGAATGTGCTGTGTTCTGATAAAACTTTATTTATAAAAACAGGTAGCTGGCGGTACTTTGCTGATTCCCGGATATTGATGACCTGACGTTGCCTATTAAGAATGTAATGCTCAAAGAAGTTATGTCTTGTTTCTTTGTTTGTTTAGTCTTCTGACACTTTAACTCATTTTAAAAAGGATTTTTATGTGCGGTGTGGCCAGCTCTCTCCAGCTCCGAGGGCCAGGGAAGGCTGTGGATAAAGAGGGGGTGACTCTATCCCACCCCCACTGCGACAGGCCAGCGGTGTAGAGAAGGTTCCACTCTGGTTCAAGTTTGGAGTTTTGATTCTTGCATAAGAATAGGCATTGTAACTACTTAAACTAAGATTATATTTGGAATCATAAGGAATCACGAGATTTTGTTTGCTTTTATTGTTTGTTTGATTTTTATCTTAATGTGAGCCGAAAAGTCTCGAAATTGCTGGAGTGTTCATCTAGGGGTAGAGAAAGGACTGTTCCTTGTAAATATACTTTTAAAGGTGGGGGGTGGGGAGAGAGGGAGAAAGAGAGAAAGGGAGGAGGAGGAGGAGTAAGGGGAAGGAGGAAAAGAAAAGCACATTGAAGCAAAGTTGGGGGCTTTGTAACTACATTCCTCTACCCACTGCAAGAGAGACATCCGAGTGTATGCGAAGGGAAGGCTGCGGGAAGTCTCTGTGCCCTGATGCGAAACATTGTATCCTGAGCTTTTTCTCGGCTGCGCCAAGCTCAGCAGCTAAACAAAGCTTGCCCAACCTTTTTTTCTGTCTTCAACACCCTATTTATTCTGAGTCTCTGGAGTCTCAATTGAAAAATAAATGATACTATACACACACACACACACACACACACATTTATATATACTATATATATATATTTTTTTTCTGACCCGCAAAGTTATTTGATCAGAATGCCCTCTAAAAGTATGCACTTTAAATCTGGTAATAGTGATGCGCTTGGTGAATTGTCTTTTTAAAGACTACAGAATCTAAATTATTTGAAATCTTCTATATTAAAAAAGAGATCCCTATTTGAGCCAAAATATTAGGGTATTGACTCAACAGTTTAAGTTCTATTCGTGTAAGTAAATACTATGCCTCCGTTCAGATTGAACAGAACAGCTTTGGCTGACGGGGAGGGTGTCCGCGGTACGCTGATTGCCCAGAAAGCAGAAGCGGCGCCAAGGCAGAGGTCACGGGACGGATGAGAGCAGTGTTTCTCGAACTTCGCCGGCAGGGACCCACCCTGAGAAATACACTGGTGACGTGGGGCACAACTCCCCATCCCGAACACACACACACACAGTTGCAGTAACACTTTTGTAAAGTTCTGTCTCTTCTCATTTCCTATTTTTCCACTGAACAAGAGCTTTTTGAAATCCCTACGATCTTGTCTCATCTCTTCCCTTTGAATGCCAGTCACAACACCTGAATCATGGTCATGTCGAGTACGATGGCTCAAGGCCTGCATCTGGAAAACCAGTGACAGAGCAAGAGAAACAGGGAGCATGTCTGAGCGCCCGTCCGCTTGGGGAGCACAGTATTCTAAGCACTTGGCATGAATTAAAACAGTTAGTTTGGCGACAACTCTATTGTGCAGTTATGACTTTATCTCCCTTTTATAGAGAAAGTAAGTGTGGCAGAGAAAGGTAAAACACCTGGGACAGATGTGTGAGACAGGAGGGCAGAGGAGTGACACCTGTCCTCAGGGAGTGACACCTGTCGTCAGGGATACGCCTTATGATGCCACATGTCATCCTCCTTTAACAAACACAGAAGAACAAACCTGAGAGCTTCACCAGCTGTAACAGGGCTTATCTCTTAGTGCAGAATGTAGAGGGAGTTTCGTTTTCTTCTTTCTGTTTATCTGCATTTCCATTTTTTCAAAATTAAAACATTGCTTTGGTAACAAGGAGAAAGTTCACTCGTTGCCTTTACCTCATTGACCTATTTCTGAACTTGATGACAGTGTTGTTGGGAAAATTCATCTTGTTTAACAAATCTTCATCCATCTAAATTTCTCTAAACATCCTTTCAGGTGACTGTGAGCCATTTATTTGAATTGTCAAAAGAGGTTTTACAAAATCATTCCGATGGTCTCTGACGACCCTCTGACTTTTGAGAGCCGTTAATCAACACCAACACTTGTCAAGGCCAGACCTTATTCTCTGATAAGTGGGGGGATTGGCGCAAGCCCTGTGTTTCTGGCCGGTTGATGTCATCCTCATAAAAACGTGGAGGGCCTTTCTGCAGTCTCGAATGTTCACTTGCCTTTGTCTCTTTCCCTGCGAAGTACTAATGGGAACAGGATTGAAGAAGTACCATCCTTCCCGCGGCGGCTTACCCGGGACTTCTCCCGTGAGATCGTCCCCCCTCTTCCAGGAGGATGCCAGACTGGACTTGCGCACAGCTCAGGGCCCTGCAGTCCCCTTTCTGAGAAGGCCCGTCATGACCTTTCTTCCCGAGAGTCCGCCTGCAGCACGAGGGCGAGGGATGGGGCTTGGGCCATCTGGTCTCAGCTGTGTCCCCAGCCCTGGCTCCTTGGCTGACGCCTGGGAGTGGCTCAGTGACCACACTGAATGCAGAACGTGTGAGTCACAACTGTACTTATGGATGGGTGAGTAGATAAACGACAGGTAGGAAGCACATTTTTTTAAATTCCTTTTTTCCTCAGGCAAAGTCTACTCAAGGTCTTTTTTTTTTTTTAAGATTTTATTTATTTATTTGAGAGAGACAGAGAGAGACAGAAGAGTGCATGACCTGAAGGAAAGGGAGAAGCAGACTCCCCACTGAGCAGGGATCCCGACTCTGACTCGGGGACCATCCCAGGACCCTGGGATCATGACCTGAGCTGAAGGCAGACGCTTAACCCACCGAGCCACCCAGGTGCCCTCAAGGTCTTATTTTGAACTGAATCCTAAAATTAAAAAAAAACAAACAAACAATGGAGAGAGTTTTATCAAATTTCCTTTAAGTACCAGAGCAGTGTATTAGAAAGCATATTTGAGCTTGAGTAAGAAAGACCATTTTTGACATCAGAAATACACTGATAGCAATAAGGTAAGAAAGAACTTCCAACATCAGGGGATAAAAGGCATTCCAAGACGTGTATACGGATTCTCAGACAGAGCACCTTGGCCCCTCAGGGGTCTGTGGCCAGAGGATGGATTCCAGAAGACTCAAAAATCCAACTTTCATTTACCGGCTGAAGCTGATTCCAAATGCAATAAATCTTTTCTTCCCGCAATTTTCCTCCTTACTTGGAGAACACCGAGTCGGGAAAGCATAGATTTTTTTGGGTCTATATTCTGAATATTGGAGTAAGTGTAAGTATTTATATAAGGCACTGGGACTAATAAGTCGTGTCCCTTCATTTGGGGGAAAAAGGAACATGGCAACATTGAGTAATCAACTTAATTTAAAACTAAAACTATTAAAATTATTTTAAAAATTGTTATCAAAATTATACCTACATTGAAATTGACAAAGTCAGATGTGTTACTGACACATGGTTCTTAACCTATCAGTGTTTAAGGTCTCCCGTACGAATATTTTAAACTAACAGATGGACTTCCGTGGCTAGGCAGATGTTTCATAATTGTTAAAGATGAAATGTCATCCGGTTCCTAATAAAAAATATCTTGATCTTAGTGAGCAAGAACATATTTCCCGATAGTTCGGGGTTTCGTTTGTCACGCTGCAGTGTGAAGATGTATCTAGGGTCAGCGGTGTGTTGGAGCCTCTCCCGCTCGTGTGAGCCAACTGTGCACGTGCCTCTTCCCGTGACCTCAAGCTGGTCACTTAGAATTAACCCTGGTTAGAGTATTTACACCAGGCACATTGGCAAATTCTAGACATCAAGACTTTCTTTTTGGAAAGCTAGTGAACACACATTTACCAATACAGCACTGAGTATAATAGGAAGATCTGTGACGGACCGGGTCTTGCAGGGTGATGTCCAATTACCTGCCTTGTTTGTAACGAATCTCGTTTTGCATGAGTTTTATCTTAAGAAATGTATCCGCTGAAGCACTAGACGCAACAGAATCAGCAGGTAAGCCAGCCCCTCGGATTGGATATGTTGTCACATTTCCTGCCTTGAGTCGGGCTTAACCCACCAGCGAAACGATGAATTGTCATGTCTCTTCTAACAAATGTGATTCTTTTGGCAAAGCTTTTAAAAAGTAAATCTTTTTTTAAGGTTATCATTTATAGTCATTTTGACATGAAAATTGAATATGTAGTGATATATTTTCAAACCTTTCGAATACTGTTGAGCTCTGGCAAAGTAATGTTGTAATACAGCACGTGGAAGTTTTCCTGGTTGGTATCACCTGGTGCCACATCCTCCCTGCCCTCAGGCCACGATTTCGTGGATCCATGTACCAACTGATAAGTTTCGTGGACTTCAGCTATTGAAATAGCATATCTAGGGACGCCTGGGTGACTCAGTCGGTGAAGTGTCTGCCTTCGGCTCAGGTCATGATCTCAGGGTCCTGGGATCGAGTTTTACATCAGATGCTTGCTCGGTGGGGAGACTGCTTCTCCCTCTGCCTGCCGGTCCCCCTGCTTGTGCTCGCTCTCTGAGTCTGACAAATAAATAAATAAATAAAATAAAATCTTAAAAAAAAATAGAAATAGCATATCCAACCCTGATCATTGTGCATATGTTAATTTTAGTAATCGTGTAGTCACCTTAACTCATGAATTGTCATTTATTAATGAGTTCCAATGTCTAATGACTTTATGCATATAATTACTCCATGTATATACACATTAAAAACTAGCTGCTTTTAATTTCAATCTATCAAAATCTAACCACGTCTAGAAAACTCAGATTAACTCTGGAAAAGAGAACTATTTTAGAAACTCAGAATACGTGGTCATTTTATTTAGAGGAGAGGTACTGAACTGTAGTTCAAAGAACCCACCTGTTCTCTGAATAATACGGCGGCCTGATTCTCAAAGGAGCGTTTGTGCAGGACAGGTGGCCGTCTGTGCGGGACAGATGTTCTCCATCACCCCAACCACTGCCTCTGCACGATTCTGTGAAGATTTTTTTTTAAGATTTTATTTATTTATTTATTTGGCAGAGAAAGAGACAGCCAGTGAGAGAGGGAACACAAGCAGGGGGAGTGGGAGAGGAAGAAGCAGGCTCCCTGCTCAGCAGGGAGTCGGATGCGGGGCTTGATCCCAGGACTCTGGGATCACGCCCTGAGCGGAAGGCAGAAGCTTAACGACTGAGCCACCCAGGCGCCCCTCTGTGAAGATTTTTGTATTTAGGGCTATTTCTTTAGGAAGCTTTTTCTACTTCTTCACTGGTAATTGATCATGGTGTAATTTCCTTCTTTTTTTTAAAGATTTTATTTATTTATTTGAGAGCGAGAGAGAGTGCCCAAGAGTGAGCATGAGCAGGGGGAGGGATAGAGGAAGAGGGAGAAGCTGACTCCCCACTGAGCAGGATCCCGACTCCGACTCGGGGCTCAATCTCAGGACCCCGAGATCATGACCTGAGCTGAGCAGAGGCTTCACTGACTGAACCCCCCAGGTGCCCTGATTGTGGTGTAATTTCTCTCCTAGGGTAGGTTTTTATCGTTTAGATTTTATTAGGAAATCACCATGGGGATTCTCATTTCCTTGCACAGAATTACTAATAGGTTCTTTAATTTTTTTTTTTTACATGCCTGTATCTTTCTTTCCTCCTGCCTTGTTTGGGTTTGTTTATTTGATCATCTCTTTGGTATGTATGCACATATGCACGTACGCATGTATGGTTACACACAGTGTCCCATTAGTAGCAGGCGTCCAACATAGAGGTTTGACGACTCTATACGTTACGCGGATCTCCCACAAGTGGAGTTACCACCTGTCACCATGCGACACTATTACAATCCCACCGACGGTAGCCCTCCATCCTAACTTCATGAATTGAATGCTTAAATCATATTTTAATATAAATGTTCTTCATTTATGAATAAAGGCATCGAAGCTCACAGATCTTTCTCTGACAACAGTTTTATGTAGCCTTCGTGTATGACATCATAGGGGGTTTGGCTCAGTTAAGGGACGGAGGGACTGCGTCACGAAGGAAATGGTGTTGAGTTCGGGTCTAGGGAACACAGCGGGGCTCAGGATAGGGAGTGTTCCCAGCACACAGCGGAAGAGACAGAGTCCCTGGGTGGTGGCAGGGAGAGTGGGTCACTCCAGGAACTGCACTGACTGCGGAGTGGGAGGCAAGGCTGGGGAGGGATGGGGAGGGAATGTGAGAGCTGGAAGACTGGTTAGGAGACGAACTACCTGGGTGGTGCAGGCGGGAGGGGGCAGGAGCCTGGGGACGGTATGGAGACACAGAGAAGCGGATGGATTGAAGACCTACCTAGGAAAAAATCAGAAATACTCCCTAGTGTTACATTATTAACGGCTGGGGTAAAGGAGAGGGGGAGATCACATGTAAATCCCCCGTCTTACGCAAACGCATCAGATGCTGGTTCCTCCTTCTGATTTCCAGTGTGGCACTTCCTTATCCCAAGGGTCTTACTTCCCAGGACTCCCCGGATACCCCCACCCAGAAGCCCCATCCTCTTCTATGCCCAGCCCAGCACCTGTGTCCACACGTCCCCCCTGTCTGGAAAGCCTGGCCCTCTGGTCACTCATCCCAATCCCGGACAGGTGAGAAAGCATGTTTACATACGTGGATGTGTTTTTTCTTCTCTTCTCACAACTTCTTTTTGTCTTGCGCCCCTTCCCCTACGTGGCCAGCGTATCTGTCACTTCATGGAAAGGATATTCTAGCAGAGAATCGGCTGTTGCCTTTCAAAAACTTAGGCCTTAAAGCGTTCTCATGGTGGAGAACAGTGATCTCTAAGGAAGAGTATACAAAGCAGACCCTAAGAAGAAAATATTAGCTTTGCTCATATGGAGGGACTGACATTGATGAGCTCATGACCAGTCAGTGGAGTCACCGAGGGAAGGGACAGAGCTTCACATCAGAGAGGGTCTGACAATCTCATTCTTTCTTTCACTGTACGTCTGCACTGTCATTTCTGTGTTTTCGGTTTAGTGGTCATTTACAATATATGTCTTAAATTTAACGGAATCAACCTTCAAAAAAATGGACAGGTGGCTTTAAAAGATTTTTGGAAGAAACTTTGATTCCAAAATAGTCCTATAATATATGCACAACACAGAAACAAAATACCAGAGCTGACACATCTCCTACTCCCAAAATGAATTGTCAGCTACCCCATGGATTTGAAGATGATAATGTAATCTGACCTGGAAAAAAAAGGCAGGATGATTTTGGAATTATTCAAGCAATTAGAAATACAGATTTAAACCCACCACCATGAGCAATAAACTTCACACCAAATATATATACTTTCTTGCGATCACAACCCGTAAAGTTGGTGGGAGTATATGAACATACGTAAGCTAGCAGAGCATGCCTTTGGTTGCTAAGTGTTCCCATTCATGTAAAAAGCCATTTACGAATTACTGGCATTCAGAATATTTGAGGGCTCATAACATGAGTCCCCACTCATGAGACCAGAAGACAGTCCTCCTGTTGCAGCGGTGAAAGCAGGGTTTCCAGAGGACTTGGGGCTTGGATTCGGGTGCACTTCAGAGAAGGAAACCCTGTGTCCTGGCTCTGGCTGGTCTGTCTCTGCGATGAGGGTCCTGGCCCAGTGCTGAGAAATCCGTGGCAGAGCACACCTAAAGAGCTCGTTTATCCCTGGTTGGTGGGCTATCTCTTCCTGGCTAGACTGGGACCTTCTTGAGAGTAAAGTGGTCTCTTATCATCATTTTGTGCTCTTCAAAGTACCTAAAACATGGATGAGGACACACAGGTGCTAGTTGAGGGCTTACTGATTTATTGCCACATTGATCTTAGGAGAAACACAGGTTTACCCAACCCCTCCACGTCCTGGGGATGGTTCTCAGTTCAGAGAAGAGACTGACCAGCCACAGCCACTGAGCTGGTGGCCGAACCCATTATTTATTCCTTCCTTGCTTGTAACCAGTACCCCTGAATGGAGCAACCCCCCCGCCCCCCGCCCAGGAATAGTTCTTGATCCGTAGAAATAAAGCCAAATGAAATCCATTCAAATAAGATGTATTTTATTTTAACAATGCGACTATTGTCATAGAGACCCACAGGATTTTGTTTAAGGTCACCCAAGGGAAGTAGTGACAGAAAACCAGGTGTTTCATCTTTACTGTTTCTAGGCAGATAGTAGGCAGTGGTAGAATGCTCGGATTTTGCATTTGCATGCTGATTGGTAATTACTAGTAGTAACAGGTAATTAATTTTTAAAAGGTAAAAAATAATATTTTCAGTGTTCACTACCTTCTCAAAATATAGACAAGTTGATGCCTATACCTTGGGACTTTATGCATTTGCTTCAGAAACAGCTTTTGTCTTATTTCTGATGTGTCTCTATTGTACTAATTGCTTGTGATTTTGCATAATCCAGGAAAAGCACCGCTGGCACAGCTAGTGCAGCACATGGTAAAGTACGGCTCTCCTTTCATTAAACACACGCACTTTGGAGAAGATACCAGTTTGAATGAAAATGGTTCAAATTCCATTTTAAAGTTTCCATTGAATTACCCAGAAAAATACCAAACAGGGAAAACCCCACAAAAACACCAGAAACCGTTGGGATAAAAAAATCTGTACGTAGCAGAAGGAAGTCAGGATGTATATTTGTATCGACCATGTCCTGCTGGTGAACTTGTGCTGCTATGAAGGGACGTGCATACTTGCTGAGACCAGCAGATGGTCAGTCCTCAGTCAAGAGAAGTTCTTTCTTACAAGTATACAGCAAGGGACACGTACTTATTTGAGTTGTTAAGAAAGTGCTTCTAAGAGAAACTCCTACTTTCGAGAGAAGGAAGGGGAAAGACTCCCATTCAGCAAGACAACTTCTAGAACTTCAAGGCTGCTAGGCACAGAAGTAGAAATATGATTCTGGTTCTTGAGTCTATGAGTAAGGGCCTGGCTTTGGACCACACCAGTAACATCTTCACTGTGATTCTCCTAGTGTGGTTTGCAAGACACTCCAAAGGACATTCGTTTTCTGCTTGTGGCACTTTGAGTAACTTCACTGAGGCGACAGACATCTGAGTATGTATGGGTCCCTCTTCCGCACCCCCTGGCTTGCACGCATCTCAGTAAGACATCTAAGGCACTTGCTAACTGTCGTTCATCACGTACAGTCCGTGTGGTGCCATCGTAGCAGTGGGCCAGGTGATAACTGTGGGGCACGAAGAGGATTAGGGTCTCTGAGGACTTATTGTGACAGCTTTGCAGATTTGAGATCCATTTGAGGCAAGACTGTGAATATCTACTCTCGTTCCTATCAGATGAAAGAAAACGGGTAGTTCTTGCAGACTGGTATTTTAGCTGCAAACCAGCATTTCACACTTGAGGATCTGTTTCCTAGAACTTTTACTAGTATTATATCTTTCAGGGTTCAGCCATGAAAGTCGAAACCATAATAGGTATTTCAACTGAAGGAATTTAATATAGGAATTGGTTACACAAGAATTGGTGTGGTTGAAAAAAGAGAGAAGAAACAAGTAACAAGCCCAGAAAATACACACACACACACACACACACACACACACACACACTCACATGAAGTAGTTATCACCCATAAGCATGGGGGAGCAAAGGAAGGGAATCATTGGGGTTATCAGAATATATAACTTTGGAAGCGGGACCCCACTGAACTTAAACCCCTGAGAAGAGGATTCTTTTTGCTGTAGCCAAAATAACTCTGAAGGTCCATGATGATAAATGTTTGGGAGAATCGAACAAAGTTGGAATCTAGAACACTACTAGTTCTGCTGATGAGGAGAAGTGCCACTGCAGAGGTGACCAGGGACAGCCCACAGGAAAGAAAAACGCAGCTCTCTCCTTCCTCTGACCTTCCCAGACTCCCCAGTGCCCCCTGCTGGCAGAAACTAATGTGAAGTCACTTGGCAAAGAAATAGACCCCCATACCCGCATCTCAAGATACTGCAAAGAAAGGTAGATTGGGGCAAAAGACAATAGGTAAATGCCTGCCACGGCCAATTATTTTTTTTTTTAGAATCTTGAATAATTTAATTTATTCATTCAAGGAGGAGAAGAGAAATTTATGAATAAGTTTTCTGCAGTGAGGTCACCTGGGGACTGTCTGGGTTTTTCTGAATTAGGATCTCAGTGAGTATTATGAATTTGAGTTTAGCATTGAATTAGTGCGATTGTATTAAGTGATTGGAGATTTGCAAACGCAGACCTACGGTGACCATTTGCACTAAGTTAGGGAAATTTACGTTTCACAAGTGACAAAGCAGAGCCAAATGTAAAGGGACCGAGAGCAATGGCATCAGTGGAGATTAACAAATAGAAATTCACATTAAATTCTACCCCCCGATTCCAGGATATTAATTTCATTCAAGGTTCTCCAATTTCCAAATTAATGTTAGAATTATGAGGCTGTCCAGTCACATTTAGACTTCTGTTATGCCGTTCCTATTTCCCAGCCTCTAAAATGTAGTCATTTGGCCCGTTATGCTTAGATAAACACCTGGAAACTCTCTTGGGAAAGATCCCAAGTCTAGACATAGTTTTAAAAAAATTCTCACATGTGTTTCTTGTTATAAGAAACGATTACTCTGCACACAAGAGCAAGTTCCCATGTCTTCAATGAGTTGCCAATTATGTCACATTTTGTGATGAAGCCCTTATGACTAATATACAAATACTTGCCTTCGAAAAGTAGAATAATAACAGGGAAGATAGAGAAGAAAAATGATTTTATCTAAACTGCCAGAAGACCTATTTTTTAAATGCAAGCCTGAGATTATGGAAAGGGGAGGTGACTCACAACAACCTACCAAGTGAACCGTTGCTCTATTTTATAATTTGGGCCACACCACTCACGAGAAATCTGATCAGTGGTCAGGTTTAGGACGGCAACCTATGCAAATACAGTTAGCTACTATTGTTTTCTAGACTTTCAATTGAAATGTTTCTCGTCTTCTTCCTCTTCTTCGCCTTTTTTTTCTTCCTCCTCCTCCTTCTTTTTCTTCTCCTTCTTCTACTAATGATGATGATAATGATGAAGAAATAGGAAACCATCTATAATAATACTCAATTCTAAGAACAGCTACAACATATAAATCAGAAAAACAACAACAAAAAATTCATCATCCATGCAATGCTACCAAGAATGGACTCAAGGAGGACCAGCCAAGAACGTTTACAATCCTACAGGTGTGAACGATGGATAAATGGCAACTCTTGGTAGCTACCCAGGAATGTGCCTTTCTTAGGGCGGCCAGGACCGGCCATAATGACACCCTCTAAACAGGGGCATAGAGAGAACACACATCTGAGACTTAGAACCAAAATCCACGAAAATAGGAATACACCACTAGCACTCGGTTTTAGCTAAAAATCTGTATAGACAACCTGCTGAATAAGGCTGGAGAATAATCCGTCACCAGGCAGGGGTTTTGCTAACTTGAGGAGTCAGAGCAGTGACTCAGGTAACTCTGGCTACCCAAACAAACACGTGAAAGTAAAAACCTGAGAAGATAATCAAAACATGACTCCCATGTTAGGAACTCTCTTCTTGATTCTACCAGCCACTGGATCCCTGATCTTATAAACTAGAAGTTTTGTCAGATTGATTCCCCCAAAATTTCTCTCATCAATCCCTAAAAGATCAAAATAGGAATGTGAACAAATTGTAAAACAAAAAACCAAAAAACACCTTGCGTTAAGTCCGATACACAATATTCACTATTTTTGGATGAGCAAGCCACAACGAAACGTATTTATGAACAGACATTTGAAAAGATTCAGTAATAGAGAAAAGAACCATTTGATATCTTGGGGATATAGTTTTTTTTGAAAGACTGTCACCTGCAAGAAAATGCTCCAGAATCTCTCACTTCATTCATGAAATTACGAAACAGCATAGAGTCAAGGAGAAGGAAGAATATAGGACAGGTACTGTGCTCGCGGTGCAAATGGAAAATGTATCATAAAATTGAATGTAACAGGCAATGATGGCAAATTAAATGTAACAATTAACCTTGTGATTTCATGAGACAGAGCAGATTAACCTGCAGCATTTCTGGGTCCCCATAACTGCATATTCCCGTGGCATGAGTTTCGTTTCAGGCGTGGCCTGATTCTGAAACTCAGACGATGTCACCCACTTTATCTCTTCTGCAACTTCACTTGTCTCTGCTTTTCTTTGACTTGGGCCCCAGATCTTTCTTACTCTATACAGACTTTCAAAGTATCTGGCGAGACACCCTTCAGAAGTCCCAGGCCTATATGCTTTCAGCTCATAATCCTAAAAGAGAAGAAAAAACTCAAGTTCCTCCAAAATATCCCAGGGAAAGTCTGGCCTGGGAAAATGTCACATGCCCCTATCTGAAAATATCACTAAGTCCGTGGGGATGCAGTACTATGATTGTCAAATGCACGTTCCTGGGTCTGGGATTGGATTTTGGGACGATAATTCAAAGCCTACCGGCACTCCATGGCGCTCAGAAGTTCCTGAGAGGACCAGCATAGCAACAGTTTCTAGTGCTTGCCCTGCAGTATTCACCACAATGTGCGACTCTGTGAAGTCCAAAGAAGTCAATGAATCAAAACACATCATTATTAAATTCTGCAGAACTCGGGCGGGGGGAGGGGGGGACATAAAGAGATGAAAATCACCAGAAGATAAGACATGCAATTGAGAACGTGGAAGACCAGTGTCCATAAAAGAGGAATCCAGAAAGAGAGTAGCACATATGGAGAAGGGCAGTCAGCTAAGCCAGAGCCGGATTCGACGACTCAGAATGCCGTGTGGCTTCTCAGCCCCGGGGCCGCCTTCTGCGGCTTCTCACTGTTATCTGGGGAAATTGGACACCAACAGCACAGCATATGGAGTTGAAATGAGAAACCTCTCTACTTTTTTTAAATAGTACAATTTGCTTTTGTTTCTTGAAACCGAAGATACATATTTTCTAAAAAGTTAGAAAGGTTTAGTTTATCTTCTCCAAAACCAAGAGTTGTGCAAAGAAAAAAAAAAAAAAAGAAAGGAAACAAAACATGGCATCTTGAGACCATTCACCACCGATGTTCTTCTGTGGGATACCAGAGCACGATCCTGCGAGACCCACGGGCTACCAGTTGCCCTTCTTCATAATGTCAGAGAGCAGTCAGACTGCAGGGGAAACAGGATCTGCCTACGTTCAGAGGACCATGCCTTTCAAATGAAGTGTTGTAGGAATGAGTCGACAGCGGGAAACTGCCAGCAGATGTTCACATTAGGAATATTTAAAAAAAATGATTTCCTTAGTTCAAAATTACAGACTACTAGCCACCTTTTCTGGCAATACACCAGTAGGGAATCTTCCAGAAATCAGGAATTAGAATGGTGGCAAATGAGAACTCAAACAATAGTTGGTACCGGTGGGCAGAGAGGGACACGGAAATCTGCTGACGTGGTCTATTAATAGACTTCAAGTCTGGAGACAAAATTCTCTTAATATCTGTGGATAAATGAAGAGGAGAAAATCAAGGAGAAGCCTATGAAAATACGTAGCAGAGCAAGGGAAAGGAATACGCATTCAGAAGGCCCATAGGAAGCATGCTATTGCGATTTCCTTTGGTATTCAAAAGGAAAGTTCTAGAAAGTTTTTTTTACATGATGAAAAGAATTTAAGTAGATACAAAAGTTCTGAAATAAAACCGCAAAGGGCTGAAATGGAAAGATGAACACAAAGGGCATGAATACATGGGTAGGAGTAAAGGTGGTCACGACCCAGGACTGTGCAACCTTGAATTGTTTGCTGGAGCCATTCAGATTGAGATGATACCAAGGAAATGAGTGAAGTGGAAAACAATTTTGTGACTCTCTTTTTCAGGTTTAAGCGGACACAGCTGAGATGTGAAATCATGAGAGAGAAAGCTCTAAATACGAATGACGGCAACAGCATCCTCAATAGATAGAAGATTACCTCTAGAGAAGGTACTAGAAGATAGAAGACAAGAAATCCACAGAGACATAATAGGAGAAACTTCTTTCTGAACTGAAGAAAATGAGTAAGAATTCACCGAAAGAGGATGCAAGGAAGAATTCACAGCGACCCCCACAGAAAGCAGAAAAAGAAAAGAAACGACTGAGAGATAAAATAATTATTCAAATGGGAAATAAGAAAAAAAGAAGATAAAATTGATAGCTTTTTCTGCAATCAATCTGAAACAAAAATGCACAATAAGCAATGTTAGGAATAAAAACAAGGGCATAACTGAAGATTCAGTAGAAATTTTGAAAAGAAAACCAACATTGTTCACTTTCCAGGCAATTCAATGAAAAGGGAGGCTCTCTTGGGTTCAGTGGGATTAAGTTTTAAGGTACAAAGATACTCTTTTAATGGACAAAGAGAAATTCCAACAAGTGTCCAGGCAGAAATAAAATAACTTATTACTTACTCAGTCACATAAATCAGGCTGCCCCACCCTCCTCTAGTGCAATAATCATTTTAGAAATAAAATAGAGCAATTCTAGGTGTCCTGGGGGAGAAAGGAAAGGTGGTGATACCTCAGTCTATCCTCTCAGGATCTTTCATGTGCCGTGTTTGGTGGGAGCAGAGACAACCCAGCTGTGTAAGGGCTCTCAAAATACATCATGCATTTCACTTGAAGATTTTATTTCAACAGGTAATCCTCTTAAAGAGATGAGGCAAATCTCTGAATTCCAGAAGCAGTCTACCGTAGCGTGAAAAGTCTGATCCGGGCCGCTGAGATCACTTCCATGAAGCTAGACCAAAGTATCTGTGGCTACCATTAAAAAACAAATATTATTAAAATGTTATTCTTTGAACTTGTTAGTGCAAATCAAAGATACTGCTTCATTATTTGAAATAGTATTGAATCACACTGATAGAGAATATTGATAGCTTACACTTAAAATTTGACCTTTTAAAATGTAAACCCGTAGAATTTAAAATAGAGCAGATACCTCTAAAACCTGGGAGAAAATCAAAACAAAATCAGAAGAGTGATTTATTGCAAAATTACTAGTTTACGGAATCCACAGAAACCCTGGGGGCGGAGGGCAGCTCCTGGGAGGCAAAACAACTAAGACTTTGTCACAGAATAATCTTCCAAGTCCCGCCAATGACACTTGCCATTGCCTCCCCCTCCCCAGCTGACTCTCGGTGCCCCACGGGCCACTCACTCCTGTCCGTTCTTAGGGCTCTTGGACACTCACTTTTGTTCCAGGCAGATTCGACTCTCAGCTCAGCACAAGCATCACGGATAATCTGTAATTCACCCAGAATATTTAGGTCACTCCCTCCAGGGTTGGCATCTCATTATCTGTGTTCTGATTCATGCCCTGGTCCCTCTACAAATGAATCATTAAAATTACCTGATAAGCTTTTTAATGATAAAGCTTCTAGGGACTCACACCGGAAACTCAACTCCAGCAGCTCTCTGATGAAAATCTCTCTGTCTCTCTCTCCCCCATTATCTTTAAAAGCCACCCCTGAAGTTCCAGTAGGCCAGCCAGGTCTAGGTATCGCTGCTCTAGAGTCCCTACTGGGGACAGAAGGCAGGGACAAACTGTGCTCGCAAACCGGGATCTAGCTGTTGGATGGACCGAAGGCGACCCAGAGATGCGCCCTGCCCCTTGGTTTGGGAGGAGAGAGGCAGGAAGTCAAAGGGCTACAGCATGCTTGAGACATTTTTCAAGGCTCAAGGGTTGATGAGGGGAAGAATTAATCAGTAGGAGGAAAACTGAGAGCAGGTGTTCAAAAGCCTGCACACGGAACGTGTGAAATCAGAGGTGACCCCAGCTAGGTGTGCGGAAAGTGAGTTGGGGAGGCAGTCCATAGGTGAGACCGTAAAGCAAGTTCACATTCTGGGCTTTTTGGAGCTTGAGTTAAGGAGTAGAATTAGCCTGTTGTTCACGGCTGAGCCGTGTGGATGATTTCTGACCTGTTGCCTCTCATCTTAAGTTTTAGAGAAGATTCTCAGTGCGAAGAGAGGTCAGGCAGCTGAGGCCAAGCTCCCTGGTTCTTTAGATGACCCCCTGCTATTCCCAGCGTTTTTAGGAACAGCAAGGAATAGAGCAAGGAAATATTGTGTGTCTGCAAAGTAGAATTGGAGACATGGCCCACACAAAACAGTCTAGGGGGATATGGAATATTTGAGAAAGGCAAAATTAGACTGAGCAATTATGTCTGCCAGAAAAACTTGTTCCAGTTATAAATGAAAACAATGTTTTTGGGTTTTTTTTCCCTAGAAATGTAAAGAGATTGATGGGACATGTGATTTCACTTCTAAAGGGGAGTTCAAAAAAGGAAATTTAGGAAAATCTCTGGAAAGAAAATTAGAAGGAGTGGAAATACCATTTTCTGAAGGAATGCGTGTGCAAGGAATGATGGTAAAAATCCACACTAGTCTGAGCGTTCTGGTAGAACAGTGTGTTTGCGAGAAGGGGAGATCCAGAATCTGGGACCGCATGGGTGACGCATGGAAGCGACATCCCGAAGGAAGCAGCAGAAGCTGTTGGTCCCTGAGATTTATAATCGTTCCTCTGAGGCGGGGAGGAGCCTCTGAATTCAGCAAAGCCCACAGAGTTTCAATGACGAAGACAAAGAGAAGGAGTTCCCCCGGTGATGGGAAAGGCCAAGGAAACGTGATATAATAGGAGGTATTAAACCAGATGGAGAAATAGATTCTGAGATGAGCTAGAGAGCCAGTGAGTCCCAGCTGTTTAATGGAAGCACACGTCAATTCTCTAACGGAGTAACATTTTTCTTCCTTGAAGATTATACATTTGAAACGTGAAGGGAGAGGCAGAGAAAAATTCCCTCGTGTTTCAAGAGCGATCTGTCTCCCCTGCTGTGCTACATGAAGAATGTCCTTATGGGAAACAAAGGTTCACTCACAACTCTTCAGGGACAATATTACAAATCTTGAGCTAGTTACTTCTTTGGGCTGGAGTGAAACAGAATGAGCATCAAATACGGACCCACCATCTTCACTCTGCTGGAACTAAAGATACAGCAGACCGCGGCAATGTCATTCATTCGTTCAACGCATATTGTCCGAGAGCCACCTGGGTGCGGAATCCAGGGTGGGGCACTAAGAAATCAAAGACCAATAAGACCCCAAACCTAGATGAGTTTGCAGAGTGGGAGTAACGCCATAATTCGTACTTAATGCAATCAAAGAGCATTCCCAACAGGTGTAAGAAAACAAGGTCCTTAACTCAGCAGAAGGGAAGAGATTGACCACCAGCCAAGGGCTTCTTAGCTAGAGATCCTAGTCATGTTTAGAGTCAGACAGCAAAGCTTTCCGTGATTTGGAAGAAAAAAACAAAACAAAACAAAACCACTTGACATTTTAGGCACGTGATTATTTCCAGGACTCTGCAGAAACAGACGAGTGGGAGCGTCCTCGGTCCATGTGCTTCTGGTCTGTCCTGCTCTCATTTCTCTCCACGCTGCTGCCACCGTGTTCTGGCTTTGGACAAAAGGGGAGCAACTCATTCTCTCATGCAGGTGGGGAGACGCTGAGGAATGGGTGGTCGCACACGGTTTTGCAGGAGAGCAGGAGGTGAATGAGTTCCTGTCTGAAGACCTCAATCTTCTCTACAGAGCGGGAGGTAAAATCATGTCTATGGGTGTATTCGTCTTCCGCGGCTGCCAGGACACAATACCACGGCCTGGGTGACTCAGACAGTAGAGATGACCTTTCTGTCAGTCTTGGAGGCTGGATGTCCAACCCCAAGGTGCAGACAGTGTTGGTGTTCCGTGAAGCCTCTGTCCTTGGCTTGAAGAGGGCCTCCTTCTCACTGCGTCACGTGGCCTCTCCTCTGTGCGCACGCACCCCTGGGGTCTCTTCCTCTTGGAAAGACACCAGTCCCATTGGATTAAGGCCCCCCGCCTTGAGACTTAATTTCGTCTTTACTTACCTCCTTAATGGTTCTATCTCCAAATCACACTGGGGCTTAGGACTTTGACATATGAATTTGGCAGGAGGCACAATTCAGTGCGTAATGGTGACTGGTGGGTGAGGTGGGTTGGGGGTTTGGAGAAAAATGTGGAATTGCAAGAGCTGCAGAGAGGAAACTGGTTGAGAGCAAGCAAAGGCTGACCAAGGTCCAGGCTGACCAAGGCTGAGAACCCTGCAGAGGTTGGAGGTCTGGGGTGCACGACGGAGCGCCCTGTTCCCCTAGCTGCCCAGGCGTGTGAGTGCAGAGGCTGGGCTGGTCTGTCAAGATCACCGGGTGGGCAAGGCGTTGTGAGTCCTGGGGGAGATCAGATCGGGCGAGGGAGCACAGAGCTGTCGCTGGAAAGTCTGGCACGAGGGACGGAGGCAGGGGAGCCCTGCCGGACACCTTGGCAGGGGTGAGGGATGGGAGGTGGTGACTCAGAGCGTGGGATATGGAGTCCAGAGATGTGAGAAGCCCAGTTTCCATTGGAGAGTAAATGACTGAAATGTCACAGATGTTATTAAATACAGAACTCTTTGGGACCACAGTAAGAGAAAAAAAAGCGCATTTTTTTCTAAATGCTAATGAAAATGATAAGACTTTGGTACTACTTCAGGGAAAAAGGCTACTGACTGAAATAGCGTACAACGCAGGTAAATTCTTGAAGCTCCATTTGTGAGCCTCCCAAGATGAGCCTTAAGGAAAAGCGGAGGGAAACACAGCAGGTTTCGGGGTGAATGTAGACAATTTTCCGGACTAATGTGAAGATTCCCCAGCCTAAGAAAAGGGACACGTGCATACCAACATGGTGCGTCCAGTGAGCAGCCTTGGGGCACTCTGGGCTAAGTTTTAATCTAAAATACAAAATGAATCAGATAATTTTACATTTCTCACTGAGAGCTGTCAAGAATAATGGTTTCTCTTCAACTTAATTGACACTATTACTTAAACCCCTTGTCCTCTGGATGAGTTTCAGGAGGAACGAGGCCAAAGGAACTGCCCTTTATGATGCAAGACCCTTGGGGGGAGGGGTGGTCCTTCACTCATGGACTCATGGATGGAAGGGTGTTCTTTCAAAGAGCTGGCCCTGGGCAAAGAACACAACTCTTAGAGTTTGCACATACTTTCTTTTCAGATAATGCTCTGGCGTCGAAAGCAAATTTGTCATCTTTGCCTGGCTGGGCCTTGGCAAGGACACAGCGTAGTTAAGTCTGGGAGCAAGAGGCCCACTGACATTGCATGCTTCTCTGGTTATGTCCACTCTGAGCATGGGGGTGTTCACGAGATGAGGGATCAGGGACGGGGAATAGTGGACCTAGGGGCTGCTTTCCTTTCTGCTCATTCTGTCCAGTAAGTGTATCTTCTTTTGTACGAGGGCACGCGGCACTAACGGTGCTCAATTTGGCCAGAACATTCAGGTAGGCTTGGCAAATGCGGATTAAATCGTCATTGCAATCGTTGTGTAGAAGTTAGGAAAAATTGCCACCCGTGTAGATGAAAATGTATGGAAACAGCACAAAATTTATCCTCTAAAGGAATGAGTTAGGTAAGCGCCAGAAAATCCTCCGTGTGATGAGCCCAATTTCTAGAGCCAAAAACCATATGCCTTCGCCACCGATGTCCTAAAATCCTTGATGTGATATTAAAAAGTCAGAATTTTAATCAATTCTGTTGTTTTTCTCCTTTTCAAATTCGTTTCTTATTATAAATTTAATAAAAATTCTCTCTTCTCTTAATTTGCTATATTTTGTTGCTCTTTTCCTTACTTTTCATTAAATTCTTAAATCATTTATTGTCATTTTGTTACCCATTGATATTAAAGCAATTTAAGGTATGATATTCCTTTTAAGTACAGATGTGGCTTTTACCAAGATACGTACTATTTTCCTTGATACATAGTTCTGGTTATTCTAACACAGATTATTTAAGAAACAATGTCAATTTATTCTTTGACTCAGGAGGGCTTTGGGTGAATTTCAGATTTAAATTTTCAAATGGTTTCATTGTACAGTATTTGTTTTGCTTGTTTTTTTTTTAATTAAATACCTCCTTTCATCACACTATGGCCAAAGAATGTGGTCTTTACAATTTCCATTATTTAGGGTTTCTTTCTGGCCTCACTTGTGATGGATTTTGTACACATTCCATAAGAATTTTAAAAGAATGTGCATTTTTAGTTCTTTGTTTATAAGAATCAAAGCACGTGTGTATCTATGTCCATTTCACTAATTAGATTGTGAAGTTCCTCTATTTCCTTACCATAGAGGGTTTTTGTTTGTTTCTGATGTCCAACGTCTACCTTCTGTAACTGAGGCCCCTTTTTTAAAAATTGAGATTATTATTAATATACAACAAACTGCCTGGATGCGAAGTACTGAGTTTGACGATTTTGGCAACTGTGTACCGTGCATCACCACTACCTAAGACGAAAACAGGCCACTTGCACCTGCAGAACATCCCTGAGCCCCTTTCTGGTCCGTCCTCCTTGTCCCATAGCCTCTATCCACCCAGAAACGTGATTCGACTTTGGAGGAAGCACTGTATCTAGCTAGATCTCATAATAGGGAACAAATCACCGTGGTTCAATTCAGAAGGAGGTTTACTATTTATATTCTCACAGTAAAAGCAGTGTGGAGTTACGCAATCCAGAATCTAGCTTCCTTCCAGGTCAGGTTAGTACTTAGAGTCTACCGTCAAGATTACTTGTAGTGTCAAGTTGAGCTCTACTGCTAAAACCAACACTTTCTAGAAACGGAAATGAAGAACGAAGGAAGAGACAGGGCAAATGGATCGCCTCCCAGGTTTATGACAGTTTTTCCAGAAGACCCACTCGAAAACCACCACTTACATCTGGTCAACCGCACCCAACATCAAGGAATGCTAGACCATGTAGATTTTTTCTTTCTAAAAGTAGGGCACACTGATCTGCCTCCTAGAGCACAGGGCTTTCAGTCAGGAAGAAGGAGGGGCAGGAAGAATGGCTATGACCAAGGCCCAGCTACCTCTGCCACATTGTTCTTTGTCTGTATGCTTCTGGCGAGACTCCTATCTTATCCACCTCCAAGCTTGGGGCCTGTGACCTCCACTTAAGGCAGCCATGTCTTCCCCATCCATTCCCCTGGCCACAAACTTGTTTCAGGAAGAGTCACTCAGAACTGACAAGTCTCACTTCCATAGCACGTGTTTGAGTTAACAGGGAAGCCTGTCTTCCCCTCACCATCTGGAATTGTGTGGTGCTAAATGGCTTGGCCATCTTGAGACAGTGCGGGAAGCGGCTATCTGAAAATGGACTCAACGTGGGGAGAAGCATGGCCAGGAGAGGGTTAGAGACCGTGTCTTTGTCCATCATCTCTGCCCCAATGTCAGGCCTATCGTCAGAGGTCGTAGGTAATGTTGGTACAAGCAAAGTGAAACATGGTCCTTAAAAAATTAAAACAAAGTCTGAAAAACATATTACTCATTTCTTCCAAATAATGAGACAAAAATAAAAGACTAGAAGGAGTCTTCTCATGTCAACCGAGAAATCCCCCTCTGTCTTAAACCAGATTTTGTTGCATTTCTATCACTTTTATGAATGTCCTAGGGAAACTACTTTCCTAAATTTTGTGGGATTGATGGGTAGAAAGGCTGATAGGCGTGCTCAGGTCTCTCTGAACACGTGTGACTTTCCATGTCTGTAAGCCTGTTTCATGTGTTTTACGTCTGGCCAGTTGGTTTCTAAGAACTTTCTGATGGTTTTCTTGCATTTACTGTGTACTTCTTCTTTGACAATTAGAACCTTATTTTTTTTTTGTTTTGTCTACGTGTTTTCTTCTCTATTTTTATTTTTCTATTACTAATACTGTCCTCCCAACTTCATTTGGATTTCTCTTGTCTCTGTCTTCTCTTCGAACTTGGCCATCTTACTCACCATCTCCAGGGTCTAACGCAATGCCCGACACACAGTGGATACTCTCTAAATACCTTTAGGATAATTTCATGTGATTTTGTTGTGAAAGACGAATGTAAGAGATAAAAAACATATGTCCTACTTGTAATAGTCTTTAAAAGATTTATTTGTTTCTCCTTTCTTGATAGATTTTTATATTCCCAGTCTTTCATTTTGTCTCATTATTTAGGAATCATGAGAATGACTTTTAAAATATTACATATTTTAGTCTTTGTTTTAAGGACCATATATTTTTTTAAGGACCATATTTTACTTAATGTCTACCAACACCATGATCTGACTATAAGCTGACATACTTACTTATTAGTTGATTCTCGTGGTACTGAGAAAATATTGAGAAGATGATATAGGCCTAAAAAAATTTATCAACATGAGCCAGGCATTTTTTTTTTTTTTGGAACATTGTAGTATTTGGCATCTTTCTCCAGCAATTATTAGTTTCATTGCATTTTCTGACATTCTTTGCTGGCTTTGGGGAATTTAGGATGAGTGTAACTCTTAGCTAACAAGGATCTGTATGGGGTCAAGCGCCCATAAAAGATGAAATTTAGTCCTACAAATAATTCTAACAGAGAAATTAATATATAATATATAATATTATATTATATTAGTTTTTAAAAAGGAGGTGAAAAAATATACTCACAAGGTGGGACGCAGAGGCAGGAAGGATGTCTTTTTCTTGGCTCGTAGACAGGAAGACGTATGGGAGGATTTCGATAAGATCTCAAATACCAGCATTGTTCGCTCCCTGGCGTCTTTATTCTCTCCCAGGTATCAGGAGATTTTTATTTTTTGGCACCATGAGTTCTGTGCCTTTGCATTTCCCTCTTCCCAGAGCTAAGCCTGGAAACTCTTTATCTTTACAGAGGCCCAGTGTCACAGAGATAGGATATTTAGAGACTAATATTTGTACTTGTACACATGGACCTCCTTCCAGCACACTCGTGCCCCGGATTGAGGATAACAAAAGACGAAGACACAAATTGACTAGGAAAGCAACGCACGCAATCCCAGAGCCGTGTGTGGTGAGCCGTGCCCCGTGCGTGCGCCACCTGACTGTTCTGAGCAGTGGAAGCCTTATCGGTTTTCTGCAAAGCCCAGAGCAGGGCCCACCGAGGGGTGAGCGGTCTGTTCTGGTAAACCTCAGTTACTCCAGCCCGTCTGGGAATCTGCTGGGCGTAGGAAAACTCAAAACTCCTCCAGCCTGAGGGACTCGATGGGAAATGGTGTTACTGGTGGTTCTCCTTTCTCCCCTTCTTCTCTCTCTGCCTGGGGGTTAGGAGACAATGGACTCAGGGACGGAGGGGGACAGCAGTTGGAAAAATAAAAGAGATGCAATTTTATTTGTACTCAGAGGTGGTGAAACTACTCATATTGATTCCAAATACATTGCAATTCCTGGGATTATCGTGTACATCACTTTAAAAAATTATTTATTTATTCATTTATTTTAGATACAGAGACCATGAGAGTGCACGTGGAGGGGGAGCAGAGGGAGGGCGGAGCCCAACGTGGGGCTCGATCCCACAACCCCAAGATCATGACCAGAGCCGAAATCCAGAGTCAGATGCTTAACCAACTGAGCCACCCAGGCGCCCCGTAGATTACTTACTTAATTTAAGCAGTTGAGCAATTTTTATACTACGTGAATACTTAGTCTCCTCAAAAATTAAATAATATAAAATAAATGGAGTAAAATGGGAGTTCTGTCTTTATTTTCCTATTCTTCCTCCCTACACTCAGAGGACTGTCTTTTTCACGTCGGGTCTATGTGACTTTGAACCAGTTATTTTTGTCGGGCGCTTGAGTTTTTATTTTTATTTGTAAAACGGCCCTAACAATAGCAACTAGCTCAAGGGGCTTTTGCAAGGTCGGAGGCGAGATGGCTCGCGTCAAGTACTTACCGTTGACCGCGCTCTCGGTAAACTCCTACTAAACGCTGGCTCTGAGCCTTGCTAATATCATCCCCAGGTCAGACTTGTCTTGTATTCTGACATGTTTGGGATTTATTAATGTGTTTCTCACTCTTCTTTTCCTGGAGATCTTTCCATTTCTGTGCTTGTTTCTTTGTCATGGTTGCATAATAGACCAGGATGTGAATACATGAGGATTGATCCAGCCGCTCCTCCGTCGGTAGAGATTTGAGTTGTTCTCCGGTTTCCAACGTGACAGATGCTGCTGCCAGAAGCATCTTCGTGTCTACATTCTAATGCGCTTACTGTGCACATACGTCATATTTCCAGGTGTAGAACTGCCACAGAGTATACTGGGTCTTCGATCTCAACGGATATTGCTAAGTTTCCCACCCCAAACATTGTATCGACTCTTGTATTCAGGCCATTGATGGTGAATGACAACTGCTTTTCTGTTGCTTCATCATTTTTTAAAATCTTCTTTCCCTTTCCCCCCAAGTCCTACGGAAACTTCTCAATCCTTTAACTGTGTTCATAGCCTCTAACAATTTTTTAAGAAACCGATGAAGACAATAAGCCAAGTCCAACTCGAAGTCGTGCCATAGCATTACTGTCATTCAGAGACACGGTACCTATTTTCCTAAAAAGAAATTCAGACTCTTGGTCTCATAACTTTGGAGGGAAGGTGGAGGATGCGGTGGCCCGGATTTTGATGGTTGTTTTTTGTTCTGTTTGCTGTGTTAATGTCTTAAGAAGCTTGTGGTCATAAGCAGAAATATCTGAGATATAATTCGGGCGTGGAATATTGGGATTAAAATCAGAGTTGCTCCGAATAAGTTTTATTTTAAGGAGTGTGACTATCAAAAGATGTCTGTATTATTTATTTATTTAAGATTTTATTTATTTATTTGACAGAGAGAAAGAGAGAGAGAGAACGTGAGCACACAAGCAGAGGGAGAAAACAGAGGGAGAGGGAGAAGCAGGCTCCCCGCTGAGCAGGGAGCCCGATGCGGGGCTCAATCCCAGGACCCCGGGATCATGACCTGAGCCGAAGGCAGATGCTTAACCGACTGAGCCCCCCCAGGCGCTCCAAAAGGTGTCTCTTTCATTGTCCAGCAAGCAGTCCCCCACAAAAATGGGACACAGGACATGAGAACTACAACCCAGGTCTGGGGGAGCCAGTTTTCTTTTGTTCACCGGGGATTTATTGGGTTCGCGCTCCATTGTCTCATAGGATCGTCTCCAGCGGGCTGGCCTCCTTGAACACACAGTTGCAGTGAACACAGCTTATTGTCTTTGACTGATTATGGACCATGAATGCTATCATTGATGCAGAGGCAGAAGAGCTCCGTCCCATGTACGGCTCTGTACATGCGACACACATTGCAGTCAAATGCACGAAAACCGGTCAATAAATAAACCCAATAAGCAAAACATCAGCGAATTATAAGTTAAGACGATGGAGTAAACATAAATCATATTTAACAGTAATAATAATAAAATCACACATAATGGAATGAATGTAATTTTTTTGCAACAACAGCAGCAAAATCTTGCCAACAGTAATCAACCTAAGAAAGGGTAGAAGGACTCGTCTAAGTCCATGAACTCCCCACAATGGCGGCCAAATAAAAAACCAAAGATTCTTATGGGTAGCTGAAAGTCGCAGTGTAGACGGCTCCCTAATCACACCTTCATCATGAGAACGATGGTTAAAGTTGTTTCATATTCATCTAAATCACATATTTCAATTTCGGGTGGCGTTAACCCCTGCACTTGGAGAGGTGGCTGTCAGCGTCCCGGAAGGCCCCCCATCTCCTGGTCTTTACCTCTCAATTTTGTGACATCCCTGACTTCACTGACCTAAGCGTATGCATAGAGAGATGTCTGGGATAATGCTTAAGGAATTTTTTTTTCCTAAAGTATTTTTTTTTTCCTAAAATAATTCACTCAAGAGGGTCCTGTATCCTGTGAACATGTTGAGGCTTTGTGGACAGCGGAGTTCACGTTCCCACGGTGCAAGCCTGAGACGTCTGAGGGTCTGTCTTCCGCCCTTACCCCGAGGATTCTGATCTAAATGGTTTCTTAGGCCTATTGATTTCAGATAAAGATCTCCCACCGTTCCCGCGGGCGTCCCTTCGGCAGGAACACCAGGAAGCTTAGTGATTAGGACAGCATCCCCTGCATCACCGACCAAACTCCGCTCGCAGCATATTTGAAGAATTAATGACAGCATGCATTTACAAGGGACGACAAGTAACATAGAACACGATTCCGGCAGTAACTCCCAGCCCACTCCCCCCCCGGGAGATCGGCAAATTCCCAACCCAGATGTGGCTGAGACACATGTTTTTGCTCTGCTCTGGCCGAGCCGGTCCTTCCTTAGCGTCCGATGCTGGGTGTCTCTGGAATGTCCTTTGTCTCCCCACAGCTCATGTGCTTATACTCATCGCCCTGGTGTTACCGAACCAACATACCAACCAACAGCCTCCGGTTCTCTGTCCTCAGCGAGCGAGATCTGTCAAGGTCGGGGCAGAGTCACGCACCGCACCCTGGCTTTCAGCATCCCATGTCTGAGATGGGCGCTCGACAGATCTCTGAACGCCGGGGGCTGGCGATGTGCACGCTTCAGAGCAAAGGCCACGTCCGTGTTTTACAGAGGCCCAGCCTCCCTCCCTCCCGAGGCCACGGCTCCGCTCTGGTCTGCGTGCTCTTCGAACCACACTTTGTCTTCCTCCGAGTGGCACCCTGGCAAGCAGCAAAGATTTTACGCGGCTATAAAACCCATCTTTTGTGAGAAGACAGCAGATTCTGGGTAGAGTTCAATGTGAAAAGCCAAGTTCGGTGCAAAAGCCATTGATTTTATGATACTTTCGGTGTCTTTCTTTTCTGAGCATCTCCCTGGCGTTCGCACGGACGATTTCACTTGGGCTTTTCTGAGCTGACCTTCCTGTAAGCACCCTCCACTTCTGCCTGCTTTTAAAGGCCCTGACACAAAGACAGGGTGTGGGCTGATTGTGTGGCCTGAAGCCAGAGACGTGTTACAACACCGTTCTGTAAGGAATTTCTGACCTCGATTTCAAACCATTATTTATAGTCCCCCACATGATGCCCCCACCACCTGGTGATCATAACAGACACACCGGACCATCATGAAATTGAGGTCGAATTCTGTGTGGCAGAAGAGAACGGAGCTCAGATTCATTGAATTTCCATGTGTCAGACGCTAGACTGAGTTCCCCTCTTGACTTCTCTCAACCACCCTGTAAAGTAGGTACTGTTTTCATTTTTCTAATAAAGAAACTGAGGCCAGACCAGTTTACATGATTGCGAAGGTCATTCTCCAGTAATCGATGGGATTGTCCGGGTCTGTCTGATTCCACAGCTGATACCTTTCACACTAAACATAACGCATTTTCCAGAACGGGAAACGTGAAGGGGGGTGGAGACCCATCTTTAAAAGCCTTCCAAATGTTTAAACATTCTTTATTTCAGACAGCCCAAGGTTGCCCTGTAAGGCTGATGCTGCTGTTTCGTAGCTAGGGTTAGTCAAGACAGGTCAGGGTCTGAGCACCCCAAGGAAATTCCTACCCCGATCCCAGGGGTATCCAGGCATCCACGTGGTACTTATTAGAAAGGTTTTGCAAATGAATCGCTTTGAGGATTTTCGTGGCGGAAGTCAGTCTGGGAGACCCTCCTGCTCCATATGGGCTGCATTCCGCTCAATGGGGGCTTTGTTGGAGCTCAGCTCTGGAAGGAGGTCAGGCCGTGGTCAGCTGAGGGAACCACCGCTGAGCAGCCGGGGCCCTGAGCTGTCATTCCCCCACTTTGCTTTGGACAAGGTACAAGAAATCCTTTATGGGCTGGTGCGGCGAACGCTGATGGAAGCCAGCTTTGTTCTATTTTTGTAACATATTTCTGGTTGAGTTAATTCTATGGAAAAAAAGAGTCAGTGGGTTTGTGTGTTTATATAGGCCTTTCATCCTGCTGCTTTGTGCCAAGTTCCCTGAGCCTGCGAGCAAGTGGAGCCAGACGCGCTCGTCGTCCTGGGTTCTCAGCCCTGTAACCTCGTGATCTTTCCAGGTTTACTCAGCCCTCTCACAGAGCGTTTGCGTGGAAACCGATCTCTCAACTCCTGGCTTTTGGCAGGAGGACACTTCCTTCATATGGAAAAGTGTTTAATACCGATTTAATGGTCTGTCTAGCCACCGCACACCCGGAGCCCCCTCCTTCCTCGGCACTCGCTGGCACAGAGCATGGAAATCTAACTTGTAATCACCTTTTCCAAAACGCCCCCCAATTTTCTTTCCAGTGTGTCCACCGCTTTTCTAATGAGGGCTTGTCTCAACTCCCTTTTAATCCCGCGGAGGGTAACGGCTCCTATAAATTAAAGTGATGCTCTTAACGCACCCGTGTTATTTTTAGCTTCTGCTGCTGTCATTAAACTTAATCGCAGACAGGAAGGGGTGGGTTTGTTTTTAATTCTCAGCAACCAAAGCAAATGGAAATTATTTTGTTGGTGACACCGTTACAATGGTGCCAAGTGTTTGAGTTTAAAGACTGAGACGAATAAAGGCCAATGGGAGGAAAAAGAGATATATCATGAGCATTTTCTGGACCTGAGGAATCAGATAGACATGGCATTACATATTTTTTAAAAATATTGTCTTTATTAATTTGAGAGAGAGAGCGAGAGGGGGGGCAGAGGGAGAAGCAGGCTCCCCACTGAGCAGGGAGCCCGATGTGGGACTCCATCCCAGGTCCCCGGGATCATGACCTGAGCCGAAGGCAGACGCTTCACCGACGAGCCACCCAGGCGCCCCACTACATTTCACATTTAAGCAAATCACAGCATTATTTCGTCTGAGTGTCTTTACACAACATATGGCTACGTGCTAGAAGATTGTTACGAATGCTAAGAATACTGATATAAATACAACACAGTCATAAGATAAATTAGATACGCTGTATATTTCTTATGTCGCTTAAATATGAATGATCGATTTACGATTTATCCCTGGCCAAGTTTTGCTTTTGTTGATAGGTGCTTTTTTTTTTTTTTTGAGGTTTTTTTTTTTAAGTATTGTTGTTGTTTAAACTGTCCAATTGTTAAATTCATTTAATTTTAGTCAAAATAGCTGTGTTCTAGTCTTGACTGCTAGTAATCCACTAAGTGACCTTGGGAGAACCGCTTACTCTTTCTAACCCCCTCCCAAATTCTTGTATTCTCTAAAACATTTATGATTCTGCTATCCCCGGTGCACTCCCATCACACTGCAGGTCTCATCAAGATAGCCCGGACTACTCACTCTTGCTTTCCGGCTGGCTTCTTATTCTTACATTTTAATATACTGCATATGCACTATTTTAGCAGCAATAAAAGAAGAGGAAAAAGATCTTTAAATTTCCCTGAAGTCCCCACTGCCGTCATACATCCCTTTTCTCCACGTCTGGGAATCTATTCACCAAGTGCTCGTGTGCGCACACAGAATTTTACACAGTTAAACTCGCGGTCTCAGTGGGATTTACTGTCTTTCACTTAATATTACATTCTAAGCATTTCCTGCGTTGCTGGAAAATTCATTCATTCAACAATCTCTCTTCTATGGGCTTCTCTGAGTCAGTTGTTATAAAAATATGTAGTTACATTAATTGTTTCTTTGTTTTTAAATTCCAGTGTAGTTCACACACGGGGCTGTATTAGTTTCGGGTGTACAAGATAGTGAATCGACAACTCTCTTACTCCGTGCTCACCATGGTAAGTGTGCTCCTTAATCCTCATCACCTACCTCCCCACCCCCCCCTCCGGTGACCAGGAGCGTGTTCTCTGCAGTTAAGAGTCTGTTGTTGTTGTTTTATTTGCTTGTCTCTTTTTTCTTTGTTTGCTCACTTATTCTGTTTCCTAAATTCAATAATTACCTTTTTAAAAAGGCTACAGAAGAGGTGCCTGGGAGGCTCAGTCCGTGGAGCGTCCGACTCTTGATTTTGGCTCAGGTCTGCTAAGATTCTCTCTCTCCCTCTGCCCCTCCCCTCCATTCACACACACTCTCTCTCAAAATAAATAAATAAAATCTTTAAAAAAATAAAAAATAAGTAAAAAGGCTATACAATATCTCTATAATACGCCATTAAGAAACATCATTTAACGAAGCACCCTCTTTTAGCGGATGTTTTAGCTTTCAAATTTCTGTATTCTAAGTAAAACAATACTGTAGGTCTTCTTGCACCCAGGTCTTTTCTCATATTGGCAGCTCCCCACTTTCACTCCCACCCCGCCGGGTAAATCTTGGTGAGTCTTCTCTCACTCTCAGAAATTTCTGTAGTTATAGCAATACTGGGTAAGAACTTCAGCGTACTTGTTAACTGGTACTGTGGCATTCAACAGGCATTTAAATGTTCTGAAGTTGTTTGCTCACCTGTATGATGTTGCTAGTAATACCTGCTTTCCATATTTATTGTGAGGATAAAGTGTGATTGGTTGTGAAAGCGTCTAACCAGAAAACTATGATGTAGTAGACTTTTACTGAATTTGATTTGCTTTATTGCCAAATTACGTTTCAAAGTCATAGAAATTTATATTGCTACCAGTACCACATGAGAATATCAATGTCATTAAAATCTCACAATATTATTTATATTTTTCATATTTTGAAAATTGACCAGGCATTAACTGGTGCCTCATGCTGTGATTTTTTTTTAAAGATTTTATTTATTTATTTGACAGAGGGACAGCTGGCGAGAGAAGGAACACAAGCAGGGGGGAGTGGGAGAGGGAGAAATAGGCTCCCAGCAGAGCAGGGAGTCTGATGCAGGGCTCAATCCCAGGACCCTGGGATCACACTCTGAGCCAAAGGTAGACACTTAACGACTGAGCCACCCAGGTGCCCCTCATGCTGTGATTTTTTGAGTAATTTTTAAAATTGAAATATAAGTTATATACAGAAATACAAAAATCAGAGTGTGCAGTCCAATGAATTATTAGGTGAACATACCCATATGATGACAGGATATTATCATGTCAGCCTACTATAAGCTACACCATACATCTTTCTAACATTACCTCATGACCAAAGGTAAACACCATTTTAACTTCTATCACTATAGGTTATTTTTGTCTGTTTCTGAAATTTTGATGAATACCGTTATATAACATGTCCTTTTTTTTTTCTGGATGCCACTCATTGTGTTTATGGAATTATGTTGCACATAACAGTACTTCACTTACTGCATGGTAAAAATATATTTTCTTTCACCATTCTAATATTGATAAAAACTGAGGCAATTACTAAATTACAATAGAGATAGTTAAAAAACAATAGAAAAGATAGAATAGAATTCTAAAAATGTATTTGTGAAATGAGGAGCAAAGAATAGAGTGAACAAATAGGAAATACATAACAAGATGATAAACTTAAGTCCAACTGTATTGATGATTACATTAAAGGTAAATGGATTAAACACTCTAAAAGAGATTTTCAGATTGGATAAAAAGCAAGATCCAACTCCATGTTTATTTACAAAGAATTGCACTTTAAACTAAAATTTGAAAATAGTGGGATAGAAAAATATATACTACACAAATCATAAACATAAAAAAGCTTATGTATATTAATACCAGGAAAATAAGGGCACCTGGGTGGTACAGTCAGTTAAGCATCTGACTCTTGGTTTTGGCTCAGGTCGTGATCTCACTGTCATGAGATCAAGCCCCGTGTCGGGCTCTAATGCTGAGTGTGGAGTCTGCTTGAGTTTCTCTCTCCTTCTCCCTCTGTCCCTCCCCCAGTGCTCTCTCTCTGTCTCTCTCTCTAAAATAATAAATAAATCTTTAACAAATACCAACAAAATAGACTTCAAGACATTCAGTCATGTCATAATAATAAGTAGTTACTTTATGAAGAAGACATAATGATCCTATCGGCATATTACCTAATAACAGGCCTTCAAAATCCATGAAGTACCATCAATACAAATGAACTGCTGTTAAAACCCCAAACATGGATGAATGTCACAGTGAATAACACACAGAGGAAAAGAAGCAGATACAATCAATTATATGCTGATGATTTTATTTATAGGAAGTTCTCTAAGAGGCAAGTTAAGTTTTGGTAATAGCTGTCTAATCGGGGCTGCCTAAGGCAGTGCAGATTGTTGGTCACGGACAGTAAAGGTCCACAGGGAACTTTTCTGGGCAGTGAAAGTATTCTGTAGACTCAATGTGATGGTAGTTACACACGTTCATACATTTGTCAAAACTCACCAAACACACACTTAAAAGCTACGCATTGTAATGTTGCCACTGTCACCTGAATAAAACTGGTTTTTAGAAAGGCAAAAACATAGTGGTGAAGGCCTGCTCACCTCAGCCTGTTCCGTTCTGCATGCCCCTCGACGTCCACATGCTCTGATTGTTTTCCAAAGCCTGCAAGCAGCTCTTTTGTCGTTTGGCTTTGCAGTATACCTGAGATTTATATTTGTTCCTAGTGGGAGATTTCATCTCATACAAGCTCTTCCTTCATAGCAGGAAACATGAGAGCTACTGACATTTTTTAATTACTGGAAAAATTAAACACTTGCCATATTTGGAGAAAGAGATAAAGAAAAGACAAGTGACTTACCCCAAGATCACACATCTTCTAAGTTGAGCATTGGGATCAGAACTCAGCCGGGCTTTTCCGGAGTCTATGCTTTCAGCGACGGCGTGTGACGGAGAGCATGGATCCTGGATAGGTGAACACAGGAAGGTGGGGGCGTGTTGATTGAAAGGTCCATCTACATGTTTTTTTGCTTTGTTTTTTTCCCTGCGACATGAATTATAAGAGGGAATTATGCCAGGATTTTCAGAAGGTAAGATCTGAAAATCTCGCTGCTGCTGAAAAATGTTTTGTTTTTCAATGACCTTTGGTATTCTAAAGAGACCTGCAGAAAGGAGCATTTTGGCACCACTGCTGTCTTCTCCTGTGAACTAATTGAAACCTTATTCAAAGCCAAGCATAATTATGATGAAAAATCTTCTGCCAAAAATGGAAAATGCATTCCATATAAGAGATTTTGGGGTTATCTGAGAATAGATAATAGAGTGTTGAGTGTATTATGTCATTTTTGTTCTAAAATTTGATTCAGTTTAGTGAACTTAGCCTTAAACACAACTGCCAGACACTTTTCTATGGCTTAAAAAATGTCCAAGTTGAACAAGAAGTCAGGATGCTCCCATCCCTGGAAGTTTTCCATCTTAGCTCTGGTTTGTCCAAGACAGTTCCTCAAGTTTGTGGTAAACTTTAAGATTCTGTCCCTTTACTAAACATGGCTTCCAAAAGCAATGCAGGCAAAACAAACTATTTTTATAGGAAGTACAGATCCTATCATAAGGCTTCAGTGAAAGGCATTGCAATATGGAGGACAGAAACCCTTCTCAAAGATTGATTCCTATGTTCCAGTTCAACAGTGAAGGGAATGAATGTATCATTATGTTTCTCAGCTCCCAAAGACACGTCAATTCCAGTCGACATGGGATTGTCCTGGACAGTTTCATCTCGGACATGCCTTCATACCACCCATATCAGAGGGCCTTAAGCTTAAGTAGAGGAACTCTCAAAGGCCAATAACCTTTCTGAGGTTGTATTCCATAATTTATATGTGAATTGTCTGTCTGTCTCCCCAGATCCCATTCCTTGCTCTTCCCCGGCTCTGCTGTCTAAAGCACAGGGACTGACTGCTGCCCTGCAGGTCTGGTTCCAGGCTCCCAAGTCAGCTGAGGTCCCCCCGAGTCTTGGTGAATGAGATACATTGGCTAGCCACTGGAGATCAAAGGGTGAGAGAAGTCAGGGTACTTCTCCCTTCCCTCTCTCCTCAGGTGACTTCTCTTTTAGCGCCTTTACCTCCTCCAGGGCCTCAGTTTCTGCAAGACAGATTTGTTGTGGTTCCACCTTCTGTCTGATGAGCCTCAGCTCCAGTAAGACCACCTCCACTGTGCGGCTCCCACCCAGGCGTGGCAGTGGGCTCGTGATGTTGTGACTCTGTTTGGCTCCTTAGCCCCTCTACTGTTTATATGAGTATTCCTTGCGTTAACATTTCTTTGTGGCTAATTGTTGAGGTCGTTTCTCTTTCCCTGGTTACATGTAGTTACAGGGAGCCGACTGGTACTTTCCCTGTTGTCCTGGCATTGCTGCTAAGGCACCGATGAGAGACAGAGTGTGAAGTAAACTACATTCTGAAGACAGTCCCCGAGACCTGCTGCAGTGGGGATCAGCCAGTCCTCAGGGCTTCCCAGGGGCTTTTTAGGGGCAGCCGAACCTGCCTCACCATCACCCACATTCCCAGCTTGTCTAAGTAGGGGAGTGAGGGAGAAGGGGCTCTTCTTTCCATGAGAAGCACAGCGTGTGTCAAGAGAAAATTTCCCCTCTTTCGTACGAGGTAAAACTATGAGGCAATGATTTGTAAAGATGAGGTGTAAGAAATGAAGACTGGCATGCTCCCCCCTTGGAGGGATGTCAGCTAAGGTAGAGGAGCTGCTGATATAACATCGTACCTGTACCAGAAGGGATAACAAGAACAGGGAAGAGACGGTAGGGCTGAAACACCCTCCCCTTCTTTGTAGCCAAGTCTCCACGAGAGTCCTGTAGGTTAAGTGCAAACAAGTCAAGGTGACTGTGTTTAAGCCATCGTGCCAGGACCCCACCCATCTGGTGAGGGCACTAAGGATCGGGCTGTGGGGTTAAGCCGGGGAAAGGACTCAGAGGTGTTCAGTAGGGAGATCCTGGGGACCCTAAAAAGTCCACATACACTGCCCAAGAGCCTCACTGCCCGTCGGCGTGGCCCAGGACACAATGACAACAAAGAGGAGCAGTCTGTGACTTTGCCCAGCTGGTTAAGGAGAGGCTGCTCTGCTGTCTCTACACCGGGCTGGCAGAGGAACTGGGGGAGGGGGCACCAAGTGCAGCACTGGAACTCATCCTGCAGCCACGCCCCCAACGGAAGGGGAGGCTGATGCTGGGAGCTGCGGAGAGCCGGGTCTCACACACACAGCCCACATTTCCATCTGACCCAAGCTACGTGCTTGAAAGAAAGAGGACTCAAAAGTTAGAGAATCTGCTTATGGTGTCATAAAGGAGTAAGAAAGAAGGATTAAGTAAAAGATAAGCATGAAAAAAAACCCAATTTCAGATTCTTTAATGAATCGATCATGAGTTTGTGTGTTTTCTGGAGACAGGGGATATAGCTTTCGTCTCTTTCTCAAAGGGTCCATGAGCCTCAAACAGCCCAAACCATCAACATGTGTAATGATGACTTCAAACCTTTATTCCTTGCTTCAATATCTCTCTGGAACACCGAACTTGAATTTGTCATTTACCTTTTCCTACCCTCTTGTTTCCCTCAGTACCCACCACTCCCTGTTATTATTTGGTTTACCTACCCAACCATGCATTGCCTGTCTCCCCCGCTGGGAGGCATGCCGCACGGAGGCAGGGGACCCTGTTGTGCTGCTTACCGTTTGACTTGGGCTGGCCGTGGAACGCTCGGTGCTGAAAGGTGATGAGCTTGTGTCCAGGGAATGGACCCTATGCATCTGACACAGACTGCCTCACAAAGGAAACCCTTCTCAGACCTGTTCTTGCTCTGATTACACTAGAACATGGTCTCGCCCCACCTCCCAAGCATAATCAATTTCTAAATCTTGCCCTATGCGCCTGAGCAATGGTCCTTAGTCTAACCCCAGCTCCTAGCTCATGATGCTTTGGCTTTAATGTTACTTCTCATCTCTCACCAACCTCCCGAGCAGGTCTCTTCCCTGGTCCTCCCGTTCCAGTGGGGCCAAAGCTCTGATTCTAGAGTCCCTGCTCTAGAACCAACCCTCACGATATCAGCCCTCTGCTAAAGATGTCTGTAACCTCCACCTCCCGTCAGGATAGAGCTCACGTTCTTCATGGAGCCTTTATGAAGGTCCGGAATTTGGGCCCGCTGTCTCTCCAGCCCCATTCTCGGAGCCCCTGAGACCTTCCGCCCACGCCCTGGAGTCTCAAACATCCCAGGCCCTCCCCAGCTGGACAGCGCCCTGCACCTGCCTCCCCGCTTCTGGCTTTGTTTTCTTCCCAAATGACCCTTTTTCTTCCAGACTCAGATCAAACTCTGTTGCTACTTTTCCCGCTCCCTCAGGCAGAATTATCTGCTGTTAACCGAGCACGTTTCTTCACCACGTTTGGGACCGACTGCTCAATCTGTCAACCGGACAAGGTGCGTCTGAGGGAGACGGCGAGAACGGGGTCACCGTGTGGCAGGGAGGAAGGAAGCCTGGCTTCGTGTGCAGTCCTAACATTATGTCTTTAGTTTGCAAAAGTCAGCCCGAGCTCACGAGTCAGGGTTTCTATCATCTAGAATAAGACCTCCTAGAAGAGCCCGGCCTACTTTCCGATTTCCAGGTGTAGAAACTGAATGAGGTTCGTGAGGACCGAACACATACCAGACATGATTTCAAATATTTTGCACATGCGATGCCATTTAACTCCTGCAAAACCCCGACGTCGTTGCTCTTCTGTCCTTATTTTACTAGTGGGGAAACTGAGGCACACAGAATGAGTCAGGATTTCAGAATCCACACCCTCTCCCCACACTGGACTCCCTGGACCTCACTTATAGCCACACAGGTGCTTGCTGGTGACAAAGTGAGTCCTGAATGTGGCCCCCCACGGCTCAGTCCCCTGCTCCTTGCAGCCCTTCAGACAGTGAACTGATTTCTGGGAAGATGAAGATTCGCCCCAAAACATGAAACTGTAATAAGAGACCAGAATGGAAAACCAACTGCTTGGCCTGGGACTTGGACCGAGTCAGGCTGAGACGGTGGCGGAACGTTTATGCCCCAGATGCCTGTGAGCAAAGCACATGGATGTTCCCAGCAGAAGAACATTGGAAACCATATACTTCCTACGGCCAGAGAGCCCTTGGAGGGTGGAGTTGATCCACGCACTGTGTGTGTGATAATCTGCACATTTTTTCTTCCTTGGAGCAAAGGCTTTTAGGCTTCAAAAATGAAAGGCGCTCCCTTTGACTAGAAAGCATCTCACAGCTCTTCCCTGACGATAGCAGGATGGCGAGGGCCGGGCTTCCTGTCGCAGGGGCAGGGTGGGAGGAGCAGAGGAGGACCCACTCGAGGAAGACGGCGAGCTCCGGGCGGGTCTGCTGAGGCTCAGCCCCGTTGCCAGCCTGTGCACAGGACCTCGGGAGCGTGCGGCTCACGCTGACCAGTTAGAGCGCTAGGCTGCTTCTGCTCGGGAGGTGAAGATACTGAGAGATTTCGAAAACAAACAAATGCCTCTTTCACCAGGAAACATCAGAATGAATGACTCCTTTCCTTGGCTGGGGTTCTACAGTTTATAAAGCACATTCTGTACGCGACCTCCCTGGATTCCGTACGCTGGCCCTACACAGCAGGGTTGTAGCTCGAAGCGTGTGTTCGTGTGTGTGCAGGTGTGTCCATACGCGTGTGTGTGCCTGTGTGTGCAGGTGTGTGTACGTGTGTGTGCCCGTGTGTGCAGGTGTGTGTACGTGCGTGTGCCTGTGTGTGCATGTGTGTGTACGTGCGTGTGCCTGTGTGTGCATGTGTGTGTACGTGCGTGTGCCTGTGTCTGTTCGTGCGTGTGCCTGTGTGTGCAGGTGTGTGTACGTGTGTGTGCCCGTGTGTGCATGTGTGTGTACGTGCGTGTGCCTGTGTGTGCATGTGTGTCCATACGCGTGTGTGTGCCTGTGTCTGCATGTGTGTGTATGTGTGTGTGCCTGTGTGTGCAGGTGTGTCCATACGCGTGTGTGTGCCTGTGTGTGCACGTGCGTGTGTCTGTGTGTGCAGGTGTGTGTACGTGCGTGTGTCTGTGTGTGCAGGTGTGTACGTGCTTGGGCGGGCTTGTTTGTCTGCATGTGTGTGTACGTGTGTGTGCCCGTGTGTGCAGGTGTGTCCATACGCGTGTGTGTGCAGGTGTGTGTACGTGCGTGTGTCTGTGTGTGCAGGTGTGTGTACGTGCGTGTGCCTGTGTGTGCAGGTGTGTCCATACGCGTGTGTGTGCCTGTGTGTGCATGTGTGTACGTGTGTGTGCCCGTGTCTGCATGTGTGTGTACGTGCGTGTGCCTGTGTGTGCAGGTGTGTACGTGCTTGTGCGTGCATGTTTGTCTGCATGTGTGTGTACGTGCGTGTGCCTGTGTGTGCAGGTGTGTCCATACGCGTGTGTGTGCCTGTGTGTGCACGTGCGTGTGTCTGTGTGTGCAGGTGTGTGTACGTGTGTGTGCCCGTGTGTGCAGGTGTGTGTACGCGTGTGTGTGCCTGTGTCTGCATGTGTGTACGTGTGTGTGCCCGTGTCTGCATGTGTGTGTACGTGCGTGTGCCTGTGTGTGCAGGTGTGTACGTGCTTGTGCGTGCATGTTTGTCTGCATGTGTGTGTACGTGTGTGTGCCCGTGTGTGCAGGTGTGTCCATACGCGTGTGTGTGCCTGTGTGTGCCTGTGTGTGTACGTGCGTGTGCCCGTGTGTGCATGTGTGTGTACGTGCGTGTGCGTGCATGTTTGTCTGCAGGTGTGTGTACGTGTGTGTGCCCGTGTCTGCATGTGTGTACGTGTGTGTGCGTGCATGTTTGTGTGCGTTTCCCTCTCCCTCTGCTGCTTTCTCCACCATCAGCCCACACAGAACCAAAAGCAAGTCCAATCGCAGAGTTGTCCGTTCTCCAATCCTAGCGCTGGTGAGACCAAAGACGGGACGAAAGAGTGAAGCAGCGGAAGGACGCCTGAATGGGACAGAAGGTGTAGAAAGAGCAGCGTCCTTGAAGCAGGCAGGTGAGAAAGGGTCTTCATCCGGGACGGCCGAGAAGTGCAGCCGAGGCGCCTCCCTGCTGAGCCGTCTCACGTGCGAGCCCCTGTGCTGGCCAGGTGCTCGTAGACGACTCACGGACCAAAGTCTAGGCAGGCTGAAGGTCTCTTCACATCAGGTGGGAAACGTGGATAGCTTCTGTGGGACGGGGATGAGGAAGGGAAAGGTTCACACAAGCTGGGGCTGAGTGAAGTCGTTGGAAAGGTACGCTGAGCTTGGATAGCGGGGACCATACGGCACCTCTACGCTTAGAACGTAGGTCTGATAGGGATTATCCACCCTTCTCAATAAATGATGAATCGGAAACCAAAGAAGTGAGGAAAATTCACCCAAGACATAGAGTCAAGATGTGGCCTAACCTGCACTTGTACCTGAATCTTCCGACGACGACTCCCGTGGATCTCTGATGCGGAAGAACCGAGGAAGGGGCGAAGAAGGGACGGGCTGGAATCCAACAGCCACGCACCATCCCTGCTGCACGCAGCTGAATAGGAGCGACTCAGGGGTCTCTGTGGGCCTTTTGCTGCCACAGCACCCAGGCTAGCCAGTTGGTGTATCAGCCTAGCTAACAGGGGTCAAGACGACAAAGCAGATGGAGAGGTGACTTCAGAGGGATGAAAAATCTAAAACACCAAAAATTTACAATCTTACCTGTCATCCGGAAAATGCAAATTAAAACAGTAAGGCGGGGCACCTGGGTGGCCCAGTCGGTGAAGCGGCTGCCTTCAGCTCAGGTCATGACCCCAGGGTCCTGGGATCGAGCCCCGCATTGGGCTCCCTGCTCACTGAGGAGCCTGCTTCTCCCTCTGCCCCCCCTGCTCATGCTTTCTCTCTCTTGCTCACTCTCTCTCTTTCAAATAAATAAATAAAATCTTTTTAAAAAAGCACAGTAAGGCAATATTTCTTCATCCAACAGAATGAGGTTGGCAAAAAATGTTGAGTTGATCCTATGAAGTTCTGCAGAAAATACGGGTGCTTCTTCCACACCAATGGTGACGGGGCCTCTTAGAAAAGGCATTATAGGGCGGTGTCCCTGAATTTAAAAATACATGTGTCCTGGAGGAGATAATGCTAAGTGAAATAAGTCAAGCAGAGAAGGACAACTATCATATGATTTCTCTCATCTATGGAACATAAGAACTAGGATGATCGGTAGGGGAAGAAAGGGATAAAGAAAGGGGGGTAATCAGAAGGGGGAATGAAACATGAGAGACTATGGACTCTGAGAAACAAACTGAGGCCTTCGGAGCGGAGGGGGGTGGGGCATTGGGATAGACCGGTGATGGGTAGTAAGGAGGGCACGTATTGCATGGTGCACTGGGTGTTATACGCAATTAATGAATTATCGAACTTTACATCAGAAACCAGGGATGTACTGTATGGTGACTAACATAATACAATAAAAAAAACATTAAAATAAAAAAATACATGTGTCCTATACCCCTTTAATTCTCAGTATCTCCACAGGGAACTGCGTTAAGTGTGCACAAGGAAGCATGTTTGTTGCCGTGTTTTTTACTGCAATGAAAAATTGGCACCGATTATCAAATGTTTAAAGTAAAACAAATTTTCTTAATTAAAAAAAAACCCACTATTGCTCACTTCCTTGCTACTCACACCTAGTAAAAATACAAGGCTCGAGTGACACGGTGTGGCAGAGAAGGTTCCCCATGAGACAGTGCGGAGTGGACAAGGCGTGGAGCAGAATGCCGTTTTTGCAAACACGCGCCCACGCATCAACATTATAAACTCCGTGTGGACGTTTACCTGCAGAAGCGCGGATGAAACGGTGTGAGCCACTTGGGATTTTACCGGGCGCTGGGGTCATGGCGAACGCCCGGGCAAATGTACATCTACAAGGCATAACCACCAAACAAACCTCTGGACTGGAGGCAAGGGTTGGGGCTGGAGGTCAAGAGAGATTTCAGGTTTATCTGCATGGTCTGAATTTTTGCAATGACATTATGTTTGTGTATTACTCATATGTGTGATGTATTACATACCCACAATGATATATGACACGTACACAAACATAAAACATACATATACATAGAGGTACTCTCGGGAGCAGCAGGTGGGTGCCTGCGGCCGTCACAGCCACTGGGGGGCTAGGGGAGGGGTGCCCAGAAGTTCCCCGGGAGCTTCTCTCGGCTTCAAAGCTGGAGCAGCTCTCTCTGCTCTATCCTGCTCTGCCCTGCTGGGCCAGGTCCTTGGTTTTGTTTTATCTTATTTTCTCTTCTCTTCTTCTCTTCTCTTCTCTTCTCTTCTCTTCTCTTCTCTTCTCTTCTCTTCTCTTCTCTTCTCTTCTCGTGGTTGTATTTCCCACTTTAAAAGTATCATGTAGTGATTGTAGAACATTTGGGAAATACAGAAAAATTAGGAGGGGAGATTAAATCGATCCCCGTAGTGCCACAACCCAGAAGTGACTGTGGCTAAGCCGTGGTCTCATGGAGCGCACTGTCCACACGGTGCTAATCAGATGGTGTATCTCTAATCGCGTATATTGATTTTAAGATCATTTTTATGACCACCAGTGTCCTACGTGCCATTCGCCGTAATAGGTATCAGTTTAAGGCCGGAAATTTCGGGGGGAGAAAAAGATCGTAAAGAAAAAATGACAAATCGCCTGGGTTCCCACCTTCCTCAGTAAACGTTTCTGCACGTGTGCGTGTGCTCTTGTAATTTTATCCAGTTGAAAGCAAAATGCACCTACTGATTTGTAAGTACGAGGGGTACCGGTAAGTTCTCGGTGAAAGATGAAGGTGAACGTGGGCCATGATCTGCATGAGCTCCTATTTCTTTCAAAATGACACGGCTACTTAGTAAAGCTTGTGTGGATATATGTAGAGTACCGGCGTTCTGGTGGGTCTCTGTCGTACTGCTGGGTTTTTAAAAGATGGTTTTCCGAGAATTACTCCCACTGTGCTACATTTGCTCCTGTTTTTGTTAGGGATAACTAATTCTTTAAAACACAGAACAAATCTAGCATTCCTGAATGAAAAACCCCCGCAGGTCAGTCTACACTAACAGCCACCATGCCCACCCCTGTCTACACTGCCAGCCCCCCTTTACCCGCCCTCACCCCTGTCTACACTGCCAGCCACCCCCCCACCCCACACACATTCCTTAGGTTTTTCATTGGCATTGGTAGCTCAGTTACTGCCTTGGGTTTCAAGTCGAATTTTTCACTGAGAGTATGTAGGCAAGGTATTTTCAAGGTTTTTGTGTATTTAAGAATCTCTGTCTTCGGTGAAGGCGAGTGGGCCCGGTGAAAGTTTGGGGATCTTAGGTTTTTCCTCTCTCCCTCAAGTCTCAGGATATTGCCCTATTGTTTTCTGGCGTTCAGTCTGGTAGATATATATTCCTAATTTTTGTTCCTTTTAATGTAACTTGTTTTCTGCAGGGAAGCTAGCCAAACTTTCTCATAATTATTAAACACTTCAAAAATCATGTTTTCAGGATCTTCCTTATGAGGAATTCCTTTTATAGATTTTACCCCCAGTACAGGTGCTTCCTGTGGGGGCAACAGGACACCTCCCCCATTCTGCAGGCACTCGCTGTGTTTCCTGCCGCTGGGGCTGTAGCTGGTGCGTTCTCCACTGTCTCAGGCCCGTCATTCCCCATGCCTGCACACCCCGGTCGCCGCAGCTGTGCGGGGCCCCTCCCTCTCTGCCTACCAGCCTCTGGTGGAAATCCCTCTCCAGATAGGGCCCCCAGGCACGTGGCCCTGCAGGGGTTCCCTGCTGCGGCCCAGGGAGCCCTCCTTCTAACCTGTGCCCCTCTTCTCTTGCCCTCAACCGTCTTCTCCCAACATCGGCGAGAAACGGGAAGTGGCATACACATAGGTCCAGGAAGGCTGGTCACACTTGGGTGACAGATGAGAGCATCATGGGGTTGAAAGGGGGGCCAGAACCACGTCAGGATGAAAGGGCAGAACTGGGGCCAGGTGCTCTGATTATAAATGAGAAATGCCCTCTCCTCTGGCCCGTAATAATAATAATACCAGTTAGCACTGGCCTCGTGTTCACTCTGTCCTGAGCACGTTCCTGTATGAGCCCACCTACTCCTGGCGATAGTCCTGTGCAGGGGACATACCGTTATTACCCCTGTTTTACAGAGGAAGAAACGGAGGCAGAGAACTTAACTCTCTTGCTCAAGCTTCCACAGCCAGTAGGGGCAGAAGAAGGATTCAAAGCCAGATTGTCTGCTCCAGACCTGCCCTCTTCACCACCAGCCACCGGGCTCCAAACCTCTCAGTGAATCAAACTGGCTCAGTGATTCCCGGAGAAAGACCAACTTCTTCTCGTCCACGAGTAGATGACCAGACCACTGATAATCACAGTGGAATTACAAGGACCCATTTGGACAAACCTGTGGGTGAAGCCGGGGATCATAGGGATTGCATTTGGTTTTGGTTTTGCATGGTTACAGTTCGCGCCCCCATCCTCCTTCCCTTTTTGCTCACCGCTCTGGGGACCGCTCCTCCCAGGGTGCAAGAAACTCTCACTAGTCCTTCCTCCGCTCCATGCCCAGCTGTGCCCTGGACGTGGCCACCGGGGAAAGGATGTAGGAAAGAAGTGCAGATGAGCGTGAATGAAGAATTGCGTGGCCTTCAGGATGTTACAGCAGCTGTGGCCACACAGCAGAGCCCCGGTGGCCCGTTCCCTTGTGGGTACAGTCCTATTTCAGAGCTACTGGTAGTGGGGGAGGGAGCAAAGAATGATGCAGAAAACAGGGTTCTAATTACTTTTAAAGCCAGAGAGGTTCATTCTGTTCCAATTGAAGTAATTGAAGGATACAGAATGAATGAATGAATGAATGAATGAATGAATGAATGAATGGTCTAGGCAGGCTACAGATCATGCCTCCATGCGTCTTAGCTACTATAATTATTTTTCCTATGATGGTCGAGTCTTGCTTCCATCCATGAAAACTCCACACGCCAATTCTCCCTGACTCGTCCAGCCTTTGTCTCTGTGCTTGTCCCCAACTCCAGTTCCTTCTGTAGTTCTTACTCTAACTGAACAGTAGCCAGAGGCCACCCTGTGGCTTTCGGTGTTGTGGTGCGTGGGCGCGCTGTTCTTCATCTAGAAATGCTGGATCACTGGGGGACCTACTTTATTTGCTTCTCTCCCCTCCCCTTGCTGCTCCGTGCAGAGGAGTGAAGATGTGATTAGAGCAGCAGTGACTGAGCGCTGGTGGCCAGATTCTAAGGGCCAGAGTCTTAACACCATCCCATGATCCCATGAAGGTGCTTTCACCCAAAAAGACACAGATATGGCTGAGATAGAAGAAAGTTATTAAATTATAAATGTTTTAAACTTCTTCCTAAAAGAAAATTCTGTTAAAGAACAATTCTGCTAAAGAAAATTCGATTTTTTAAAAAAAGATTTTATTCATTCACTTGACAGAGAGAAAGCACGAGGGAGAGCACAAGCAAGGGGAGCTGCAGGCAGAGGGAGAGGGAGAAGCAGGCTCCCCGCTGAGCGGGCTTGATCGAAGGACGCCGAGATCATGACCTGAGCTGAAGGCAGCCGCTTCACCAGTGAGCCACCCAGGTGCCCCAAGAAAATTCTATTTTTGCTGATAATGAACCTTTCATCAATTTCTAGGAGGTAGTCTGGGTGCAGGCCCAGTTTCTATGCTTTGGCTGGACAGAATCTGGGAAATGGGTAGACAGCACTGAGCGATCACCAGGAAGGAGACTGGCTTACTCCGTTTTGAGTTAAAATGGGGAGGGGGGAGAACTGCTTGTGTGAAAATGAAACATTGAGGAAGAGTGGAAGGATGGGGGTGATTACATCGTCGGTCTGGGAGAATTCGGTTTTGGGGTGTGATCTGCGCATGAGGAGTTGAGAGCGATCGATTGGGAGCAGCTGCATGAGAGACTTGGGGGTGGGGTGGGTGCTGAATCCTGTCCCTGGCGCTTGGAGATGCTTTTGCACATGACGGTAACGCCTTCAATGTGGGCTGTCTGGCTCCGTGAGCAGCTGGCTCCGGGAGAATCAGACTGGAGCGTTTTCATAGGAAAGAAGGAGGATGCAGATAACCGTCCTGTTATCCTCACACACCAGGCTGTCCAAAAACACAAGGGCTCGCTCTGGGGAATGCTCACAGAGGAGGGGGAGTAGTACCAAACGCAATCGATGAGATTCAGGTAGGATTGAGGTGGGTTTCTGAGACAGTTCTTGGGAAGGACTGGTTATGCGGACAAAGCAGCCGTCTGCTTCAGCTCATTCTATACTGTGCCCTTTTTTTTTTTAAAAGGAAATATTCTGTAAATCGAAGCATATGTATCGATGTACAAAAGGTGTGAAGGACACATGGACACCTACACAGTAAAGAATTAGAACATTACTGCCATTTTTGAGGTCTTTATGTACCCTTATTGCTCTAACCCCCAGAGTTCACCTCTGACCTGGGCCTGTGTTTATAATTCCTCTGCCTCTCTTTAAATCTTCCAGCACGGGTTGACACGGATCAACAGTGCATTTTAGTTTTGCATGATCCTGAGCTCTGCAGATGCTCCCATGCGCCCAGATACGGCCCGTGGGGTATGTGTTCTTCTGTGGTTTCCCTCCCCGCTTTGACAGCATAATCCACTTTGATCCGTGCAGCTGAAATTCCTCTATCTTCACTGCTCTGTAATGCTCCGTTCGGGGAGTAGACCCACATTTATTTATCCATCTTCCCTCTCAAATATTAAGATTATGCCCATTTGTTTTTGCTACAATAAAAACACCAAGATGACATTATGTATTAGTCCGGGTTCTCCAGAGAAACCTAGCCAAACAGAATAGAATACAATATATGTGTTTGTATGTATTCTACTCATACGTATATATATATAGAGAGAGAGAGAGACAGACAGAGACCGAGAGAGATTTATTATAGGAATTGGCTCATGCAATTATGCAGACTGAGAATTCCCATGACCTACTTTGTACCAGCTGGAGGACCAGGAAAGCTGATGGTGTAGTTCAGTCTGAGTCCAAAGGCCTCGGCACCAGGGAACCCGATGGCGTAAGTCACAGCCAAGTCTGAAAGAGCTCAGAGTGCCAATGTCCGTGGGCCGGAGAAGACGGATATCCCAGCTTGAGCAAAGAGAGCAAACTCGCCCTTCCTCTGCCTTTCGGTTCTAGTCAGGCCCTCAACGGATTGGCTGACGTCCACCAACCTTGGGGCGCGCCCTCTTCTTTACTGGGTGTATTGATTTAAATGCCACCTCTTCTGGAAACACCAGAAATAAGGATCTACCAGCCGCCTGGCCATCCCTCGGCCTAGTGACACATGAAATTCGCCATCACACATTCTGAACCGTGTCTCCTGGGCTGTGGAAGGCCTCACCAGGGAAATGTGATTCAGAGCAGGGAGTTGCCGGGTCACCGTCGCACTCACTAGACACCAAACCGGTTCTCAAACTCATGCGGCCTCCTGCAGTGTCTGAGCCTGGAGGTTCCTGCTGGTGTCCTCGAACCTGAAGATTTTGGTCAATTTATTTGGTGTGAAACAGTGTCTTCTTGTGATTTTAACCCGGATTTCCTTGACTACTGATAAAATGGAGCATCTTTTCATGTCTTTACTGGCCATTCATGTTTCTTCTTCTGTAAAATGTCTGTGTCATTCGCTCAGTTCTAAAATTACCTTTTCTTACCAATTTATTACTTCATTTCCAAAGTTAACCAACTTTCTGTCATACATTTTGTGAGTGTCTGCTCCCTATTTGTAACTTAAAAAATTAATCTTTTGATGTCTTTAATCAAAAGAGTTTTAAATTTTAACGTAGTTGCATTTTTACATCTTTTTCGTAACGGGAAATAATCTAAAGGTTCCAATGGGCTTTTTATGAGATAGTTGAGTCATTTGTTTATAACGATTATTTTCTTTGTTTCTAACCTTTGTCCTCTTTTCTTACTTTGTGGCTAGTACATTTTTTGAATAAGAATGGTGATGGGCATTTTTATTTTATTTTTCACTGATTTTTAAGGAACATGTTTTAAGTATTTCCATTAATAGTAACATTTACTATAGCTTTTTTTTCACATACTCTTTATGGATATAAAAAAATTTCCCTCTATTCCTAAATCACTGTGTGTGTGTGTGTGTGTGTGTGTGTGTGTTAACACACTTTGAGTCCGGACTCGATGTTCAATTTTATTGAATGCTTTTTTTCTTGCATTAGTTGAAATGATCATATGGTGTTTCTTTTTTCCTCTAAGAAGTGAATTACATTTCCTAAGATAGTGAATTACATCGCTACCTTAAAATAGATCTTTTAATGTCAGTATGTTAAATTAGATATTTTTTATGTTAATCCCACCTTGCACTGCTGGAATAAACCCAGTATGTCAATGCTCTATTTTTTTTAATATGTTGGTGGATCTGGTTTGGTAATACTTCATTCAAGACTTTGTATCTGTGTTTAAGCAGGAGGTAGGCCTGTGATTTTCCTTTTTCAATCTGTCCTTCTCAGGTTTTGGTTAGGCTAGCCTCAAAAACTAGTTGAGGGATGTTCCTTCTTTTCTATTTTCTGGAATAGTTTATATAAGTTCAAAAATAACGGGTCCTTAAATATTGAGGAGAGGTTGTCAACAAAACTAGCGAGGCTTAGAGTTTAAAAATTTTCCCTTTGTGTTTAATGCTCTCTTTTTTGCTTAAAACTGTTCAGTGTATTTATCTTTTCTTTTTTTATAGACTTTTTTTTAATTAAGTAGGCTCCATACCCAATGTGGGGGTTGAACTCACAACCCTGAGATCAAGAGTCACATGACTGACTGACTGAGCCAGCCAGGCGCCCTTATATTTATCTTTTCTATTCCAATAATCCAGTATCTGGGGACACTATAGTTTTCTCCTAAATTATAACTGTTTTACAAACAAGAGAATTTTTCAAGCCTCTAATCCTCAGTCTTGTGGAAATGATACATATTTTTCAAAGTAGTTTCATCACATGACCCTATTCCCTATGTCTCTAAGGTTGAGTGGATAAATACAGTTGACCCTTGAACAAAACAGGTTTGAACGGTGCAGTCCACACACATTTCTTCAATACATACTGCTCAGTACTGTTCCTGTATTTTCTCTTCTTTAGGACTCTCTTAATAATGTCTTCTTTCCTCTAGCGTATTTTTTTGTAAGAATACAGCGTGTAATACAGATAACATACAAAATACGTGTTAATCGCCTGTTTGTGTTATCGGTAAGGCTTCCCATCAACAGGAGGCTATTAGCGGGTGACGGTTTGCAGAGTCACAAGTTATATGTGGATTTTTTTTTAAAGATTTTATTCATTTATTTGACAGAGATAGAGACAGCCAGCGAGAGAGGGAACACAAGCAGGGGGAGTGGGAGAGGAAGAAGCAGGCTCACAGCAGAGGAGCCTGATGTGGGGCTCGATCCCATAACGCCGGGATCACGCCCTGAGCCGAAGGCAGACGCTCAACCGCTGTGCCACCCAGGCGCCCCTATATGTGGATTTTTGACTGTGTGGGAGGTCGCCACCCCAGCCCCCTTGTTGTTCAAGGGCCAGCTTTATCATCATGTGAAAGTTTTAAATAAAATTCTTCACAAATATAGGGCACTGTTACTTCTATTTTTGCTGATGTACAAATCGAGCACACAGGTATTTAAATAACCCAAAATGTTTTCCTAATCTGGTGGGCTTCCCATTCATACGCACGACCGGGGCTGGTCTTTCTCCTGATCTGTTGTCGTCTTCAGAAGGCAATATACATGCACGGACTTCTGTCTCCCTCACGGGTTCTCCTCCGTTGTGTCATTAGGCTGGGGACGACTTCTTACTTACCTTAAGCAGGTGACCAGAGGGAACGAAACACGTTAGCTGGAGGTTCTGCCTGTGTGTCCGTAGTAACGGGATGGACGTTTCTTCTTAAGAAGGAAAACAGAGGTATGCCAGGGTCTACCTTTGCTGTCCGTCTCCCATTTGGCTTTGATTTTACTGGAGATCCCTAACCCTCTAGGTTTTCTTTATAAGCACTTTTCACATTTATTATATAAATGTTTTATATTCCTATGGTGATTTATCAACCTCTCCAATGACGAACTAGGAGCTCAAGGAGCTAAGGAAACGAATATCGATTAAATCACAATTATGCGCCTGACTTACACCCATTATCTAATCCTGCCACTAATTATGGGAGTTAGGTGTTGTTAGTTCCACTTTACACACGAGGACCCCAAAGTCACGCATCTGTGCGTCACAGAGCCGGAATTCAAGGCACAGAGCCATTTGCATGGATTTATAGAACTCTCCTATAATTCCCCGGGCTCACACAACCTCGTTACGAGTGGCCTTCCTAAGCTCTGTTCTGCTGACTTTCAGTCCAGGAAGCCAATTCCATACTCTCCTGGCTGAACTGAAATAGTAAACATTTTCCCTGACTATTTCAATCAGTAATGAAGAGTTAAATGGATATTATGACAGAAACTACTCTGTATCCCCCAAGATTTGTTTCTCCTTCTCCTATAGCCATGGACCCTCCCCCCAGCTTAAGCTGGGTTTATGGCCACCCTCAATGAAAGTGAGATTTCCCAGGCTCTCTGGCTCAGCCACGTGGGACCTGTGCATGAGGTCTGCCAACGGGATCTAAGTAGAAATTGTGCAAAGGCCTTTGAGAAGCACCCTTAAATTTCCATTATTTACTGGAATCACAGTGGGCATTTGGGACCATCAGGAGGCCCTGGGGCAGGAGACTATGCCTAGTAGGACAAGAAAGAAGCCTGGGATCCCGCTTCAAGAGGCATGACTCAGTCCCGAAAGGTCTCTCTCCAGTTTATAGGAGAAACAACCTGCTTCCTTATTAAAGACATATTGGTTTTGTTTATTTTTTTCCCTCATTACAGTTAAATGTAATCCTAACTCATAGTAAAAGCTTACAAAAGAAGAATCTGAACCCAAATCCATTTTCCCCCCTGGTGGAGAAAAACAAATGTTTTTAGTTTTGCTAAAACTAAAGCTATTTCTTCATTATTTCTCTTAGGGAGTGGGGAGGCTGGAAGGAGGCCCAGAAATGGTGTCTTGGAGTTTTAACATTCCCGTATGGTTTATGTAATAAAAATCAGAGCTTCTGGATGGCTTTTTAGAAGTTCGAGATGAATGAACTACAAAACCAAAATGTGGAATAGCACCCAAAGCCTGAAAGGCCTGCACTCTGCCCCTGGTCTCCACGAAAAGAGCACAGCGCTGCAAAACTCTCACTCATCAGCTTCAGCAACGCAGATTGCCTCGTGATAGTCACACCGACACATGGAAGACAGCAAAGACACTTAAAAACGGTTCTAGGGGCACCTGGGTGGCTCAGTCGTTAAGCGTCTGCCTTCAGCTCAGGGCGTGATTCAGGCGTTCCGGGATCGAGCCCCACATCAGGCTCCTCCGCTGGGAGCCTGCTTCCTCTCCCACTCCCCTGCTGTGTTCCCTCTCTCGCTGGCTGTCTCTCTGTCAAAATAAATTAAAAAAATCTTAAAAAAAAACACAACCCCCCCCCCCAAAAAAAACGGTTTGCCTTTTCTGCTAACGGCTCCAAGCCTGTCAGATACACCGGTTCCCGTTTAGCAGAACAATATTCATGTGCTGCTGACGGAAGGGTGAATTCTGTACCGTGTATGGCGCGGTGATCTGAATAAAGGCTTTCGGCCCTCATGGGAGTACTTTTATGAAATACGGAATTGACCGTTTGCAATAACTGAGCTCATCTATAAAGAGCATACCAATATTTCAATGGTACCATTTGGCAATTTCAACTCAGATAAAGGACCTTTAAAAATGGAGGCTATTATTATGGACAATTTATACACAAGGCAAAAATATATATGGTGACTAGGAAAATAGAAGGAAATAAGAATCTGTAATCATCCCGTCTCCTAGAGTGATGGTTCTCGAACTTGGCTTTGCCTGGGTCAAGGTCAGAGTTGCTGTTGGGCTTGTTCAAACACAGAGCGCTGGACCTCACACCCCAGAGTCTCTCATTTGCTGATGGGGGGGAAGCCCCACAAGCTGCACTTCTAACGTGGTCTTTGGTGATGCTGATGCTTCTGGTCCTGGGACCCCACTTTGAGAACCACAGACTTTGAATAATCACTTTTACCTTAGTGGTGTCAGTCTTCTGAGTCTTCTGATCAGCAACACCTAACTGTTGCGGTCAAGGTCACTGATGACTTCCACATTTCGCCAGGGTAACTTCTTGGCCCCTCTCTTTTTGACTTATCAGCAGAATTAAACACGATAATCATGTCCTGCTCTTGCTATACTGTCCCGTTTGGCTTCTGAGTTCCCGTGCTACCTTTCTCCTCATGTCCTGACCTCTAACAAGGGAGGGCTCTAGGGCTCAGGCCTTGGACTTCTACTTTACTCCATCTACACTCACCTGTTGCTCTTTGTCTTTTTGATACCAGCCCTCCTAACAGGTGTGAGGTGGTACGTCACTGTGGCTTCGATTCGCCTTTCCTTGCTGATGAGTGACGTTAAACAGCTTTTCATCTGCCTGTACGTCTTTGGAGAAATGTCTCTTCAGATCCTCTGCCCACTTTTTAGTTAGGTGTTTGTCCTTTTATTGTTGAGTTGAAGGTGTTCTTTCTATGTTGTGGATATTAACCCCCTTATCAGATACAGGGCTTGCATATATCTTCTCCCATTCACTAGGTTGCCTTCTCGTTTTAAGGATGGCTTCTTTGCTGTGCAGAAGCTCTTTAGTCTGACGTAGTCCCACTTGTTTATTTTTATTTGTGTTGCTCTTGCCTTTGGAGTCAGGAGTCAGATCCACAAAGACATCACTAAGACTGACGTCCAGGAGCTTACCATCTACGTTTTCTTTTAGGAATTTTATGGTTTCAGGTCTTACATTCAAGTGTTTAATCCATTTTGAGTTAATTTTTGTGTCTGGTGTAAGATCATATTCTAGTTGCATCCTTTTGTGTGTGGCTGTCCAATTTTTCCAACACCATTTATTAAAGAAACCACCTTTTTTTCATTGTATGTTCTTGGCTCCTTTGTCACACAGTAATTGTCCATATATGTGCAGGGTTATTTCTGAGCTCTGATTTTTTTTCTCATTGATCTGTGCATCTGTTTGTGCACTGATAACATACCGTTCTGATTACTATCGCTTTGTAGTGTAGTTTGTAATCAGGGACCACGATACCTCTAGCTCTGTTCTTCTTTCCTAAGATTGCTCTGGCTATTCTGGGTCTTTTGTGGTTCTATAAAAATTTTAGAATTATTTGTTCTAGTTCTGTGGAGTATGTCATTGGAACTTGATAGGTATTGCATTGAATCTAGAGATTGCTTTGGGTAGTGTGGATATGTTAACAATATTAGTTCTTCAAATCTGTGAGTGCAGAATGTCTCTCCATTTATTTGTGTCTTCCTCAATTTCTTTCATCAGTGTCTTATGGTCTTCAGAGTACAGATCTTTCACCCCCTTGGTTAAATTTATTCCCAGATATTTTAATTTTTTGATGCAATTGTAAATGAGGTTGCTTTTTATTTTTTGCTTATCTGGGAAGTTCTTTATCTCATCTTCAATTCTCAAAACAATCATGCTGGGTAGAAAATTCTTGGTTGGAAGTTTTTTTCTTTCATCACTTGGAATCTGTCGTGCCACTCTCTTCTGACTTGTAGTGTTTCTGCTGAAAACTCTGCCAATGGCCTTGTGGGAGTTCCCTTGTACATAACAAGTTGTTTTTCTCTTGTTGCTTTTAAGATTCTCTCTTTATCCTTAACTTTTACCATTGTAGGTATAATGTGGCTTGGTGTGGACCTCCTTGGGTTCATCTTATTTGGAAATCTTTGGGTTTCCTGGACCTGGATATGCACTCACTGCACGTTTGTAATATTTCCCTCAATTTTTCTCTGCTCTTCAATAGTGTATGTTATATTTTTTAAATGTACGCAAGTTTTTGGTTTTATATAATCCAACTGAGTCAATCAGTTTTTCTGAAATGCTTTCTAATATTTATGTCAGAAAGTCTTTCACATATAAACATGGGCTTATACTTTCTTCTCATTCATTTGTGGTTCCATTTTAACATTTACCTCTAAACCACTTAAAATTTGTTTTACTGACTGAGTTGAGGCCCAGAGCTAACTTGTGTGAATATGTGATTACCCAATTATCTCTAAGCTTATTTAAAAAACCAATAGATCAAGTACATCCCATGCTGAGAGAGATACAGGGACAGACACAGAGAGGCATCCTTGCATAAGCATTATACCAGATGGACTTTATTGTCTTTTTTTCTTTCTAGACCAATTCAACTTGTTTTTTAATGTGGTGACTTTTTTTGGTTGGTCATTTTGGCTTTTAAGCCAAATACATACACCTATGACCTATATTAATAACATGTCTTTATTTTATTTATTTTTTATTCATTATCTTGGCTCGCCTCTTCAGTAAAATGATAAGTATTTTCAGTCATCCCAGAAAGTGCATAAAAAGAAAATCACCAGTAGGTTTTATTTCAGGAATGAAAGGTTAATCCGATGTCATAAAATTTATTAACACATTCAATAACATTGGTAGGTCTTAGAAAAATCGTAATTGACCAAAAAAGCATTTAATGAAATTCAACCTCTCCCTAAATTTAAAGCCAAGATTAGAAATACATTTCTATCATACTTAATTCGAAAAATGTCAGCCCAAAGGGTGATATTCTATTTAAAGATACAACAGCTTCAATCAGAAGACAAGAATGGCTGCTTTCTAGTTTATTTGTTTTCATATCATTTTTCTTGATCAATTTCTCCTTTTTTCTTGCACATTTGAAAATTACACATTTTATTTCTATTTTAAAGTGGTTACCACTGGTAATTAAATATTTTTAAAAACCACTTTTCAGGGGCGCCTGGGTGGCACAGCGGTTAAGCGTCTGCCTTCGGCTCAGGGCGTGATCCCGGCGTTATGGGATCGAGCCCCACATCAGGCTCCTCCGCTGTGAGCCTGCTTCTTCCTCTCCCACTCCCCCGCTTGTGTTCCCTCTCTTGCTGGCTGTCTCTATCTCTGTCGAATAAATAAATAAAATCTTAAAAAAAAACAAAAAAGAAAAACAAAGAAACCCCACTTTTCAATTAATGTCAAAAATTAATTAGTATCTATCGATCCTCCCCTAACAGTGAGGCATTAAGCAGAATTTAACTCCCTTCCGTCTTACCTTCTGCTCCACACGGCGGTTCTTTTGTGGCTGAAATATGTAATGCTAGAGTTCTATGGTTAAAATTAACTCGTTCTTGACTTCTGAGGCTTTCGTTTCAAGACCCTCATGACCTGGGGCCTGCCTCCACTTCTGCGGTGCCACTTGCTCTGCTCTCCCCAAGGCGCTCGGTCTCCAACCTCATCGGCCAATGGCTGGTTCTGGAGAAGCGCCACCTGCTTTCCCACCTCAGGCTCCTTGCACAAGCAGTACTCTCTGTGTGGGATATTCTTCCCTTTCCTCCCTTTCTCTTAATTACATTCCCACTCATCCTTTGTTTTTCAAGTCAAGCATCACCTCTGCATACACTGATACTCTGTCCTTGTCCTTTTCTAATTATGGCATTTGGTAGAATTCAGAATTATGTGTTTGTGGAAAATCACATGCTGTCCCTTTTCTCCACTGGTGTTTAAATTCCACGTGGACAGAGACTGTTTTGATGATCATTTTGTCTCCAACACTTTTGAGAAAATTGAATAAATGAATGATGTATATCTTAGACATTAATTTGCATAATCATACAAAAAGTGATTTGAACCTCAATCTGTATGCTAACAATTTCATTATCCGTCAGCTGCAGGAACTCCTTTGTTTATTAGATGGGTAACCATAAAAATGACGAGGCCAGGGTAGGGTTATACCTTGTTATAACTCCTCTCTCCTCCTGGTCATGCAGAACCAGGATTCAGATACATTCTGTGAGGCACAAAGGTCTGTATGCCCATATTAGAGGCAAAGTAATACTCCAAGAAAAGAAGGGTCAGTGTGATCAATTCAGTGTATGGGACAGATCAGAAAATGTGCAGCAGATTTTCCATGTCTGGGTATTTCTTGGTCCCTGTCAGTGACTTTCAAATTGGTTCCCAAGGGACGTTGCTATGGGCTTCTGGAGAACATTAATTTATGCATTTTCCAATTGTTTTAGAATGAGCATGCTATTTCTTTCTTGATTAAAAAGAAAAATTTAACTAAAATAGAATTGCCCTTCACAAACTTTGGACCTCTTGTGGATCCAGTTCTCCACAAGGCTATTTAAATTTTGGACTTAAATTCCAGCTCTAAGAGGATATCTATTTCTTGTTGCATTTAGGTAATTTGTCTGCAGTGAGAACATACTACCGTGACCTTGGCGATCACTGGGAAACCCAGGTGCGGTGGTACGCTGGAGCCACGTCGTGCCCGTCTGTGAGACTTGAATGTCCTATTTTCAGGAATTTTGCAAGCCATTTGTTAAACCCCCAGTAGCTTGAAATCAGCCATGGTGGAAGTTTTACACCATGGAAATTGGCAAATGCCACAAACCAGGACATCGTCCCCCTGAGGGAGCTGACCGTTAACACTGAGCAGCAGCCCAGCGAAGCAGGCGTGAACTAGGGAGTAGTCCCCCAGGCAGTTTATGAAGCCATAGCCTGAAACACTGAGGGACCTAACACTTCACGTGTTTGCTTAACCAAGAGAGAATCTGGAATGCTGCCCTACTCTATGAATGCTTTATTATGTTTAGGTGCTTGACAAAAATCAGAGGGGACTTCCTTTAGGAGACACAGTTGACTATTTTAATGAGCAACGAAGCAAAATTTCAAGATGCCAAGACGCTTAGAGGCCCATCGAATGATTATACAACTTTGCACTTATTTGCAGTAGACAACATGCGCACACCCCTTGCAGCGTGTGTGAGAACAGTCAAATGCTCTCTGCCTGAGAATTCAGCCCTCTGCTTCTGAGACTGGTTCTTAGTTCCTCTCTCTGAGCAGAGCTAAAGCCTCTTCTTTTTGTGTGTGGGACAGAGACGGGGGACTTAGGTCATCTTAATTCAAATAGAAGAAAGGGTACTTTTCCTCCTAATGCCCCTCTGAAGGCAGAAATGATGGGCAGTGACACCATTCAGCCAGAACATTATGCCCTCAGTTGAAGTGACATTAATGGGCAGGTCTTTTTGTCTTCTCTCGTGGCTGCCGTCAAGAGCAGGCTGGCACGTAGCTTGAGCAGTTTCCTTCCAGAAACATTTTCAGCTGCTTCATGTCCATTTGTTCCTCAAATGTAAAATTGATCTTTTTGAGAACAATGCACACAAATCATTATGGGTCTCAAACTGAGAATAATAGCTAACACCCAAAATTTGTTTTCTTCTCTTCCTCTCCCCAAGAGGAAACACACACACACACACACACACACACACACACACACACACAGAGTGTCAGAGAATATACAACGAATGTCAATGGGGCTACAGGCCTATGAAAAGGGATTTAACTATGGGTCTCTGGGAACATTTGCACCGTATAAACATTGGCTCGGTTTAGCACCAATACTAGTCATGAGAATAATGGGGTGCCGTGCATACCCAGGCCGACCGTCCACTACTGTTCAATTCTCAGCTGGGATTTCTCTGCATATTCCCCAGAGCCTGGTCAACTATTCTAATATCTCACATCTCAGTCTCTCTCTTCTCTTCTTGTTCCCCAAGTATAGGAGCTAGCAAAGGTAAAAACAAGAGAAATAAGAGGGACCCAGAGTGTAAATAGGTCGCCTTCCTTAGAAAAGAGGGAGACTTAGTGGAATCTATAAGCTTCAGTGTCAAAGTTATTATGCTCATTTCTTTTGGGCTCTCTAATTTTGTGTTCGTAGTTCACATCTTTATTTTTTGGAAACATTTTGATTTGTTTAGCTGGTAAATGGTGATCTTTGGAACAATTGCTTAAAAGCCTTAATCGCATAGATTCCTTTGCTCAGTTGAGATTAGGGCCAGTACAGACTCTGTTTTAAGACTCTCTTTCTGCCTTTTTCCGAATCCTCAAGTTTGATGTGTTTGTTGCATATGTTATATCTGGAGTCTCACGTCCGTTTATGGTGTGAAATCCACGTCTGGAGCAATGGGTCCCTGTGCAAAGGTGGTGCCATTGCTCTTGCCCAGACTCCATCCCAAGGCGCTTCTTGCCCTGGCTTCCCGCCAAAGCACAAGGTCTCCAAGGAAACCTGGAGCCGGTTGCCATGGACACTCCCGTGGCTGCTAAGTCACATCGCACCTCTCCACTTCTAAACACGCCCACGAAAGCAAGTCCTTTGGGTGATCAGACAATTCTATTCATTGACATTTCCAAACCTCACAAGCTCCCATCCATTTCATGGGCAAGGAAACGGCATACACAGGGCCTTGCAAATATTTGCGCCTGTCCAAACTAGCATGGAGCGAAGCTATCTTTCCAGAGTGTGGCTTCACGCCACGGGGAGTAAGCCAGCCTCAGCAAATATCAGGCCCGAATTGGAGCACTCGGACTGCAGTGACCAGAACAACAGGAGAGAAGACTCCCTTGTAATCAGAGTCTACTGGACCCACCCCACTTGATTGAAGGTCACATCCGTCTGTTTCTCCCGGCGGTCGACAGGAGAGAGGGGGTGGCCCACGGGGTCATTCACACTCGTGTTGTAAATGTGCAACACGTGACAATTTTTCAACAGTGGATGCTTTGCTTATGATGTCACAGCGTTTAGAATCCAGAGGTCACTTACTAGCGTCTTATGAAAAGTGTTTCTCTTAGTTTGGGAGAGGTGTCGAGAGCGTAGAGGGTTTTACTCAGACTTTTCTGCCTTGGTCTGTTTTCTAGACCCAAGCTTTTGGAGCCACCCGTCCATTTAGTTCTGCTTACTAAATGGAAATACGATATTAAAACCAAAGAGGGATGAGCTCCTCGGGACACGGTCCAGTGGTTCACTTGGCGATTTGGCCACACATTCCTTTGGTCTTTTCCTCACTGCTTTACCACCAAAAGTAGCTGTGAAGCAGAAGGCCACCAGACGGGGAGCTGTGGTTTTCCGTCAGTCCACAAAGACGTAGTCATGCGCATTTAAACATTTGACATCCGCTGACCGTATGTAGATCAGACAGAGAGGAAACTGAAAACATGTTCCAAATTGTCCACATTTGTTATCGTAGATGAGAGAGCGGAGTGGATGACATTGGAGGGGTTGGAGGAAGGTTACTCTCTTTTCTCTCAGTATCTCTCTGTTGTTGGCTCTTTACAATAAGGATGCATCATTTGGGTAGTTACATAGGTAAATTATTATTTTTTAAGAAATCGATGGCATTTTTTCCCTTTATCCTTGAACATATATCTACTATGAATACGAAAAAAAGAAACTGGATGAAATAAGATGTAGGAGGACGTATGTTTAGGCCTCCCTTGGAGCACGGGCTGTGGGTTGCTTTATGGAAAATCTGAAGAACCAGAGAGGGAGCCCGTGACTGGGTGGGCAGCACCTAATTCCACCTGCCCTTGCCAGGCCCTGCTGGAGGTGATCACAGTCCTGTACTAATGAAGGGACACCCGCACTGGCCCTCAGCACCAGGCTAGAATGTTGTTCAGATGCACCAGTCTGCAAGGGAGTCAGCCGGGCCCTGCCTGGGGCGGGGGGGCATCTGAAGAACGCCCCACATTACCTTCCTGAGATCGTGGGGCTCGAATGCTGGGAGTGGGGAGAGGAGACTGGGCCAGAGTCAGCGCCCAGTCAGGCTGAGAGGCTGTCAGCACGGATACGTGCACGGGGATCATTTCACACGGAAACAATAGCTTCAACGCAAAGAGAGAAGGACAGCAGACAAGCAGAACCGCAAAAGCAAGACGCTGGAAATGGAGGGTGTCCCACCACCCAGCAGGAAGTAGCTCAGAGCAGGACATCTGAAGGGGACTTCGGAGGAGAGGTGTCACCGGACAGGACACCAAGCCCGCACAGCTGGCGCTTGGCTCGGGAGCCCAACCAAACCCAGACACACTGCGTGGAGCACATTCCCCAGGCTGGGTCTGACGAGCACTCGCTCAGAATGCCCTTCCCACCTGGGGCCCTGGACCTGGCACCCCAGCTTCCATCCCCCTCCCCGCTTAGGACTGGGAGAGCAGAGCGCTTTTTCGTCCATCTCCAGCTGCACCAGTCGGAGAGGGAGTTTCCTTCCTGTTACTGCAGACTAAGTCGGCCATGGCTTTGTCTATTTTCTTTCTTTCCTTCCTTCCTCCTCCTCCTCCTTCTACCCCCTCCTCCCTCCTCTTCCCTCCTCCCGCCCTTCCTCTCCCTCCTCCTTCTCCCCCCCTCCTCCTCTCCCTCTTCGTCATCCTCCTTCTCTTCCTCCTCCTCCTACCTCCTCCTCCTCTTTCTTCTTCCTCTTCTCCATTTTCAAAGAATCATTTCTGTTTTCTGATGCTTTCATATTAAATTTGCTATTGTAGATTCTTTCTTCTTACTTTCCTTAGGTTTATTTTGATGTTTTTTAATAACATTTTGAGGTGAATGTTTAGATCACATATTTATATTCTTTCTCGTTTAATAATAAACGTCACAGAAGCCTTATGAATTTTGTACTGAATAAAACTTTGAGTATATGTGATAAGTTTTTGTGCACAGTTGCCTCTGTCCTCCCGGTCCCCACAGTCCGTCACTGCTTTTCTTTTGCCTTCTGACCCAAGAATGGCTTGAGAGTGTTTTGAATTTAAAAGCAAACGGGTTTTCTATTTCAACAATTTTTAAAAATTCTTGACTTAATGTCTATGAATGTGGTTTTTATAAATTCTGATTCTTGAAAAGCATTGAGGTTTTCTTCCTGACATCGTGCATCATCGATTCTTTAGGAATCTTTCATGGGCACTTGAACATGACGTATGTTCCCTAGAGTAAAAAAAACCTAGTAAGATATTTACTGGTTATTTGTTTATTTTGCCTTGGCTTCAGAGAGTCCAATCCGCCCTATTTCTCCACACATCAGGCTTCATCACCCCTCCTGCAAGCCAGGGTTCTTTTTTCTTCAAGTTGACCTGCTTTAATCTATTTGCTTTCCCCCACACCCATTCCCCTCTTCCTCCACAGTTTCTCTAATGCATCTGCTAATGTCTTTTGAAATGACAAATCCCTGTGAGCTATGATGTTGCTTTGTGTCACTATATCTTAAGTCTCTATAAATCTTCTCATGCTTGCGATCTAACTTCAGTTCCTACCCTTTTCCCCTCAACACTGTCTTTTAAGATCTAAAATATTACTCAGCCATCAGAAACGGTGAATACCCACCATTTGCATCGACATGGATGGAGCTGGAGGGGATTCTGTTAAGTGAAATAAGTCAAGCAGAGAAGGACAATTAGCCTATGCTTTCACTCATATGTGGAACAGAAGCAACAGCACGGAGGACCATAGGGGAAGGGAGGGAGATCCAAAGGGGGAGAAATCAGAGAGGGAGATGAGCCATGAGAGACCGTGGACCCTGGGAAACAACCTGAGGGTTTCAGAGGGGAAGAGGGTGGGGGGAGGGGGTAACAGGGTGATGGGTGTTGAGAAGGGCAGAATTTTGTTTGACTTTAACCTTCTTAAATTTCACTGTGTTGTGAGTACTTGTGAGGCAGTGTGGACACGTGTGTGTGTGTGTGTGTGTGTGTGTGTGTGTGTGTTCTTACTCATTCCGGTATTCATGCTACAAGTCATTTCTTTTTTAAATTCATTTTAAAAATTATTTTAAATAGGAAATTTCCACTACACAGAATAGAGACAAAATTACAATGAAGTCCCATGTCCATCACCCGGTTCGAACAAATATCAACAAATAACCAATTTTACCTCGTTTATACTCTTCCTACTGATGTGTAACTGACTGAGGCACCCAGGTGTGCCAAATTTTTTAAATTTTAAGTAGGCTCCATTCCCACTGTGGGGCTTGAACTCGAAACCCCAAGATCAAGAGTTCAATGTTCCACCGACTGACCTAGCCATGTGCCCCATAAATTCAGTATCTTTAAGTCAAAAGAGCTCATCTTTTTAACACACCCACCATACTATTATTACACTTAAAAATATTCCATTAATTCCTTAATATCATTTAATATATAATCTGTGTTAGATTTTTCTAAGTAATCAGAAAGATGTCTTTTAACACTTGTTCAAACAAGGATACAAACAAAATCAAAGCATTACATTTGGCTGATAGAGTTCTTAAACATTTTTAAATCTCTAACTATTCTCCCTTCCCTATTAGCTTTTTCAATGAAAGGGGGTTTTTTTTGGTCAATTTTTTTCTAATTTTGAGAAATTCTTGTAAAGATTTCTCAAGTATTCTCTTTTGCTTACATTTCCTGCCTCTGTAATTCTATCATGCGGATGGTGACATTTCTACAGCATCCTCCAGCTGTCAACTTTTCTCTTGCTTTTTCTGCTGCTCTACCCTTTGCTAATGCCCTTGAGAGTGTCTTCGCCTGCTCTGGGTACTGATCCATCCTTCCGCCATACCTAATTTGCTGTTCAGTTCATCCATTGTGTTTTTTATACCCGTTCTTTTGTTTTTCATATCTAGTATTTGCAACTGATCTTTTGTGATTCACATGTGTTTCCATTTCATGCTACCAAAACTTTCCATTAGTTAAGACTAATTTCTACATTTGTTTTACATTCCTGCTTTTCTCTTCTCCAAAAAATCTCAACATTTTATAGTCTTTCTTGTATGCAGGTTGGCTCAGATCGCTTGACATTTTCCTTCCTGAGTTCCAGTTTTACCAAAGATAGCAGCTGTCTTGGCAGATCGTGGGGGCCCAGGGGCCAAACTCTCAGGCAGGAAAGTTTGGGTGATGGGTGCAGAGAGGAGAGTGTGAGTTTGGCCACGCTGTCATTCTAGGCCACACACTCTGTCACTTACCTTCCCATTTCTGCCCTTTCCCAGACTGAAATGCTTTATGGTTTCTCTCCCTTGGTTGTGATCAGCTCACTTTATGGGGTGCTGGGCTTGTGCTGCTGTTTTTCTCTCTCCCGGGACAATGGCTTCCCCAGGAGTGTGTCTGAGGTCCCCCAAATTCACCGCCAGGACAACCCTCTGCCTCTCAGCCCTCTTCTGCGTCTCTAGATACCCGTCCACTGCCCGTTGCCTCTTCTTCACCCGGGTCTCCCCTGAGGATTTCCATAGGTTATCAGTCCCTCTACCTCCCTCGTCCTTTCCAGAGTGGATTAACCTACATCAGCAGAAAATGACCATCTTTGTCTTAGGAACAGCCTTTGTGTTAATTCCCCATCCCTACGGTTTCAAGTCTTTTCCTTTCATGTTCATCTGTTTAGAACAATCCTTACCTATCCTTGTATTTTACTTCCCCTTGCCTCTTTGTTTCGGGTGTCTTTCTTGTCAAGTGCACAGTTAGATAGATATTTTTTCTGTCGTATCTGCAAGAAGTCGTCTTTTAACGGGAAGCTCTAACCCACGTAAAGCAGTTCCGTAGCTAAGGTATACTGGCTGTGTTTGAGCACATCACCTATTCTAATACTGACTTTATTATCTGGTTCCATATCGGTTTTTCCGAGGTCTGTTAAATATGGTTTCCATCTTCTTCTAGAAGAACTCTTTTCTTTGGTGGTGTTCTAAAAATTATATTTACTATCGATTTAAAATTTTTGAAAACACTCTCAGCTGACTCGTCTGTATTTTGTGTTTCTCTTATTTAAGAATGGGGCTTGCTCATGTTCCTGTTCTCCCATGCACCTCTCCTCTCCCTCTGTCTTTGTTCATAGAACCTGAAGTCTTAAGTTCTAATCATGACTAATAAGTTAGAGTTCAAACATGGCAGGTTCTGTATTTCAAGAATTATTTTGAAAACGTATATTCATTCAGCATTACAGTCTGCTTTACTCTTGTTTTCATTTATGCTCTGTTGCGCTAGCTTGAACTCTCACCATCGCCTCTAGTTTATGACGACTTCCTTATTATTCTTGAGCCCGTAATTTTGCTCCCTCCCTAGAGATTCATGGGCTTTTTGAAACAAACATACATAGATGTTGTTTCTGAATTTTTGCATATTTGAGAATTTTACTCAGTTTCCCTCACTCCCACAAGATGATCTGCATGGGAAATAATGTCTGGATGGCCTTCTTCTTCCTGCAAAATTCAGTAATTATCACTTTATTGACTTTCAGTGTTCTGTCAAGAAATAAATCTATAACTCTAACACGATATTGGTCAAAATTCACTAAATTTGTCTTGACAAAAAAAACCCAAAAAACAAAAAACCCTCTAACATTTGTGTGGACAAATGAATACGGAAGAAAGGTCAAGACTTTTCAATAAACTTTCTGAATCAAATGTATAATGAGGGGTTACTTGCCAATCCAAAATGAAGAGATGTTATATATTTCTAAGAATTAAAAGAACACTGGCTCAAGAACGAGCACAGAGATCACTGAAGCAGATACAGTGTAAGGTTTGGCATAAAGAAAAGAGGACATTACAAATAATGAGAGAAAAGATAGACTATTTAACTTATGGTACTTTGAGAACTTACTCACGGTGCAAGGAAAATTCATTTGTCCCCAAATTGACTGATACGTCTTATAATGTTCGAAAGCCAGTTTAGTGTAGAAAAACTAGTAATAAATATAATTGTGTAATATGTAAATTTGCAGTGAAGATTGGCTTAACTACAGCAACCCCTTTTATCAAAGCTGACTATGTGCTAAGTGATTTTTCAGGAGTAAGAAGCATAGTGATGAACGAGACAGTTTGTGATCCCTGCCCAGGCAGAGCTCACACTCCGTTCCATATTAGTAAAATCTAAGAATCATGCCACAGGGAAAAATCACACAATATATGAGAAAGGTCAGTGGTTAAGAGAAGGGAGGTGTTGGTGGCCGATGTGAGAAATCATGCAAATTATTCTTATGAAATAGACTTACTGTAAGAATATGGGAAAAATATATCCTCGCTTCAATGAGATTCAATAGTGTATCAATGGAAAGATGCTGTCTGAAATGAACATTCTCAGACGCAGAAGGAAGAACTACAATTATAGTGAGAGGTGTTGCCTCACTCCTCCTAGTCTTTGACAAGCCAAGAAGACAGAAATTTAAAAATAAACAAATTGAAATTGAAAACCCTCAAACTTAAATTTTAGTGATACACACAGAAATATGTGTCATAATAGGATGAGGCATTAAGATATTCAACTACTAACACATTAGGAGAAAAACGTATAAAATAATTTTATAAAGCAATAAGAAAAATGTGGCACCTCAATGTAAGAGCTAAGAAGCTAAAGAGGAGAGAAATATAAACAAATAAGGAAAAGCTACAGATTATGCAGCCTATTAATAACAGAAATTCGTTTTATTAAAACCTGAAGTGGAATTTTAGCTATCAAATTGACAAATATCTTGAAACAGAGTATGACTGATTGCTGGCAGGACCATCATGAAGACGGAACTCCCATAAACTTTCGACACCGTAAATTGACATAGATGTTCTGGAAGCCTCTGTTGTATCAAGAGACTCAAAAATGTCCATGTTCTCGGACTCAATATTTCTAAGGTTTTCCCCCTCAAATAACTTATATTTGTGTGTGTGTGTGGGGGGGAAGATGTTCAGTGGGGGATGGTTTGTATGAAGAACACAGACAGACACTTTCATTCACAGAACTAAGTTATGCACACCATTAAATCATGTGTCTGAAGATTATTTAATAACCCAGAAAAATCTTATATGACTTAAAGAAATAAGTCACACAACTGTATGTGTAGTACATATGTGTTTTGTGAAAACCACGAGATGTGTACGACAGATAGGCTCTTACAAAGTACGTATGTAGATTTTCATTGTATAGAAAAATGTACCAAATGGAAACACGTCAAACTGTTAACAGTGGTCAACCATAGATGGTGGGGTTAAGGATGCTTCTTTTCTTCTTAACACTTTATTTTTCAAATAGTCCTCTGTGGACATATTCTACTCTAATAATTATTATAAAATGTTATTTTTAAAAGTGAGTCATCTGGTTTGATAGCATGTCTGACAGATGGTCTGCCAGCCTGAACACTTCCAGTGTGGAGGGGTCTCAACATTCCCCAGCTTATCCACTCCATTCTGTGACAGTTTTAATTATCAGAAAATGTCCCTTCTTTTGAGCCAAAATCTGTTTCTCTGTGAATTCTCTCCATCGGTCAGAGTGCATCTTCTCTTCCATATGGCGAGCCCTCAGATATTTGAAGCCAGCTGTCACGTCAGCCCCGAGTTTTTCCTGGTTCAGACTCCTGAGCTCCTTTAACCATCCCTCGTAGGGACCACAGCTAGCTCGTTGGCTTCACGGCTGCAGAATTATGTGTTCGATAAGAAAAGGTGACTTATCAGAGTCAGTTCTGCTTTGCCAGGAAGGAAGCCTCCACGCCTGCCTGTGGACTTCACTCGACCTGTGATGACTTTTCTCAGAGCCCAAGCAGAGGGGGCAAGGTCCTCACCTGCCCCTGTGTCTTCTGCACCAGCCAGGTCTGGGCTTCCTCCTCCCCATCAGAGAGCCCCGTTGTGTCTTCGTCTCGTTCAAAGCCGACCGCAAGGCATTTGCCCTTGCTCTACTATTCTCCGTGTACCTCGTTGTTACTTGTCTCTCTCCGTTCCCTCTTTCTTTACGTTGTCAGCCAGCGTTGTCTGCCTCTTCTCTCACCAAACCCCACCCTAAGCCTGGTCATTAAAATACCTAGAAGTTTCTGAAGAACAAACCATTTCTTCCTTCTTCATGACGCTTGACCTCAGAATAGCATTGCTTTTCATTTCTTCTTACTTTCAAACTGCAATTGCATTTTAATAATTTATTATCAGAATAAGCAAAGTTGAAGCAGAAAGCTCAAGGAAGTAGGAAACACTGGGTAGTCATATAATGTTATGTTGTGAAATAAAACTCCGAATCTCAGTTCTGATGGAGTCAATCAGCCACAAAGGGTCACGTCTCCCTGTGCAAGAGAACAGTGCACCTGAAGTGTCACCCCGTGATGCTTCCAGCTGAGAAAGAGAAAGACGGTTTTCAGATTCTCAAGGGCAGCAAATAGGATTCTACTGGCTTCCTGAGGAGTCTTCTTCTACGGATCTCCTGTGGATTAGTGAGGGTTTTCTGGAGAAACAGGACTAATGGATGTGTACGGTTAGAAGGAACTGGCCACTTGATTACAGAGGCTGGCATGTACCCTCGTCTGCAGGGTGGTCTGTGAAGCCAGAGATCGGGGAGAGACAGTGGCGTAGCTCTGGTCTGAAGGTCAGCGGGGTTGGCGGTCCAGGAAGAGCCGATGTTTCTATTTGTGTCTGCAGAGAGGAGAAGTTGACGTTCCACTTCAAATCCGAAGGACTCTCCTGGAAAAAGCCTCTTTCTTAGAGGAGGGTTAGTCTTTCATTTTGGTCACATCTTCAACTGATTGGAGGAGGCCCACCCACATTATGGAGGGCACTCTACGCAAAGCCCACCGATTTAAATGTTAATTTCATCCAAAGATTCCCTCACAGAAACACCCAGAGTAATGTTTGACTGAGTATCTGGGCATCCTGTATTGATGCATGAAATTAGCTATAACAGCCTGCTTATTAGAAACAAGCTAAATACATGTGCAAAGGCATTAGCTAGCGAACAATAATACCTGGTAGAACTTCACGTGGCTACTAAAAATCATGAGTAAGCGACACCCAAAACCGTCTGTGAGATAAGATCACACAAAGCAAAGCAGAATAGAAATTCATATGTCCACCAAGGTAGCCTACAACCCGTCAAAAATAAATGTACATTATTAATAATGATCAGAAAATCAAAAAAAGATTGAGGCTGGTGGGATGAAGGTATGAAGTTTTATAACTCGTAGTAAAATGATTTCTCTGCAAACATCCAAACTGATGTCTCAGCCATATGTTCATAATTTCTGCTATGCCTTCTGAGATTATCATTAATTGGTCCCTTGAAAAACTGGTTGGGGCTTTTACTATAAGATTTGTTTCTGATCAATGGAATTCCCTTCCCTAAATTAGTAAGGAATTGTTTTTTTCCCTTCAAACGTTCTTGTATCTCCTAAAAATAAGCATCCAATCAAATAGATTCCTTTGCATATAGTTTTTGGTGCGGTCCTATAGGCCCCAGGAATAAAAAGAGCAAAGGTAAAAGTCACAGGCGCCTCTGGCTTCCTGCTTCCAGAGAAGTCCCAAGCCTGATAATCATACAGTATTCGAAAACAGCCCGTAGTCTCCAGAAGCTCTCCTCTCCCTCTTTAGTCGCAGAAAGTGGCAGAGGGTCCATTCTGGAGAACAAGAAGGAATACAGGGCTGAAGCAAAGCTCTTTGGCAACAGCACAACTCCATTGGAGGCCGCCGGGCTCTTCTGCGATCTCGTCTGCCCCGGGGGGGGGGGATGGGTAAGAACAGAGTGTGGAACAGAACCAGCAGGGAGCCCTGCAGCTGGTAAAAGCAGGAATCTGTCCCCCCCACCCCCACTGCCGCCAAAGGAGTATGGGACTAGGTTAGGGGCTGGGCCACGTTCTCCAAGGCCGTGAGAGCAAGAGCGGGGAAGGATGGGCCCAGCAGGAGCTGTGGCCACTGAGGGACACAAGGAAGCAGCTGGGGAGAGACAGCCTGGCCCCTCTCTACTCCAGCCCCCCATCTCTTGATGGTGCCTCCCTTTGGTCGGTCTGCCAGAGGGCGGTGGACAAGGGAACCTGGATGATGAGTCCAGGAGGTCCAGCCTCGAGGCCCAAAGCAGGCAGACAATGGCCAAGAAAGGTAGAGAACAGTCTCTAGCTTAGGCGGCGTGGGCAGGAGGACGAAGAGAACATGATCAGCGCTGGTGTTCTTCGCCGAGATGCATGGAAGAGATAGAAGGTTTCTGCAGGGCTTCCCTTGACTTCTGGTAGATAATGACCCCGCTCTGACGGTTGTCTCCAGAGTATAATCTAATCTGAACACTGACCTCAGGCGTGCAGAGGTCAGGCGGAGTTCAACGGCGCGCTGGTCATCACCGTGGCCCACTGAGACTCCTGCAGCGTAGGCTGGCCGGGATGCAACATCATCGTGGAGAGCGTGGTCCTTAACACGGGCAGGAGCAAGCAGGAGCGTCCTGGAAAACGGCTGCCTCTCCCCCAAATCGAGAGGAGTCATCATCTCTGGGATAATGCTCGGCGAGTCAGCATTAGTAATGGGCCCCTGTCCACAGAGGAAAAGCCCTCCGGGTGTTTCTTATGCCCAAGAGCAATTCCCACGTTTTGGCTCTGGGCCATGTCCAGGAGGAGGGAGAAACGGTCAGCCCTCGGGTCAACGTACAGTGAGGACAGATTCCCAAGGTTCCGAAGTTCCTTTGGCATCAGAGAGAGGTCTCATAGCTCAGAGAGGTGCCAATCCGTGTGTTATGTGTATGACCCCAAAGACGACGGGCAAATGGTATTTAAGCGGGTTTTTACCCTTGCTGCCTTTCTAGGTTTTCCTGATAATCGTGGTGGGGCTCAGGCCATGCTCTGGAAGGCTTCACGTTTCCAGAGGGAGACAGATCTGCAGAGGGACCTTGTACCCATGCCTCTCTGGGTGGGGTACGCGGCCCGTGGGTACAGAGCTCCCAGGAAGGGCTGTGCCTGAGGGCGGTCAGGGCCGCATCAGACAGGAGCTACGCGTCCGCTGTCAGGAGACGCCCTCCGTGCCCCTCTGCACGCCCGTGCTCTCCTGCTCCCCTTCTTCAGGCGAGCCTTATTGGCCATCCTGTTCCTACCATTCTTTTCACTTGCCTTTGACTAAAATGATTGTGCTTAATAATTTCCCTTGGAATCCCCGGCATCACTCCAGTCTGTGCGAGCTGGACATCTGTGGGTCTACCAAGCTTGTGCCCCATCTCCTGTCCCATTCACTTCTCACTGCAGCCCACTGTCTTTCTCCATCCCCAATATCCACCCAGACACCCCCCTTCGTGCCTTCTTTCCCTCATTGATCTCTATTTGTCAAGTGGTATTGCGCTGATCGATTCTGACACAGCCCCATGTTATGACCAATCTTATATCCCTGCTCCTTCTTATTTTATTTTTATTTTTTCAGGAAAGTTTCTCCAGATAAGCTCTGATAAGCTGCATGTGGTCTGAGTTTCCACTGCTTTCTCTCTTTTTAAATCTTTCTTAAATTGAACTCGACTGTCTCCTATAGGATTTTTAAAAAAATTTTATTTATTTACTTGTCAGAGTGAGAGAGAGAGCACAAGCAGGGTGAGGGGCAGGTGGAGGGAGAAGCAGGCTCTCCCGCTGAGCAGGGAGTCCGACGAGGGACTCAATCCCAGGACCCCGGGATCATGACCTGAGCTGAAGACAGATGCCCAATTGACTGAGCCCCCCAGGCGTCCCTCTCCTATAGGTTTGTAGCTTCCTCACTACATTTTCTAACCTTCCATGATATTATGCCCCTTTGTAATGCCACCTTCATTTGAATATCAGCCTGCCACCCCTCCAACCCCAGCCATCACGCCGGTGGTGCCTTAGCACGAGAAGATTCTTTGTCCACTGCTAGCCTTTCCTGCACTAACAGGGCATGTACCCTACAGTAAGATTCTAGAAAAAGGAGCTTCTTTAGCCAAGAGTGGAACCTAGTCTTGCATTCAACCCTACCCCCACATGATGCTGTCCCAGCATGAAGCCGGTTTGGATGGGTTCTCATTGGTCAGAGAAAATAAAGGGAGAGAGAATGCCTGCCCCTCCCCTCCTCTGTGAGCTCCTTCCTGAGCCTTTCTTTTTTTGCCACCCGCTGTGAGCTTTCAGAAACCCCATTGCCTCTTCCAGTCTACAAACATTGAAGCAAGTTTCCTTATATATTTAAAATTTCAGTTAGGGGTCAACAATCAGGCTCCTTCTTTTCAAAGACTTGAGCCCACCCACCTGTCCTGGTTTGGGTAGATCTAATCCAAAGACCTTTTTGTTGTGCAACACCTGAACCCCGTAAAGGCAGGAAGACTGCAGCCCTGTATATCACGTCCTGTCTCCGGGGACGGGAGGTACACGGGACTCTGTGGACTTTCCACTCAAGTTTGCTGTGAATCTAAACGGACACTGGCTTCAGGTCCCTGCTCTGCCTCCAGCCATGTGCAGCCCGCCCCTGCCTGCTTTCTCAGCCGTGAGTCTGACGGTACCTGGGTGCTCTAGGTGTTGGGCCATGTTTGGTGTGACTGTAGGTAGCCTCCCCGGGGACGCTTGTGCACCCTACGCGCACTAGAATGGCGGTTCGGTGGGAAAGGGGTGAACTCACCCTGAGGGCTGGGGAAGATGCCAGCGGGGAAGTGCGTTGGTGTGTCTCACTCGGCAGATGCCACCCGTAAGTGCTGTGTGTAAGCTGAGTGCATTTTTCTGCGGATTCTTTTTTAAGATCAGACATTTACATGTGACTTCACGAAGTAATGGAGTGTATTTGAATAGGGAGAGTGACAAAACCCAGATGCGTGAGACTCTTCGTTTCTCTCTGTGTTGAGCCCTATGCAGCTTGGTTCTCCGGCGTTCAATGCTGCTGACACCAGAAAAGCTGATTGTTCCAACTCAGGGTAAAGCCCGTGCCCTCCGGTCTGAGAGTCCGTCCGTTGGATAACCGTTCAGTCATTCGGAAGACCTTCTCGCAACTCAGCTCCTATCTCTTCTTCCTTTCTCCCTGCAGATGATCTGGGATTGAGGGTGAGGAAGGAGAAAGAACTTTGACATGAGAGTAAATGGGGGATTTGGGCCACAGTCTTCCTTTCAGATTGTCCCCAGATGACGTGTTTCTCATCCCAGGGAGTCTCTGGAGACCTGTTAGCATCCGCTATTTCCTTAATGGGCTTGAATATCAGCCTATAGAGTTCCCATGTACCTCCCATCCCCCTCCCGCACACAGCCTCGCCCGCTATGACCTTCCCCCATCAGAGCGGCACATTGGTTAGAATCGACGGATTGTCACAGCAATGTCACCCAAAGTCAGCAGTTTACGTCTAGGGGTCACTCCCGCTGTTGTACCTTTTATGGATTTGGGCAAATGTGTAATTACGTGTTTCCACCATTAGTGTATCACGCAGAACGGTTTCAGCGCAAAAATCCTCTGTGCCCCGTCTACCCATCCCCCCTCTCCACCGAACCCGTGGCAACCCCTGATCTTTTTACTGTCTCTGTAATTTCGCCGTGTCAGCACACAGAATGTAGCCTTTCCAGACTGGCTTCTTTCCCTTCATACTATGCAGCTAAGCTCCTTCCATGTCTGTTCATGGCCTGACAGCTCATTTGTTTTCAGTGCCGAAGAATATTCTGTGGTCTGGGTGTGCCACAGTTTACCTGTTCGCCTACTGAAGGGCAGCTGGGCTGCTTCCACTTTTTGGCAATCATGTGCAAAGCTGCTGGAAACATCCTCGTGCATGGACATTGGTTTTCAACTCATTTGGGCGAATACCAAGGCAAGCAATTGCCGGATCTTAGGGTGCGAGTATGGTTAGTTTCGTGAGAAACTGCCAAGCTACCTGATGAAGTGGCTGCAGCGTGTCTCCCTCCCACCAGCACAGGCGAGCTTTTGGCCTCCAAGTCCCTACCTGCCTGTGGTGTCCTCAAGCTTCTAGATTTTGGTTATTCTAACAGGCGTGCATCTCATTTTAATTTGCGTTTCCCTGACTACATGTGATGTGGACCATTTTTCTTATATACTCACTTGCCATCTGCATATCTTCTTTGGTGAGATGTCTGTTCAAGCCTTTGTCCATTTTTTTAAATGGGGTTGTTTGTTCTGTTCTGTTGAGTGTTAATTTTTTTTTTTTTTTTTGGTATATTTTGGATAACAGTCCTTCATCAGATGTGTCTTTTGCCAATATCAGCTCCCAGGCTAGGGCTTGTCTTCTCATTTTCTTGACAGTTGTCTTTTGCAGGGCTGAAGTTTTCAACTGTAATGAAGTCCAGCTAATCAGTTCTTTCTTTCATAGATCAGGCCTTTGGTGTCATACCTAAAAACTCATAGCTAACCTAAGATCCTTTAGATTTTTCTCCCGTGCGGTCTCCCGGGACTTGCACAGCCCTGCGTTTTACAGTTTGTCCCTGTGATCCTTTTGCATTCATTTTTGGAAAGGATGTAAGGTCTGTGTCTGGATTCATTTTTTTTTTTTTTTTTTTTGCACGTGAGTGTCCAGTTGTTCCAGCAGCATGTGTTGAAGAGACTGTCTTTTCTCCATTGTGCTATCTTTGCTCCTCTGTCAAAGATCAGTTGGCTGTATTTAGCAGGTCTATTTCTGGGGTCCCTATTCTGTTCCATTCATCTTTTTGTCTACGGCACTCGCGTGTGATATGCACTGTTCTTCCATGGCTTTCACAGCCCACGATGTGCACCCTGTGCCCTGAGCCCACTCTCCATGGGGGCTAGGATTCAGTCCCGTGTGCTTAGGACTCTGGAGCTGCCTCCCCCCTGCCCTGACTGCCTTTCCTGGCCGTTACTACTCTACACCTCTGGTTTTATGAGGAATGCGGGCCTCTGTGAAAGGTTCACAGATGTCCCCCCAAAAAAGGAAGACATGAAAACCAATGTTCTTATGTTCTTCCTATGACCCTCTGGAATTCTTCACCAGACCCACCTGGGAGGGAGCATGTCCCCCTCCTGCCACAGTGAACTAGATCTTATAACAGCATATATTCGCTTTCCAAACTATTGTTTTTTTATAGAAACGTTATACCTTCTTCCTTTAGAGCTTTTGGTCTATCGAGTCTCAGAAGACCTCCCTTCTCTCTCAAAAACAAATAATCAAACAAAAGATTTATAGTCTACAGTTGAAAACCTTGGCTCTGGAGCCAACTAGTTATGAGTTTAACAAATCCACTAGCAACTTCGCTGATGTCGGTTGCTGTTCTAGGGCCTGACCTGTCTTTCCACTTAGGTCGTTTCATACAGCAAGTTATCAGAGCCCTCTGACTAGTGGAGGAAAGGAAATAGTATTAAAAAGCATAAGAATAAGAAAAGAAAGAAAGTCTGGCTACTATCTCGGAATGTCCTGGGTACACACATAGGTACACACATAGATTTCAAACAGGAAAACAGATAACTTTGTAGGTCAAACTAAATGAAACAGTACATACACATTGGTGGATTTCTCACCCATCTTTCACTGCGAGATAGTTTTGCGTAGTGAAGACAATAAGAAGGCACGCGTGAAAGACCTAAAGGCTGTGTCTGCTTGTACAATATCTGGTAGTAGCAGTGTCAGTCGTTCCTATGTCAGCTGTTATCAATCAAATACAGTGTTTAATAAAATACCTAGTTAAACACTTAATGGCTATTACGAATAACAGAACTGTTAGTTATTTAACTTTTTCTTTATCTGCCTTTTCCAAGATTTTTTAATGGAGATAAAATATTTAGCTGGATTTTTTTTTTTTTTTGGCTGATTAAAAAAAGGGTCTAATGTAGGGATAGCTACGAGATCTCATTTCCACCTAACGTATTGGAAAATATCTCACACTTCAAGTGCCCCAAAACACTTGGTAAAGCAAACAAAAGTCCTCTCCAAGTGAAGATCACCTTACTCTAGACCTCAAATAAATTCTAAAGTAGTTTTACAAATGTGATATCCAGCATGGAATCAATGATAACCAGGAATGCAAGAAGAGCATATGACAGAAATGAGACCCGTGAAGGAAAACAACAATAGGATAAACCTCTGTGGACTCCAGTTACTAGAACAATCAGGTACATCTTGTAATGTAACTGTGTTATCGTGACAACGAAGACAAAAGCCATGTTTGCAAATTTCCATAAGGAATAGGAAACTAACAATTGACATAGCAAATTGTGTAAAGAATAAAGAACAAATTCTAGAATTGAAAAGCACAATAACGAAAATTTATTTATGGGCTTAGGGGCAGATTAGACATTGCTGAAAAGAGAATTAGAACAGGAATAGAGGTCAAAGAAACTATCCAAAGTAAGGCACAGAAAGATACAGAAGGAAAGAGACAAAGAGTAAGATGCTGAATACAGTGAAAATCTCTAACTGCATTGAACTGGAGTCCCAGAAGGAAGAGAGAATGGGTAAGAAGCATTAAAGAATGATGGTTGAGAATTTTTTAGAAGTACCGAAAAGCATTAATTCATAGATTCGAGAAACCCAATAAATCTAAAGCAGGAAAAACAAAAATAAATCTAAACCTTGGCACCAAAAAGGAAAAAAGTCTATAAAGACAGATTACCTTCAGTTTCAAAAATGAGACTGACAGCCCACTTCTCAACTATAATAATGGAAGCCAGAGATGATGGAAAGATGAATTTAATGAGCGGAAGAAAAGTAAATACACTTCTATCTATACTCGGTGAATACATCTCTCAAGAGTGAGAGGGAAATAAATAAACCTTGAAAAAAGAAAAAAGAGAGGCAAGTTCCCACCACACATCTACATTGTGAAAAAGTCTAAAGGGTATAATTAGGATCAAAGGAACATGCTCCCAGGTGCAAAAAAGAATGAAGACCAATGAAAATAACAACTAAAATGAAATGTAAATAGTCTTTTACCGTACAAAGCAAGAATAATATTGCCTTGCAAGAGTTAAACTATATAAAAGAATGGAAAACACACCATTTTATAAGTGGGAGTAGGAAAAGTGGAGCTAAAATATTCTAAAGCCCAGGGTACTTGCATTATTAGGGAGGAAAATATAAAAATATCAGTTAATGTTAAGTTAGAATAAGTCAAAACCTGATGTTGTAATTTCTAGAGTAACCACGAAGTGCATGGTAAAGACAGCATGGTGTCTATGCTACTAGGGAAAAAAATATTAGAACAATAAAAACAATTCCCCTTTGAAAAGAAGTCAGTAAAAGAGAAAAAAATGGAATCTACAACAGGAGGGACAAATAATATGCATTTAGTACAGTAATAGCTTTCATTGAGGTGTATCACATAAAAAGGGAGAAAAAAATCCCACCCATGTACCATTTTTATGAGTTATCTAAAACATAAATACACTGAAGGTTGAAACTAAATGAAAAGAATGGAAACATATTCAGCTATTGCTGGCATAGAACGTCTTCCAGGAATATTCCTTCCACCATTGTGCTCCCTCCCTCAGCACCTTAACACAAAGGGGCCGGGCTGAAGGATGCATTGTGCTGGGAAAGGGTCTTTTGGTGCCCAGAGCTAAAAATAGGTGGGATATGCAGAAATAAGACGTCAAGTGTGCAGAGCCCAAGGTGCCCTTAGAGAAAGGTCCCAATCATTAGATCTCTAAGTAGCGGATTCAGTTCTCGCAATAGAATTTGGACTAGATAACTTTAACAGTTACAACATCCCCCATATAGTATTTTCTTTTACAGCGTTCTGTTTGTAGGGCATAAACATGGAACATACTACACACAGTGAGTAATCTTTGTAAGAAGTCACATTTTATTCATCCCACCTTGGGAGACCTCAGTTTAAGGTATCTGACGTGTCTTACCTGACACAGCCTAGTGGTTCCACATTACCTCCTGCAGAGGAAGGATACATGCTCCCGTGACAACGTGCCTACACACAGCCATCCAAGGCCAGCGCATATACTGCTAATTTGGCTACATGTTTGTGGATCTCAATACAATGTAGCAGTGACTTTAAGGTGCACTGGGATCTTTCTTGTGTATCTTTAATTTTAGATTAATTTTGGTGTATTTAATGATTGATTATACCAACATTCAAACACAATGAAAGTACCTTATTAGAAGTCAATAATGTAAAAAATAAAAGACTCAAAGAAGCTTCAAAATGTCCAAAAATTATCTCTTATTATATCACAATAGAAAGCAAAATTCTAAAGCTGCTGGTCAAAGTACTAATAGTAAGGAGAAGAATTATGATAGCTGAGAAAATGCTGATAATGAAAACAGCAACAGACAAGATCAGGAAGATTAGGAGAATATTCTCGAAGAAAATGAAAAAGCAGAAGGAAGATACCAGTAATAGTAAATAAAAGCATAGTCTGTGTGGTCAACAGAGCATACATGAAGGTCAGAAGCAACCTCATTCTGATGAATTATTGGACTTGATTGGATTCGGTAATGATTCTGTCGTTATGATCTGATAGGATCAGCAGGATCCCATTTAATTCTGTTTAACGAAAGGTGGTTTTTGTTTTTAAACTTATGATCCAACAATAACAATAGAGAATCGAACAAAATGCACAATGAACAAAATGTATTTTTCTAACATATTTCGAAGGATAAAATTTAGTACTCATGGTTATCCAAACTGATCAAAGTGCGCCCTTTGTTTTATTTCAGATCAGTTTTTGACATGACAGACATTGCCGGTCCCAGGCTTTCGGACTGCTGAAATGTACTGAAACCCTCAAGTGTCATCATGACCTCAGAGGGCAGAAGAAGGCGATGTTTGCTTGGATTACATGTCGATCAAATAAAAGGGAAATAGATCAATCTGTTTAAGAACATACACATATTGTTTTGAAGGGCTGAAGATAGGGTGGTGGCAGTGACATTTTTACATGAAAGACGCTTACCTTTCGAAGCCGAGAAAAGAAGTGGTGTTCTTCAAATAATGACAATTTAATGAGCATGTGAAAGTGGTTGCTGTGTTAGCACCCAGAGATATGCAAAGAGGAAAAACAATCGACTTACTTATTCAAAACAATTTACAAAGAATTAATTGAAATAACTGTGAATTAAAATTAATTGAGTTAAGTGAAAAAAAATGATAATGAAATTGTAAAATCAAAAGAAAAAAAAGGACACGAGCTACTACCCCGTTATTGCAGAGTTTATGCTGCGTGTGGGATTTAAATAGCGATCAGCGTGCCACGATATTGCATTACTGTTACAGCAGAAAACTCTATGAGCGAGTTTTCATTTTTTCAGCAGCTGCAAACATCTATCTGAGAATTGATGCAACAGAGGAGAAATAAATTCTGGATGGTTCTAAGCTGCTATTAAACAAAATTCGCAGTGGGCCACAGGACCACGCTGCGGTTACGGAAAGGGGAGTGGGAAGCTGCACGGGCTTTCTTAAAACTTCGATAAATACCAGAAGGCGCAGGGAGCATTGTTCAGATAGCTCCTGGACTGCTTCCTACTTGACCATTTTTCATCGGTTCTGCATTCCCCTTTCATATTCTCCTTATGGAGAGAGTACTCAGCCAACTGAGATTTTTTTTCTGGAAAAGACCAAGTGGGAGGAGATGATCTACCCATTAAAAAGCTGTTCTGCCCTGAAGCACGGAATAATGACATTCTTCAGGAGTCCAGAATAACATTTCGAAGACGCATAAGGGAAACCAATCACGAATGCCATGCCCAATGTTTCTTTTACAAGTTGATACATTTCAATCCTGCCACTGCCGGATACACTCTTCCTTCCACGCGCTCTCCTCCTTCAAGCAAAGAGAGGCACGCTCCTGATTTTCTTCCCATTTCTCGGAGGAGTCGCGGGCTCCATTTTTCCACCCGTTTCGTTTGCTTTGCATCTTTCGTCTTGCAGTTTACTTATATCCTTCACATCCTTGTCGTCCCACTTTGTGTATCTTCTCTGGAAATCTGCACGTAAGCACAAGTCCAGATCCAGCGTCTATCTTATGGCCCCACCGACCTCTCCCCTGATGAAGCTGGACCCCGCCTGCCTGCCGGGCCTCCCTGTGGCGTCGCGCTGCCTCCATCTCAAATACAGTATTGAAAACCGAGCTCCTCACGACTCTGTTTGTGTGAACGTCAACTACATAGTGAGTGCTCTCCTTTGGGTGCAACAGAAATAAGATGGGTCTGTCCCTACCCTCTAAAAGCTCGTCGTCTAGAGGAATAGGAATATGTGCATACATCGGAAGGAACCCAAGGGGACACACTGTGGCTCCCTGGTCCCCAGCTTCACATGGGTCCCAGCTCTCTGCACCCAGGGCACCCGTGGCTCCGGCTCGCCCTCTCCTCTCCCCCTCCCCCACCTCACACACCCACCCAGGCAAATCAGGGCTTATCAACTGCAATGTCTGGTCTCTCTCCAGTCTCTGGACACCATTGCCCTTGCTCAGACTTTTCTGATGGCCCCACATCAGCCTTTGAAATGGGGTTTCCTGATGCTGGTCTTTGGCTTCCCATCCATTTTCTACAGATCTCTGCTGCCACCCAGGCCAAAACGGTTCATTGACTTTGGTGCCCGGAGAATCAAAAGAATCAAATCCCAATTCTCAGCTTGATATGGAAGGATGGCACCTTCCACGGGGTTTCCATGGACCCTCACACACACACACACACACACACACACACACACACACACACTTTCCCATGTTCCCTGGGGCAGGCACCCCAGGTCACAGACCAGCCCCAGTGACACGTGCACCATGAGCTCCACGTGCACCCGACTGGCTCGCTCCCCGGAGCGCACGTGTGGGTGTTCCAGGACACACAACTCATGCTGTTCCTGCTGCTGTCCCTCCCTCCCCTGCCACACACCCCGCGTGCATGCAGAGTCCCTGTGCGTGGTGTCTAGCAAATGCTGCTTGGATTGACAGAAGCGCTTGAGAAGTGTCACTGGCTGAAAACAGGGAAGGGGAATCCATACACACGTGTAGGGGGGCGGTGCGGGGAGCCGTGGAGCCCTGTGTGCCTCACACCCCAAGCAGCCTGCCAGGCTGGCCAGCACAGCAGAGCGTCGGGTACCCGGGTACGGAGGGAGGGGGAGGGGAGGGACAGCCCCCAAGTGACAGAGTCTGCGCAGGGTAGGCCTGGGGCTCAGGTCTCCGGAGGCCCAGCCCCACTGTCTCCTGGCACAACCTGCTGCTGCAAAGTTTTGTATTTGGGTGACAGACATTTCAAGCTTCTGTCGCTTTGATTCCATTTGCAGAGGCTTCTGTGTCCAGGAGGCCAGCAGACAAACAGACAAACTCAGACCTCATTTATAACATTTTCCTGCAATCCCCACACCATTATCCAAAGGACTGGAAGGAGAATTGAGGTGTGGGGGCTGCAATGCTGGGAGGACCCCCAGTGTGGCCCGAGCCCACCCTCCGTGGGAAGGGAGTCCTGACGGGTTCGCTTGCTTCTGCCTGAAGGACACTCGGTGGGTGTGCAGAGCGGGGTCTCCGGTCAGCACCGCCAGCAGCCCCTGCGTCCCCGAGGGTGTGGGATTCAACGTCATGCAGCCTCCGTGCTCCCACTGACACGGTGGGCGTGGCTGGAACTCAGTGTTCTGGACGTTTCTGCCCCTTCCTACTTTTAGCTTTGATTCCGGCATCCCGGGGTTTCTGTGACAGATACACGAGGGGGCTGCGTGGTTCCGTGAGGTCAAAGCGCGTGCCTGTCCTGTGAGACGAAGCTGACTTCCCCTCACAACCAGACGGGCATCGACGGCCCCTGGGAGGCAGTCCTCTCTCTCTCTCTCTCTCTCTCTTTTTCCTCCCCCCGCCCCTGTGACCTGTCTGTTGCCTGGCCCCGGGCACAAGGCACAGTGTGTGTACTCTTGGCTGCCCTTGGAGAAGTGAGTTTCTTCCCTCCGAATCTCTCCAGCTCCCTTCGGAGGCTGGCAGGCCCTTCCATCACACACTGTCACAGACGCTGACCCAGGCGGAGAGGACCAGGCCATCGGCGGGAAAGGGGAGATGTCCGGCAGCCTCGGTGTCTTGCCCGCGAGGGCCTCCCCTCAGCACCAGGGATGGCGAGTCCCCGGGCCCGCGCTCAGGAAGCCACCAGGCCGGGACAGCCGCAGGCCGCCGTGGGGACACGGGACAGGGCACAGGCAGCAAGGCCTCCGAGCTTGGATCTGCGTGGAGGGAGCTCGAAAGCCCTCCTGCCTGATGGAGTTTCTCGCTCCTGTTGATGAGGGTACCCCGAGTAGGGCTGAGACCCCCGCTGGAGACCGCGAGCCTCGGGCGCACGGCTCTGTCGGATTCTGCCGCGTCCACGAAGCATCAAGCCCTTCAAAGAAACAGGGATTGGAAGCCGTGCCCTAAATTTAATTCCAAAATACAAGATGCCTTTCAGGCCACCTGACTCATAACCAGGGGACTGCCGTTCGGGAAGGATCTTTCCCTGGGGACGTTACTCTGTATTGGTAATGAAAGGGCACCCAGAGGTCACGTGGTCCAAACAGCGGCGTGACTGCGCCCGTGTCACCGCGCCCAGCGTCGTGGCTCGTGCTTACTGGGAACTATTGGCTGAGCACGCTGCACGTGTTCCTTCTTCTCACCGTCACAGCAGTCCTGCCATGTGGGACTGTACTTGTCCCCACTTCGCAGCTGAGGAAACGGGTTCAGATAATTCGCTTCTGGCCTCACGGCTGGGCAGCTGTGGAACCAGGACGCGGTAAAGCCCAGGTTTGAAATCAGACCCCAAAGAGACGGAATGACTTGCAGACAGTAGCACAACAGTGTCGCACAACCGAGGTCTCCTGGTCCCGGAGCCCCCCTGGGAGAGGCCAGGAGCCCGAGCCATGGAGGGCTTGAGCCTGTAAGCTTTAGGGTCAGACAAGATCAGGATATTTAGTCCTACTCACTCGGGGGCCGTGAAGATGTTAGGGCACAGCTCAGAGCCCCGCATCTGTCTTCCACACAGGGGAGGCGGTGACGCCCCCCCACAGGGTACTTTTGTGCGTTCTGCACGATTATCCCAGGGCTCTTTAGAAGCAGAGGGACGGCTGGGGCTGAGTGACCGGGACAGAGAGCTGGCTCTTGCATTTGCCACTTGATGGAGCCTGGGGACCGCCTCCCAGAGCCGCCAGCTTCCTGGCTTCTCGGGGACAGCATGTGCCCTGGTCAGGGAAGGTCATGGGAAGGCGGGGAGTGGCTGTGTCCTGCAGACAGGCTGATAGATGCAGGATGACTGGAGAGCCGTCATACCAGACACACGCATGCAAGCACACACACGCACACACGTGTGTACACACACACGTGCACACACATGTCCATGCACATACAGACATGTGCACGCATGTACGTGCCCGCGCTTTCTACTTTCAGCCCTGGAAGGGCATGAGGGCGGTAAAGAGAGAACTGCAGATGTTGTTTGAAACTGCCCCATCCTGGGCGGCCAAGTTCTCCCCTGAAGACGTGAAGACGGGGAGAAAAAGCTGTCACTTCCACCTCAGTGGGGTACAGAGTGAAAGCCGGGGCCTACACGAGGGTGGGGTCGGTGCCGAGGAGCTGCCAGGACAGGGACACGGCGTAAAGCCGCCCGTCTCGGGACCTGGGGCGCGCTGGGGAGGTTCGCAGGGGTCCGCTGGTGCGCAGCTCCCCGTGGTGGGTGGTAATGCCCGCTGAGCGGCTTGGAGCTCTTGCCACGCCTCAGCCCTGCATCAGTGCCACCAACACTTTGCTGTCCTTCTGCAGTTGAGGAAATCCAAGAAAGACTAGGGAGATGGAGAGTTAGGACCAGGCTCTGGGTCCTAACCAGAGTATCTAACCTAACCTGGGTATCTCGTGACACCCAGACCAGCGTCTTCAGAAAGAGAAGTAAATCGTGTGAGCAGAGCCGACAGTGGGGAGACCCGGCGAAGCCCCGAGGAGCTCCCCACGGCGACCACCTCAGGTAGCCGAACCCGGCGGGCCCGGGGTACAAGTGCAGCTGTCAGTCAACAGCCAAGAACTGTTTGAAGACCAGCTCCCTGGAGGGAGAAGAGCATATTAATGATATGATTTGCATATTCTTAACAAGGCAGCCTTGGAGAAATTAGGCATAAAGGAGCTGTGTGTGGCTCCGAGCTCATTTACAAACTCTTCAAGGCAAAGCTCTCAAAGATAATGAAGATGACAAGGCCACGTTGATCATTTGTGATGTGCCGGGAAGGGGGCTGTTTGCTTCGAACGGATGATGCCACGTAAGCCTCGTGAAGCCTTACAAGGTAGTTACCGATCCACTCCACGTCCTCACAGATGAAGAAACTGAGGCTAGAAGCTTCCAGCCGTTCCTCAGACACATCAGGTTGGCCATGCGTTTACCATTCATTTTGTCAGAGCAGCGCTCCCCAGATTTTCACATGCACAACCTTTCCTATGCTTCCAGAATGTGCTCAGATATCTCCTGGAGAGGTTTTCCTGCCACTGAACCTACAGAGCATCCCAGTTCACTCCCCAGCCCCCGAGTCTGCTTGGCTTCTCTCTAAGGCAGGCGTCACTTCTCAAAATTGTCACGCATCTGTGTGCTTACTGCTGGGCTGTCCTGCTAGAAGGTAAACTCCGAAGGAGCAAGGAGATGACCCAGCCCGCCAGTGTTTGCAGAGCCTGGCACATAGTCCGTCCAAATAAGCATCTGCTTGATGAATAGGCCCGAGCGGATGGGGATCTGGCATTCTGCCCTCAGCCTCTGCTGTCCTTCTCTGCCCCGTGCTGGCTCTTCAGGTCGCTACATGCTTCCCGAACGACCGTCCTGCTGCCAAGTGTCAGTATCCACTGGTCAGTAAGCGGAGACAGGGATGCTTTAGGCTCCTGGCAAATCCTTTCTCCACTTTAGGTCCTTGGGCTGATTACTTTAAAGCCAGAGAGCTGAGCATCATCAGAAGCTTTCCTGGAGATTAAATTCTGTCTGCTGTTATTTCTTTGAATATTTTTTCCTCCACTTCTCCCTGTTTTCTTTCAGGAAATCCTATTAAGTCGATACTGAGACTTCTGAATCTGCCTTCATACGACTTTTTTTGGACATAGTTTCTATCTCCCCATCCCTTTGCAGCATTGCATTCTGAGGACTTTATTTGGCTTAAAAACACACTTTATTCATTTGGTCTTGGTTGTGTCCCTTCTGCTATTTATCTCAGCCACTGAGTTTTCTAAGTGATTTTTTTTTTTTTACGGATCCAGCATCTGCTGTCATCTCTCAGACAATATTAACATCTCTGTCGGGAGGCTCTTGACTTTCTCTGGATGGCAACTCTTCTCTTTGTCATGTTGGTTCGTCGGCGTGCGTGGTGTTCCTTTGCTCCCATATTTGGTCCTTCTCGTGTGTTCGCCTGCCTCTTTGAATCTGAGAATTATCGTCCAGCCATGAGTCCTGGTTTTGCTAGCTGAGCCCGCCTCTAGGGATTGCAAGAAGGGACGGGGTTACAGCCAGCTGCTGTGCCCTTCGCTGTCCTCCTGGGGGTCACCATGCGTGGGGACATTGCCTGCTTCTCCCACTCACTGCTCCTGACTCAAAGTAGCCCCTGCTGCGGTCTACGATCTGGCACACGATGGCTCTCCTGCATCTCCCACGGACTCCTAAACATCTAGGTGGCTGTTGGTGACCTTCTGGTCTCCCCCGATGGCAGCTTCTGCCCCAGCGCAGAGCCCTTCGAGAGCCACTGCCTCCCGCGACAGGACTCCTCAGTTCTGCACCCGTCGTTCTGAGAGGTGGCCCGCCACTCTGACCTCCAGCTCGGCTCTCTCAGAGAGGCTTCTAACAAGCAGCCTGCTGGGAGAATGGGCTTCTGTTCCAGGACAGTGAGAACTGAACGTGGGTTGGCTAGGTGTTGGCCACGCCCTTTGTACCCTCTTCTGTTTCCTTCGCATCTGGTTGTTTCCTGGATGTAAAAAGAAATTTCTAGTGCTAAGTCGGGCCGGGGGGAACAGAAGTAAACACACACACCTCTCACTCATTTGAAAAATAAATGATGGTGATTGAGGAGGTGTCCATCGTACAGCCCCACAGAGCTTGCTGATGGATCCTTTGGTAAAAGGCTGTCTCTGAGCTATCTGGGTTGCCAAATGCCAAATCCTGGGCTCCACTATCCCCGAGGTGGGGGGACACTTACCCAGGGAGGCACTCGTCCTTAACTCAAGTAGAAAGTCCTGTGTCCTGGCCGGCTGACCCTGTCATTCAGTGCTGTCTGCGTAGCCCCCTTAGATACGAACAACCCCCAAGAGCCTGCGGAGAGAGGGTCTGAGAGCAGCAGGGCTCTGTGTGGTGGCTCCTTGCTCAGCAGTGCCATGGGCCCCGCTGCTGTGGAACCCGCTAGACTATCCACAGTGTGCTCCCTGATGAAGTCTTCCCAATTTTCCTATTGTAAGAGTTATTGCTGTTTCTCGAAATTAAAACGATTCATGGATTATCTTCAGAAATAAGATAAAGAGTCAAAAGAAGTTACCAGACCCTATTTGAGTCAATAAATGATCTATACTCAGTAGGTTGATTGTAAGCCAAAAGGAATAATTATGTGAATTTTTTGTTGTTGGAGTTTTCAAATAGTTGTTGCTTTCCCTTTCTCTCTATGAAAAAGACTCTTCAAAAAAAATTTTAAAAATCAGTTTAAAAATGTATAGCATAGCAAGGGACAGCCCCTGGACGCCTATCCACCACTTAAAACCTAAGTTATCCATGTCCAACTACATGGGGACCAGGAGGAATTGCTGCGGCGGAGGCAAAAATTATAGTCTCTGAAAGTAAAACAAGAAGAAGATGGGAGCAAATTAACAGAGGAACGAAACAGAAGGTCAGTATTTGAACAGCAACAAAAATAGGGGGTCAATACGTAGAGCTCTAATACTGGGTAACAGCAAACCTAGTACGTGCTTTACAGGCATGACCTTACGCAACCCCTTCAGCAACCCCCTTGAGCACAGAGTCATTACCCATGTTGCACATGAGCAAGTGCAGCCCAGGCTGGGTAAGCAACTTGCCCAGAGTCACACAGCTGGTGGATGAGGAAGCTGGACCACACCACCTGGGCGCGGAGCTCTGGTCTTGCACCGGATACTTTCCCGCCATTACACGACCGTTGCTTAGCCTTCTTGTCAATCCTTATCCCCATTTCATTTTCTTTTTCTTGTTTTCTTTCCTGTACCGATGAGTACTTCAAGTTCAATGTCAAATAGAATTGGTGATAATGGACATCTCTGTCCTAACTTATTTATATTACTGAGGGTTCTCCAGAGACCCAGAACCAAGAGGATACAGATACGGATTTTGGTGTATCTATAAATATAAATCTACAGCTCACATTTGACCAGGACACCTGCTACTGGCCATAAAGATTATGATACAGATACTCGCTTAAACTGGTTGCAAGTTTGGCACTTCCTAACTTTTTAAAAATAAGCTTTATTTTTTAGAACAGTTCTAGATGTACAGAAAAAAAATTAAAGATGGTACAGAGTTTTCTTATGCCCCCTTTCAATTATGTTTATTTTGGGTAGACAGTCTGTTTATATCCATCGTCGATTTTTTAATTGAGATTTTGGTTCATTACTTGTGAATTTTAATGAGCTAGTCATGCATTGGGGAAATCAGTGGGGAACGTGTGTGTGTGATATCATTTGCAATAATTTACCTTCTCATTTTTACCTGTCTTCTCATTTTCCTTCCAGTGGTTTTTACCATGCAGAAATTTTGTATTTGTATGTAGTTAAATTTATCAGTACCTTATGGCTTCTCTGTTCTAAATCATAGCTTTTAAATATTTATTATTCTGAATCTATAAAATAACTCAAATTTTCTTTCCTACTGAATAAGCAATTTTTCCCCCAGATCCCCCCATATGAAATCAAATTTGTTCTATTTTTTTAAATCAGTTTCTGGACTTTCTATTTTGCTTCACTGAACTGTTTCTTCATGTGTCAATACCATGTTGTTCTATAAATGGTTCGATGATGACTAATAAAAATAGAAAACAAACTGAGGGTTGATGGAAGGAGGTGGGTGGGGGATGGGCTAGATGGGGGAGGGGCATCAAGGAAGACGCCTGTTGTGATGAGCAGTGGGTGTTGTATGTAAGTGATGAAGCACTGAATTCTACTCCTGAAGCCAACACTGCGCTGTATGTTAACTAACTAGAATGTAAATAAAAATTTGAAAATAAATGCATGAATGAATGAATGAATGAGTAAATAAACAAATAAATGTTTCGATGATACGTTTTCATATTTGATGCAGATTAAGGATGCTATATACATGTGCTGTTTCGAAACGTAAACATGATGAAAACCGATGTTGGTACTTTTGAGGTGGTGTTCACGCACACTGCTGGTGTTACCACGCTGGACCTGGACAGACCCGGGTAGAAAATGTGGGCAGACCCAGAAAAGTAGTCTCCGCCTTTGATCCTGTAATATCACTCCTGTTAGGTGTCAAAAGAAATAATTCAAATAAAGGAACATTTTACGTTTGTGAAAACATTCTTTGTTGCATTACTTATTATAGAGAAAAACTGGTAAGAGCCTTAATGGCCAATAATAAGGAAATGAGTAACTAAGTTTGGGAAATGATCTAAATGGAATAATATTTACTCATTAAAATTGTAATTATGAAAAGTATGTGGCATCCCAGAAAATATATTATGGATGTAATTAATTTTAAAGAGCAAAATAAAATACTGTAATAACACATATGTCGAAAGTATATACACTTATGGGAAGTCAGCAGTGATTAATTTTTGTGCCTTTTGAAGAGACTGCTTTCAGTAAGAGATTTTTCAAAGTTTTTAACTGTGTGTATAAAATATTTTCATGACCCTAAGTGCCTTTTATTTGGAAGTTTTCTAAGGGTTATTATTTTATCACATATTTACCCATTATAATGATTTTATTGTGTTCTTATAATGAAGCCACCAGTTTAAAACACTTAAAAGGAACACTTTAATAATGTGCTAATTACTTTGCTAAGAAATGGCCAACTCAGAGATTGCTTTAGCAAGAGTGTCATTAAATCTGAGTCCTTAAAAGTCACCTTTTTAGAGCAGTCTTATTGTCAAGCAGAGTTCTAACAACTGCACGACTGTTGCACAAATTCAATAAAGAGGAAGGCAGAGGAGAAGCAGGAGAGAGGAGAAGACAAGGGGTCAGGGAAGCCTCGACAAGTCAGGGTTCCAGGTTCTTCTGTTCTCCATACGGGTGCACACAATGATACCTGCCCACCTTGCAGGATTGTGCCAAGACCAGATGAAAGCAAACGTAAGCTTAAGTGGAAAGCTGTTGTCATAATTATAAATGCACTTATCAGCGTCATTCCCTTCAAAAGGTGCAGGTGTCCACCTGCTTTGAGGGAATAATGCCACTGATCCCACGAATGCACATAGAGGCTGCGAGTGTCTTACAGAGATTTGGTCTAAAGAGAGGCCAATTATGTCTGGCTCCACACTTTACAGGGAGCTGGCATTTTTCCTTCTTCTTCTCCTTCTTCTTTCTTTTTTTTTCTTTTGGGAGAGCACGGCTTCACAAATCTTGACCTCGGCAGAGAATGAATGAGCAAACGCAGAGGCTGACATTGACTTTGAAATGTCTGACGGGATACAGGGCGAAAGCATTTATCAATAATTCATTTTAGGTTATGGGGCAGAACAGGATCCCCGCTGGTTTGAAAGCCATTAATTGGTTGTTAGACTCCGTTAAGTCACTATGATTGTGAAAAGTGTGTCTGAAGTTTAAAAAAGTCACAGATAATAAAGGCAGCTTTTTTTTTTTTTTTCCCACAACTGGTGTGACTTCTTTGCTAGTGGAGAAAAAAAAACCCAGGCCAAAAGGAGATGAAAATTGAGACTTCACAGCCATGGTTCTTTGGTCTTTATCTCTGGGAACAAGAAGAGAGAGGAAGTCTTGCTGAAGCTGTTGCCCGTTCTTCCAAATGAAACACAATTTTTATTTTGAATGTTAGCTTCCTGGCGGCTGCTTCCTAATTTTGTAATGAACTCTGTTTGCTGATTTGCAGCTATTTTGTCAAAGTATATATTTTAAAGACAAAAAGGAATTCATAGGCTTGAAGTCAATTTGCCATAAACAAACAAACAAACAAACAACCAAACAAACTTCCCTCTGGACTGAAAAGCACTTACGTTACAATGAAGGAATTCTATGGGACACCTTTAAAGCCTTCCCTTGTTTTAAAAATGTTTTCATTCTATCACTTGCCTTCCTAAATGACCACAAGGGAATCCCGAAAGCCACAATGTCACCTGTGATCGTGGAACAAAATGGCAGCAACGCTGTCTGCCCGTCCAGCGGAGCTCCTCCCCCTGTGCCCTTACCATTGGCCCTCTCACTTTGCATACAGAGCCCACTCATAGGCAGTCAATCCCCAGGAAAACCCAGACGGGGAGGTGAAACAGTGATTTGTGTCTTTGTTTTTCACACGAGAAAAATCAGACCCAGGAAGTGGAAGTGAATCTAAAAACGCCACAGATAGAAACATGCCAGGCGTCTTTGGAGAGATTTTGACCTCGCTGGCTTTCCAGGCACCATTCTGCAAAATCCGCGCCTGATCCTTCTGACCAGGGGAGTGATTTACAGAGTGCCTGCCGAGTCTGTGCCATGCTTTCCGGGGTCAAAGTGATACTAATGAACCATCTGGTAGTGACCCACTCTTTCTGATAGTAAAACACACCCTTCCAGCCTTTGCTCTTCTTACTTGATAGTTGACTTTGGGAGTCCTCCCTTTCTTTTTTTCTTTTTCTCAGATAAATACCCTATGCCCTCTTTAGCCGCACCTAGCTTGAATGGAATCTGATCGACAGTAACAATTGTATAGATTCAAGGTGTGCAATGTGAGGTTTTGAGATGCACACGTGCTGTGAGATGACAGCACGAAGGAGGGAACTGAACACCCCCCAGCTCATACGGTACCTTCCTGCGCCTGTGTGTGGCGAGAACACTTAAGATCCGCTCTCTGAGCAGATGGCAAGGACACAATAGAGCATATTAAATATAGTCAAAACGCTCTACCTGGGATCCCCAGAATGTATTCATCTTATAACTGGAAGTTTGTGGCCTTTGGCCAGCATCTCCCCATTTCCCCCAGCCCCCCAAATCCACCATGCTACTCTCCATTTCTCGGGGCTGACTTTTTCAGATCCCACATGTAAGTGAGATCATGCAGTATTTGTCCTTCTGTGGCTTATTTCACTTAGTGTAATGACGTCCCCCCGGTTCATCCATGTTGTCATAAATATCAGGATTTCCTTCTTTTTTAAGACTGAGTGATATTCCATTGCATGTATATATGTCACACTTTCTTTATCCGTTCATCCCATGACAGACACTTACATTGTTTCTGTATCTTGGCTCTTGTGAATAACGCTGCAGTGAGCATGGGAGACAGGAGTTCCTCTCTCCTCTCTCATCCCAAATGTATGTGACAAGGGACGCCAGCATTAATTTTTGGAATGGGTGTAATATAAATGCCTTTCTAAAAAAAGCATATGACACTTTACCAGTGTGTCATTACTGCTTAAAATCTGAACTTTATCAAAGTAGCAGAAGGACATATCAAGAATGACTGATCCATACAAAGCAATTATGCACCTGCTGTTTAAAGCCACCTGCAAAATGCATCCTGGGACTGAGTGGAAAATGGCGGCACAGAAACGGGCATGGATATTGTGGCTGGAATTCTTCTCGCTGCGTGATCCTGGCTCCCCTGCTGCCACTGCAGAAACCGTGGCTCAGGTGACTCAGGGGCAGTGAAGAGGGATCGTCGAAGCCTGAGAAACCAAACAGAGGAGACTTCAGGTCTTGGGAAATCATAGCATGCGTCTTATTTCTCCACCATCAGGGCTGTTCATGGCGGGAGGGCTCTCAAAACCAACTTCAAAGAAGCATATTAAATATACTTGGAACCTCCCTGAGTAGAACTCCACTCCCCTGGATGGAAAATGTGCCAGAAGGAGTCTATTGTTAAATCCGATGATTCCCCCACATATATTTTATATTGCCCCCTTTTTTCACATCTATTCACATAATATTCCCTAATTATTATTATGACTTCAATCACAAATATAAGAGGGTATGGCTGAGCCTGCAATTAAAATAAAGAGAGCTCTGGCATAATAATTCAGCTGCATTTGCTGAGGGGAAAACAGAGGGCCTGAGGACTTGGATGGATTACGCAAGAAAGGCCATGACTTGTAGGTTCTCACTATTCTAGTCTTTTCTCTACACTCTACAAGTTGTTCCTCCAGTCGCCTTGGACCTTACTTATGGTAAGGCCTGTGTGCAAAGTAGGCTGGTCTTCTCTACGGAATAGAATATATTTACGCGATCTGGTGTGTGTGTGTGTGTGTGTGTGTGTGTGCGCGTGCACATATGTGTAGATAAACTCAGTCTTCCAAATGATCGCAGCGCTCCTAGGGCAGCCTTGACCTTGGCTGTCAGCAAGCTTACTATCGTCATTGTTTTGCATGTGAGGAACATAATTGAAACAATTTATTATTTGTATTTGTTTCCATGAAACAATGTAAAATATGTCAGTGACCTCAGCTCGGTTTCAGATCTATGATTTGCTATGATTTAAATTTTCTCATGAGGGAGGGAAGTATGGGCAAGGTATGGAGAACAGGGAGTGTGATAAGAGTGGAAAAAGGGTTTCTAGTAGAAAGCTAGGCGGTCTCACCATCACTCAGCCCCTCAGCCGGGCTGTGCGGTGGGCACATTTCACAACCCTCACTGCTCTTCGGCTGCAGGTAAATACAACTCTTAACGAAAACAAGGCATAAATGTTAAGGAGACCCAGCATGAAATGAGTAAAATAAGGTACAAACACACACAAACTACCTTTTTGCGTGAATATTTTTAAACGTGTTCTGGAGGGGGCCCACTTCTTCCCTCAATGTCTTATAGGCAAGAAGGGTTTTAATCCGCTGGAAATCAGCCACCGGTTATTATCATAAAACCAGATCTCCATTAGGACCCCTGAACACTGGCTCTGAGCTCTGATATGACAGAATGGGGCAAGGGAAATAGGTCAGACAAAGAGAAAATTTTCCTGATTGGAAAAATTATATATATATATATATTTTTTTTTTTTCAAAGTCAAGAGATTTTATGTATCATGGGAGTTTATAATTCTCTTTTTCAATCCTAAGAAAACTGGGTGGAACAGAACTGCCCTGGAAAATAAAAAGACACTTTTTTTCTGTTCTAAAATGCACAGAGAGCCTAAGGAACCCAGTGGCCAATTCTCAGGGCCCTGCAGAGAACGCAGCCCCGCTGGATTTCAGACTTCTAGCCTCCAGAACCATAAGAGGATAAATTTCCCTTGTTTAAAGATGCAACGTTAGTAGTAATTTGTTACAGAAGCCCCGAGAAGCTAATACAGTGGACTAATAGCCAGACATGAAAACATCCATTCATTGTTCACTTTTAATATTTTCTCCAGTCAAGAGTAATTTTAGAATCATTTTGTCAAAGTGTGATAAGAAATAAAATCCTATTCTGATGTTACTCAGAATAATGTTACGTGTATAAAAGAAATTGGGGACAATAGATCTCTTTCCAATTTGATCCTTACACCCAGCAACATGATACGGTTTTTTAGTTATTCTTCTGGTATGTCGTATAATAAAGAAAAAACCATTTTTTTCTTCATTTGGACCTTGTACTTGAGTTCAATTTTCAGTTCTTTGGTAAGTATGTTATACATTACTGCTAATATAATTGAGTGTGATTTTATTTGTGCCATCATATGTTTGAAATCAGTGCTATCCAGAGAACTTTCTGTGATAGTGGGAATGTTCTGTATTTGCACTGACCCATGTGGGTACCATAGCTCTGAGTGTCTACTGAACACTTGAAAGGAGGTTAGAATCACCAAGGCACTGCATTTTTTATTTTTTAAAGATTTTATTAATTTATTTGAGAGATAGCGAGAGAGAGAACACAGAGGGATGGGGAGAAGCAGACTCCCCCGCTGAGCAGGGAACCTGACGTGGGGCTCGATCCCAGGACCCTGAGATCATGACCTGAGCTGAAGGCAGAAGCTTCACTGACTGAGCCACCCAGGCGCCCCCACACTTGTGAATTTTTCTTCATTTTAATTGATGTGAATTTAAACAGCCACATCTGACTAGAGGCTACAATAGGGAAAAACATAGTTCAAAGTGGTATCGATGCTTTGTAAGAAGACCATTTAAGGCAGCGTGGTAAAATGGTTAAGAGATGGGCTCTGGAGTTTCGTGGTCTGAGCTTACACCCGTCTCCACCGTTACTATCCCAGTGGACCTAGGCTGGAAACGACCCCTTAGTCTTAATCGGAAGCCAGCAGGGTGGGGCGGGGAGATGGAAAACCCCGAGGAAGGCAAGCGTTGTCTTATGAGGGACCTGAGTCCTCCGAGGCTTCGTCCCCACAGGCAAAGGATGGGAAATGGTAAAATCCTTCTTCAACCCCAAGGGTCCTGGGGAATCTTGTGTACATCTATCCGCATAGCCCCGTCCCAGACCTTAGGTCCCACTCCGCCTCTCTCAGGATTCTGTCTTCAGTGTTGGACATTTCCCACAACCGAGAGCCCAACGGTCTCCGAAGTTTCTCTGCTCCTACAATTTGGTCATGGCCTTGTTCCTCCGTTTGGTCCCCGCCTTCCCCTCAGCTCCAGGAAATGAGATGGCATTGCCAGCTATCGCAGATGCCCTGAGGGAAGCCGGAGGAGGCTCCCCACCCTTTGCTTTGAATTGATGATTAATCGCACCACACTTGCCTTTGTCTGTCTTCTCAAAACATCAGTCGTGTTCAACAGCGGCTGCCCAGTTCCGCAAAAGTTATCATCGCCATTTCCCTCCTATCACTCAAAGGAGCTCGGCATTTGGGTTCACGTAATGTACCGAGAAGGCGATCTCCAGACAAAGTGGGGGAGAGAAGAAGAGTAAGGCGGGCAGTGTGGTTTAACAAAGCTGTGCTCTCACCTGGAGTCTAGCTTTAGTCTGACCATGCATTGCTCCACAGCGCCAGCCCCCCACTAAGGCAACGGAGTCCGTCTTCTGTAATCCTCTGTTAGGCAGTCTTGGCTACAGGCTACGTGAGGTCAAGAGGAATGCCATTCCCGGGCTGCAGAGTGGGATTTTTCTGGATAAGTTGTAGCTCTGAGCTTTTAGGACTCAAGAGAGCAACTGAGGGATTTGTTACTGTCCTAACTAAGAAAATCTGTGAATCAACAGTGTCCACTACCCTAATATTTTTTTGAATTGAATATTAGGAATTGAATTTCCTTTAACAATTAATTATCTACTAAGATTATCATTTTTTTAAATTTAAACTGGTTGTATGATTTATTATATCTAGAGTTATTGGTTATTGTTGCTTATTTGTTTGGTAATTGGTCTATTGCCTGATCTCTCTGTCTACCTTACCCATGATGAGTTAGTCTTTTTTAAGCAACTGTTAAATTCAATTGACAAACATTTTATTTAGGATTTCTTATCTGTTGCATATAGCTGCGTAAAAGCTATTGTGATATAAATGGCTTAAAATAGCAACAATAATTGATGTGCTCACAATTTTTCAGTTTGGGTAGGAGGGGGAGGTAGGGCTCATCTCTGTTCCATGTTGTATCTGCAGGGATGTAACATTTAAAATAGCTTTTCTTGCATGGCTTGGCACCTCATGGGATGCTGGGATGATGTGGGATTTTTCTCTCTTCCACTGGCATCCCCACCTGACTAGCTTGGGCTTCCTTGCAGCGTGGTGGCTGGGTTCCAATAAAGAGTATTCCAAGAGAAAAGTCCCAATGTTCAAGTATATTTCGTGTTTCCACTGCCGGCAGGTGTGTTTGCATCCTATTGGCAAGGCCCAGCGTCTATGTGGGCTTACCAAAGAGGGAATACCACGAGCCGTGGGTCACTTGAGACCATCAAAGTATCAGTTTACTACATTCTGCCTAATGATTCACGTTGCTCCCATTGCAAAATATACTCACCTCCTAGGGCCTGTAAAGTCTAATTCTATCCAGGCATCAGGCTGAGGCCTGAGATCCAGGGTGGTGACATCTGATTCAATCAGGTGAAGACAAGGTTCTGTGGATCTAACTCATCTTCATACACCTGTGAGCAAAACATACACGTTTTCTGCTCACCCAAAACCTCCATAGGCAGTGATGAGGCAGGAGCGCTGCTGTTCCAACGGAGGAACACAGGAGGCAGGTGGCCATCACAACACGCAGCATTTCTGAGATCCAGCTGGGAGCATAGTGCATTTCTCCATTGAGACTAGGTCATTGTCCCTGGGAGATACTGCCCTGGGGCTTTTCACTCTTTTCCATAAACTTATGGTCCCTCCCTCTGGTCCCTCCTTCTTTTTCCATGGGAAAGGCCTACCTTTGTAGCTGAGGAACTTTTGCGAGCTGCTTTCTGCTCATTGTGAACATCTCTGTCCCTTCTCCTCCAAGCAGCGGTCAGTGCTTATGGTGGTACAAGTTTTGGGAGCTATGGAATGGCAGGCTTCACCATGGGATGGCTCCGTCTGAGAGATGGGGCTGTCTAGAGAAAATCAAAGATGAAGAATTTACCTTAAATTTGCTTCAGTGAAGGGTCTTACAGCTATACGCAACATTTTCTACTTTGAGAGTCTTTTGTTAGGAGAAGCAGGATAAAGTGGAGAAGGCAAATAAAAATCCATGACTGGCAACATATGAATCAACAGGAACTGAACTGCAGAAACCTATACTTGTTAAAGATGAAGAAACGGGGGCATTTATTCATACACGACCTTCTTCTTTCCATTCTCTCCCTTTCCTCCCCAGACTACCTCACTCCCATCACAGGTTTTGGAAAGACTGGGAAGTTTTATTTTTGAGTGCAACAAGTTCTGGATTCTCTTTACATGTTTTAGTAGTGTCTATTTATTTGCTGAGACTTCCTATTTGTGGATTCATTGTAATTATATTTTCTTTTATATCCTTGAGAAGAGTTATAATAGCTACTTGAAAATTCTTGTCTGATACTTCCAACATCTGGCTCATCTCAGGTTTAGTCTCTCGTGACTGTCCTTTCTTTCCCATATGGGTCACATTTTCCCGTTTCTCCGTATGTCTAGTAATTTTGTGTAGTTTACTGAACATCACGGACGATGTATTTTAGAGACTGGTATATGCTGTTATACTCCTTCCTCTAAAGAGCTTTGTTATTTTATTTTATTTTATTATTTGCTTTGTTTGGGCAGGCATTTATTTTGTCTGGATACAAACTCCAAACTTTTTCTTTCCTGGTGGGAGGCAGTTCAAACATCTCTTTCATCATCTTATTCTCAGCTGGGCTGTTTGGAGTCAGCCCCTATGTATGCAGTTCAAAGGTTTACGCCCCAAATATTGTGACTCCTCCTTTCTGGCTCTTTCTTTGTTGGGACAGCTCTGATCTGTGGTGATCACACCCTGGCCNNAGCCAGTAAGATGGAGAGCATCTATTCTAAGACTCTGACTTTCTATCCAAGTTTTAGCAACCTCACATGGAGACTGCCTAGAGGCAAAGAGCAGTAAAAATGGAAAACACCCACAACTCCAGGCATCCACTCTCCTACAGCTTTTCCCTTCAAGCAGTTGTTTTAAAAAATTTCACCCAAAGTTTGTAGTTGTTTTCTGTAGAAGGTTTTGTCCAATAGAAACCATTCTGCCATTACTGGAAATGCAATCTCTCTTCCTTCCGTGTTAAAAATAGTTCACCTAGAAAAACATCTAGTCCTAAAATCTGGGTCAGAAGTGAGGTCGTTGGGGAAGGAAAGGGAAATAATATAATTTTTAATAAATGTCTCTGTTTCTTTCTCATTAATGAATACAGCCTTTTTTTTTTTTTAAGATTTTATTTATTTATTCGACAGAGATAGAGACAGCCAGCAAGAGAGGGAACACAAGCAGGGGGAGTGGGAGAGAAAGAAGCAGGCTCATAGTGGAAGAGCCTGATGTGGGGCTCGATCCCATAACGCCGGGATCACGCCTGAGCCAAAGGCAGACGCTTAACCGCTGTGCCACCCAGGCGTCCCTACAGCCTTTTTTATACTCCAGTTTTTGATGAGTTATGTTTTCGGTCATGGGTTCTCATCTAGATTCACTGCTTAGTAAATGTTTCCTTGGGCAAGTAATTGAACATCTCTGAGCAACTTCTTCATTTTTGTAACAGTGTTGATCATGCCTTTCTGAGGGGGAAACTGAGGCAACAGGTACCCTGTAAATGTTCATTTCTTCTCATCCACTCATTTGCACGTGCCGTAGTCAAAGGCAAGGACTGCACTTTATCTTTGAGCCACAGCTCTCGATCCTTTTGGTGGCCACAGAAATGTTCGTACAATAAATAAACAAACAGACTTGCCTATGAACGTGGAGAGTAGTGAGATAAAATACATACATACGTGAAGCTATTGTTTCTACATAGGGATATTCTATTGTTCTGTCCACATACGGAAATCTCCTCTATTGGTACCCCTGCTAATAGAGGTGGAGTTACATCTGCTTTATTTTAACAGTAAACTATTTAGAATCTGCGCTTCTATTTTTACGGTCTTTGTAGACTCTTTATTACTATATAAGTGCACACAACGTTGCATGCCTCTTGAAAAACAGCTATATTAAAATGTTCTGCAGAAATACCTTAGCCTAAAATCAGGTAATAAAAATATTTTCCCTGGAGCCAGTTCTGGGAAAAGTATAATGGTCCAAAATCCCACCATTGGGTAGTATAAGAGTATAAACTAAGAAAAGATTTTGTAATTGTAGCCCCCTATGAATTATGTGAATTATATTAAATATTGTGGAGAATATTTTCCTGGGGTGACTAAAGTTGCTTATGTAACTATGAGAAGGCCACGCAGATCTCAGGTCGTGGGATCGGCTGCATTCTTAGCTGCCAGAGGTGTGAATTTGCTCTCGGATCAAACATTTCTTGTTGCTGTTTATATACATAATTCAATTTTTTAAAAAGATTTTATTTATTAATTCGACAGAGAGAGAGACAGCCAGCGAGAGAGGGAACACAAGCAGGGGGAGTGGGAGAGGATGAAGCAGGCTCCCAGCAGAGGAGCCTGATGTGGGGCTCGATCCCACAACGCCGGGATCACGCCCTGAGCTGAAGGCAGACACTTAACCGCTGTGCCACCCAGGCGCCCCCATAATTCAAATTTTATCCCGAGTGCTCACCAACATTAATGACAAGATGTTTATTATTAATTAAAACTAGGGCCTCCATCCCAATGCCATGTCAGCATGAAACAAGTCCGGACCAGGGGCTTGGCTGTCTTGGCGAATTCTGCCCCGTCCACGCATTTGTGGAACCATCACCTCGGGCATCTTGTGCCGGCAAGAGACACGGCTGTGCTGGGAATAAAGCACCTACTATGTGTTGTGGCACATGCTAGGCACTGTGGGTGGTTTTTGAAGGAAAAAACAGGACATAATCCTCATCCTCAGTGAAGTCCAGGAAAAATCTCAGAGTCAAGAATAGTTTACAGGCTTTTGGACATGGGTGTTACTTTTAACATAGCTACAACCGATATCAATGGAAAGCTGGCTGTGAAAAGCAGAACTGCGGAACATTTAGAAAAGAGTAATGAATATGGCAGAAAATTCAGTTCTCAGCAGAATCCTGTCAACAGGAGAAATGCTACTTCCACACATTCCAGAGTGGAGGAAGGCGTGCAGAGAGCTTCCCGGGCCATCTATAAAACATGAGACCAAGAACAGAGCAGATGAAGAGAGGTTTCTATTTTCCTTCTGATTTAGTCTTAACTTGTGGTTTATATAAATTTTTTTTTAAAGGACTGAGCTCTTCTCGGGGCCGTTACAGGTCGCGCGGCTGTATGCTTGCACTAACGTTGTTTATTTCCGAACATCTGTGCCATCATCTTTGGTCATGCCTGTGGAATATATGAGGTCATCTCTTTGGATGTTTATATAGCTGAGGAAAAATCAAAACCAATGCCCCAGAGACAGAGTCTCTTTCCCACAGTTTTGAGCTCTTTTGCCCTTTTCATGTCACCTCTGAATTTGCTCAATCTGGCAGCAAATGCTTGTTGAATTAATTAACGAGCTTAATCTGTGACCAGCCTTTGCCAGTCTTGCCCTTTGCTCTCCACACGCACACACACCCATGCACACCCATGCACACACACACCTACACACAGTTCAAAGCCCAGAAGGAAGATGAGCGACGTGACTCACAGTGAGCTGAGTTCTGCTCTGGGTTCTGCCATCCGTTGTTCTGGAAACTTGGCCACGACCAGCTCCCACCTGCCACCAGGGTGAACTCTCTTTGTTCTTCTCCTGGAAACCCTTCTTTTATTTCCTTTCACTTGCAGGGCAAAATCCACAGACCCTTCATGTTCTGGCCTCTGCCTACATTTCCAGAATCATCTATCACAATTCCACCAAAATGCGCCCCACTGGTAACCATCCTGCGCTACTTGCCGGCCTGACCTCGGACGTGCTCTTTCTCTCTCGCCTTTTCGGTCTGCCCTCTGGCCAGGCTGAATGGCAACACCTCCTCGGCGACACGGACACACTCCTCTGGGCACAGACTTGTCGCCGCAGTCGACCCAAAGGCAGGTGAGGGTCTGGAACGAACACAGCACTGAAGATGAGTGATTTCGGTTTTCTCCAAAGTGGGAAGGACCGTGCTGTTAGGCAGCGGGATCGGTGGAGACATTGACATTAGAGATCAGGTTTCTCCCTGGTGCCTCCAACCTGTTGACATCTTCAGGCTCTTTATCTACTTTCAGATTTTTTTCTTTTTTGTTCCGATCGTGTTGCAAGCAGTCCAGGCAGGACCGTCCCGGTGGCAGGAGGCGGGGGATGGCCCGCGTGGTGCCTTAGCTGGGTGCTCCTGATGCCCAGAGCTCTCACCCTGGGGGCACCTCCTCTCCCAAAGGACTGGCCTCTCCTCCAGCCTCTTGCGGAAAGCACGCTCCTGAAGGCAAGTGTCTCCTGAAAGGCCCCTCTCTGTATCCATCCACACTTCCAGAAAAGGCCCCGATGGAAATCATCCAAGAGCACTTGAATTGGAGAAGGAAGTCGGAGCGGGGTCGAGAATGGGAAGGGTGCCCCTGGCACGAGCGGACTTCGGGGTGCGGCTACTGTCTCGGGTGTAGGTGGGACTGGTCTGAAGGAAGTCCTGGGTGCCGACGCAAACCTTTTCTTCCCCAGACAGTGACGTGGTGTGGTGGGCCCAGAGCCGCACTCTGCCCGCAGCTCCGAAGCAGAAGGAGGAAGAGTTGCCTGGGAAGGTAGCAGTGAAGGGTGGGGAGCAACCCCATTGGCGCGGAACCCACGACATTTGGTGGTGGCTTCTTAAAAAGCCGGTGGCCCCTCACGAAACAAAGTCTGTGGGAGGCAAGGCTTGTTAGCGGCCCTGCTCTCAATAGTGGGCGAAGGATTTCCTACAGGAATTAGACATTCTTCTCCTCCCAGGGTGGTGGGGAGCCGGCTTGGCCAAGCCGCGTCCTTGAAGGACAGATCTAGGAGAGCAGAAGAGGAAGGTGACCTCATGTCCAGCACGTTTAAGGAATCCCGCAGAGGATACTCGGAGAGGTGACGTTTCCCACCTGACTGCTGTGGACTTGAACCTCCTCCCACCCCCAGTGCTGGTGGCTGGACAGGCATGCTGCTTATCCCCCCGGGCTCTGACCTCAAGGCCAGAGAGAATTCTAGCAGCCACAGGTAAACCGCGAGGGGGGCCACCCAGACTGTTGAGAGGGACGCAGCAAGCTGGGACTCACCCGTGGGTGATTCGGAAAGCCGTGGTCCTGGGGGCAGACGCAAGCCCACACCACCCATCACAGCTCAGCACACGGACTCTAAAATAGGTAAACAGGAATCAGAAACATAAAGTACGGCCTGGTAAAAATTCTCTAATGTAAAAGTAGGAGACAAATGTCAACCAGAAGGCCTAGAAGACTGTATAGAGATTTACCTCAGAGACTTTTTGCATTTTTATTAGAAATTATTCACTGTAAAAAAAAAAAGATAAATCAAAAATATGGATCCACCGAAAGAAAGGAAAAAAACCCCATCCATGGTCTCATCTGTGAGACACGGCCCATCAGCCTGTCCACATGTATCAGCTGACGATCTACTCTACAGAGAGAGGTGGGGTTGGGAGAGAGAGAGAGCTTTCCCTTGTCTGCCATTTATTTAATTTTGTGGGTATGTCATATTTCCTGAGTTATATCAGCATAGACCTTTGATCGTTATTTTAGCCCGTGGATTATATCACTTGGTTCGGTGCTCACAGCATACCAGGTTTGGTCAGGGTACCCCTTCAAACTGGCTCCTGTCCTCACCACCCTTGGAGCACGTCCTGACCTCCTGGCCCAGCAAGACGCTTCAGGCTCGTCCTGACCCGTCCCAGCCCAGCCCTAGAATGAACCATTTCTGCACAGAGCCCTCCTGTGAACGTCTCCATATATTTCTTCCCGGTCATGTTTTCTAGGACAACTTACGGGAACCCGGCTTGAATTTCAGGGAAGGCCAGACATTTCTGAGCCTGTCAGGTGAGCTAAGTGGACAGGTTCTCCCCAAAACCCTCCAGGTGGAAGAGGGGGTCAGACGTGATGTACCTGAGCCAGCGAGGACCCCTCCCCCAGCACAGGGGAGAGGCACCTGCGAGGAAGCAGGAGTCGGGCACATACTTCTGGCCCACGTGTCTCTGGACTCTGGAGAAGAGGCGAATTAAGTTAGACAGCTTCTCACGGAAAACATCGGGAAAGTGTGGAACATGGTCGTCTGAGCAGGTAAGAGGGCCCCTCTTTGGGACTGTGGTTGCAGGGGATGGTGGCTGGCAGCTGCTGCCCTTGGAGAGGACTGCCAGGGTCCCAGGGCGGGAGCTGGGGATGGACCACAACAGTGGAGAGGAGGGGAGTGACAGCATCCCACACAAGCAGACTGGCCAGTGCACGCCTGTGACTCACGCCCCGGTGATTCCGTGGTCCTGGGAAGACACCTGCAGGGGATGGACAAACTGATGAAATCTTAGTTACTATGATTAATATAACCATGTTAGCACCCATGGAATTGTGGGGCTGGGGTAACTTGGAAGGCAGAAACAGGTACTCTATTTACTTTTGATTGCCCATCTGCCTTCCCCGATGAAATATAATGCCACCTCCTGAGAAAAATCCTGAAATTTTCCTTCTGGATCCATGGTTCTCAACTAGGAGTGCTTTGGCCCCCCAGGGGACATTTGGTAACGTCCGGAGGCATTTTTTGGTTGTCACGACTTAGGAAGATGTTACCGGTATCTAGTGGGTAGAGGCCAGGGAGGCTGCTGAGCCTCCCACAGAGCATGGGACAGACAGGACGGCCCCCACAACAAAAACTTCCCTGGCTCAAGGTGTCGATAGTCCTGAGGTTGAGAGACCGTGTTCTAGATGTATGTATTATTATTGATTAAGAAAAGCTGTTTGCATATTAAGGACATTACCATGTTTTATTATATATGCTGCAAACCCTTGCCATATTTATTTGCCTTTTGCATTTAACTATTTTTAGACCCGTAAAATTTAATTTTTATATATTCAAATCTATTAATTTTTAGGTTATGTCAGAAAACGTTATTTCTATTTTTGATATTATAATTTTCCTAGGCTAAAATTACACAACTATTCACCTATTATTTTGATGTTTTCATAGTTTTGTCATTTATTTTTGGTGATCTGAAATTTATTTTGTGGTAAGGGAGAATGGAGGAATCTCAAATTATTATTTTCTTCACAAATAATTATCCTGTTGTTCCAGCAACGTATACTGAATAAACTCTACCTTTTCTCCAATTTTTGAAATAACACAATTATTATATTCTACATCTTAATACATAGTTAGAACTGTTTCTGGGATTTCTATTTTGTTCTATTGGTCTGTATATTGTGGTGGCAGTTTTGTTGTAGCTTTTTTATTGTAGGTAATAATTGTGTCAAGGTCAAAGAAAAATCACACCGAGTTTGGATCAAGAAGGATATTTTCTGTGTTAATTTAGAGAGAAGAGATGTTTTCGCAATGAGGTTTTTCCTCCAGAAACATTCTGTTTCTCCATTTATTTCTTTATGTCTCTTAGTATAGTTCAGGAGGGTTTTTAAAAAATGTCTTCTGTATGTTTCCTTTAAATTTATTGTCAGATTTTTGATATTTTTGGTGTTACTAAAATATTTCCCCCTTATATTTTAATAGCTTATGCTCCATAGGAAAGATATTGCTTTTTTAAAAAGTTCATTTTGTAGCTGGTTTTCTAAATTGCCACTGTTAGCAGTTTTTCAATTGATACTCTGTTTATTTTCCAGGAATCATGCCCAATTACTGTTCCTGTGCTTTTTTCTTTCCTGTTAATGCTCTGGGGACCACCCTCACTCTTAGGAATTAGAATTGCTTTGAAGTCCTGACAAAAGTCCAAAATTTCAGAGACTAGACACTTCCAGTAATATCTTAAGAATACATACTGACTTGAGGATGCCTATCGCCCTGAATATGGGATCCGCTTTATTTCCACAGTATGAATGAACATTGAGGTAAGATGTTCGTCTATTGAAACGCAGAGATCTTAGTTATGTAATTCCATGAGTTGCATGTATTCATGAAACCACCACCCAGATCAAGACATAGAACATGTCCCTTAGCCCAGAGATTCTCCTACTCTCCTTTCCAGGCTTCCTTCTCCCAGAGGCAACCGCCGTTCCAATTCCTATCAACCCAGTTTTGCCCAGTGTGGAATTCTATATACATGCAATCACGCGATACGTCACCTTCCGTGCTTGACTTCTCTGTCAGACCCGGTTTTTGAGATTCGAACACATCGGTCCACCTATCCGTAGTTCATTCTTCTTTATTAGCAAGGAGTGTCCATTTTATAAGTAAACTGCTTGTTTATCTTTCTTCCATTGGTAGACATTTGGGTTGTTTTCATTTTTTTTCACTACCAGGAACATAGTTGGTAGGAATATTTCTGTATAAATCTCTCTGTGAACATATGTTTTCATTTCTCTTGGGTAAATACCTAAGAGTGGGATTCCTGCATCGTTTGACAGGTTATATATTTAACTCTATTTCAACATCTTGGTCTGCGGCGGAGTTTGCCAATTCTGAGAGTAGGCACTTTTGGTAATACCTGAGAGTGTGGATTGACTTGAGGATGCCATTTTTGCTGTAATTTTAAACTTACGATAAGTTGAAAAAAATAGTGCAAAGATTTCTTGCACACCTTGTATATTAATTACTCACCAGTAGGTTCCATTCCACCCTATTTGCTTTTTCCTTTTTTTGTCTACCTGTATTTATCATATCTGTACGTGTATGTGTCTACATATTAATCTCTGAATTGTTAGTTAATAGTCATGATAACAGTGAATTAGTTTGTAATCGCTAGCTAATTTCTTTCTGAATAATTAGCTCAGGGGATCATTTGACACTTTCCCTCTAAATTGTTCACTGACCCGTCTAATAATGGGCTTATCCACTGAGTGGCATTCAATTATCTGAAGAGTTCCATCCACTTAAGTTTCTGGCCACTTTTTGTCATTATCCAATGTCTTCAAATAACTGTTTTCTAAAAAATGTTTTGTCCAGAGTTTATCATCATTATCTGTCGGGAGGAGTGTTGTCCTGAAAAGCTGTTCCACCATTATAGGAACCCAGGTCTGCCTTTGAAATTGTTTTTGACCAAACCTTAGTGAGGTACAACTAAAATCTCCCGGCGGAGTACTAATGTTCCTTCCCCCCCTTGTCATCACGGCATGGACCGCAGAGCATGCTTGATCACACATGAGCTCAAAATATATGTTCCCCCAATTCAGAGACATTGAAACCCAGAAAACTCATTCAGAGATTTTTACTGCCTGTGAGATCTCAGGGTCTTGTGATAATAGCATAAAAAAAAAAAAAGTTTCCTGTTAAATCTTACTGCATTCCTGTTTCTAGAATAATGCAAAATAACAGAGACGAGACACTAGCGGGTCGCCTGTGTTGAATCAACGTCATAATGTCAGATCCTCTTTAAAATCATGGACTGAAACCTGGTTGGTCATCATGTATTATTCTCCTAATTTAGTGCTTGAGTTTCAAATAACATGTTACCTACGGTTCCTGTGTTTACATTCATAAATTAAACTGATCTGTGGTTTTCTCCTTTGAGGTTTCCATGTCACGTCTCTCCACCCGGGTACTGTCAGTTGCATAACATGGTCGTGGTAACTCACTTCACTACCTACTCTAGGAGTCCAGAGAGCAGAGAAATCATGTGCGTTTTGGGGATTTGAAACACTGCACCATGAAACTATTTGGATTTTTTTTTTTTAATGAAAGAGTTACTCCTATGATGAGTTTTTCAAACTTTCAAGGTTATTGGTCTGAATTCATATTTTTTCTTCCTTGTAAAGAAATGAATTTTAGAACATGGTAATTTCCTCGAAGAGCAGTGCTTCACCAGAACCATCACGTTTATTAGAATATATTTCCGGCTGATTGTCTCTTACTGCCTTGGGATCCCATCTGCATCCGCAGTTATGGCTGCTTCAGTAAGGCTGTAGATTCCTGCTTACTTTTTAATGTTTTATGAGAACTGAGAATTTAGAACGGTTGTGTTCTCCCAATTCTTCCATGTGCTTTGGGGAAGGGTGGCTTTGGTCTTATTTTTTTCCCCAAAGATACAGCTCTTGTATGGATATACTCTCAATTGGTTTTCCAGTTCATTAAAATCTATGTTGCTATTAATCCCTTGCTTCTTTTCCCATATGCTTATTTAATTATGCATTCTCTGACTTTTTGTACTAAGTACCAATTTCAATTATTTTAATTCCTTTTTTATTTTATAATGAATATAGTAAATGCTCTAAATTTTTCAATGACTTCAGCTTTGGCATGTGTTTTGGCTTAATTGTGCTGCCATTTTTATTTCCAAAATAGTTCTGTTCAGACATTAGAAATTCTACTCAATCATTATAAAAATGTGGGTGAAAAGTATTAGCATGAATAGATGTTAAAGATATTTTTAAGCAAAAATAGTAGGTTACTACCTGCCGTCTACAACGGAATCATCCTATTTTTATCCGTATATTTCGTAGTTCAACAAGTGCCAAGTATTTGATAGATATGCGTGTAAGAATGTTTTTTGTGGGTAGATATATATCTGAGATATATATCGATCAACTGTAAAAAAATTACACATTAAATTACACACAAAAAAATTACACATTAAATATATTTACAGATAATTAGCTATGCATAGAAAAGTTCTGGGGGAAAATTAGCTGAGACACGATTATGTGTATATATGGCAGAATTATTATTATTGTTTTAAATACTTTTTGTTTCACTTCTATTTGTGGATTTTCCACAATTAGCAGATATTAGATTTTTTAAATATTATTGTTATGGAGTTTTTAAAATGTGGCTCTTCTTTGACCCAGTATTTACGTTGGTAGGAATTTTGCCGAAGCAAATAATTCAGGATATAGCAAGAATTTAGGAATAACATTGTTTAATGCCAGATTGTAAGTAAATCAAAAATGTTCCAACAATCTCTATGTCCAGCATGGCTACAGATAAAATGAATCACGGGGTGTCCTTACATTGGACCATGTACCCAATAACATCATGTTACAAAGTATATTTATGTGCATTAATACGTTTTGATAAAAGCACCCTTAAGTGAAGAAAGCTGTTAGCAACATATGATATAGAATAGTTATACTTAGAAATTCATAATTAGATACTCATAAAAACATCTATAATTACATGGTATGATTTTAGCCATTTATTTCTAAGCTGTTAGTATTATCATGGTGTTTTATTCCATTATTAATGCTTATCTTTTTGTTTCCGGCAATAAACTCGCATGTCTTATATTATTTTTTAGCATTGTGAGGGATAAGGAAGCTGAGGCAAAACTTGATGGTTGGTAATTGAAAGCATGTTTCTCATTGAACCCCTGTTTGGGGGAAATTAAAACAAAATTGTTTTTCTGGAGACTCTAATAAAACTGAGATAAAATAGCAATAATTAAAATGGCAAGGGGAAAAAAACCCTCTGTGGAATTTTTATTGCAAGTTTCCAAAAATAGAGAGTGTGTGCCTGTTTATGTGAGACCTTCTTACTGACAAATTGGGGAGGTTTTAGCAAGCAGACAACAGAAACTAAGACTAACAGTGAACGTGAAAGAAATGCATCCTTAAGCTCTTCGGGACCAAATACCCGGGGTCTTTAGCTGACCGATCTGCAGGTGTACCCCCACACTCCCCGCATGGAGACCAACCATAGCACCATCCACAGGGGCACAACGGCAGTGAATGGGTCAGAATGTAGACCCGTCGGGATGAAAAGTGTGGCTTTAGTGAAGTTACTACAGAATCAGGGTGAGAGTATTGTGCCCTGAGCTTCCAAAGTGTTACTTATTTTTAGAAAGTCATTTGGCAAAATACATCAATTATGTCTCTCATTTCAATAGTATCTATTTGAAACAAACGGACATATGACCATCTACGTTTGAGCTAAAAAGTTCCCTGCTGTGTGTATAGCAAGGAAGACTTGGGAACTAGCTCTCCTCGATGCCAGTGATGCTGACCGTGGACCAGACTTTGGGGATCAAGGATCTATAATACTGCCAAGGATTTATACGACTCTAATCGCTCCGCTATAATGACCGTCCTCATACACAGATACACATATTACCTTAAGCAAGGTACTCTGCTTTACTCACATGAAAAGTGAAGATAACCTCTACCTACTAAGAATGTTGAGAGGGTCCCCGTAGCTGATGCATGTGAAGTTTCTGGCAACCATACCAGGCATGCCGGGTACCATTCGTGGCAGCTTCTCTTGCCTCTGGTAGACACTGGGGATAGAGTCTTTGTCTTCACCAGGGACCCATTAAGCGTGACCTTCGTAACCGGTGGTGGCATAGATCATTAGATCTTTGAGATTAGCGGAATGTACCCTGGACACTTTTCGATGTGATAATAAGAGCTTACATTGGTTGAATCAGCCAGGTTTGTCTGATTCAAGGGCCCTCACTCGGAACCACTGTTCCTCTTAGGGCATTTTTAAAAAACATCGTTTCTAAGCTTTTGCAATCAGATCATTTATTTTGTCTTAAAGATTTTATTTATTTATTTATTTATTTGTTTGTTTGTTTGTTTATTTGTTTGTTTGTCAGAGCACAAGCAGAGGGAGAAGCAGGCAGAGGGAGAAGCAGGCTCCTGCTGAGGAAGGAGCCTGATGTGGGGATGTGGGGATGTGGGACTGGACCCCAGGACCCGGGGATCACGATCTGAGCCAAAGGCAGACGCTTAACCGACGGAGCCACCCTGCTGCCCCTGCAATCAGATCATTTTAAAGAGAGGCCTTCTCCACGGCTGGGCTCCCCCGTAGCTCTGTCCCAGCCCTCCGCAGATGTGAGCAAGACCCTTACATTTTCATCTTGGAAGGAACAATGCTGTATCCAACCACAGCGAGACAGGTGCAGCTGTTGCTGGCTTATGAACGCCCTTCCGGAGTTGATCAGCGGTTTGTGGCTGTGACAGGACCCCTCACAGACAAAAGAGCATTTGGAAGAAAAGAAAATTCTTCCAATATGCGAGACTGATGCGGGACAGTGAGCTTGCAGCATCTGGGTAAAACCAAGAAGTGACTCAGCTCCTTCAGTGCGCGTCAGCTTACCGTGGGCATGACCTTCCCCACTTCATAACATCTCAGATGAGATGTGCCAGCTAGGTTTGCACTCGACAAATCAAGATATTCTTTCCATGTAGATGGGCTCTGGTGGGATTTGCTTCTATGTTGGAGTGTATTCCACATAGGCTAGTTGTTTAAAGCACGCAGAACAAGCAGGGATACGGTGGGATTAAAGAGAGCTTTGCATACGGGCTTTTCCCTTTGTGTTTCATAATGAACATTCGAATTCCACGTTCCCAGCCACAGCCACGTGGTGATGACTTTAGCACAAAAGGCTGTCCAGGTAGGAGGTGGCCTCCTGGGCTGAGGGGCAGCATTCTCATGGAAAATTAAAAACAAGCGCTTATTTTTAGCTACGAAATGTAATCGTTCTTGCGCTCAAATATGCTTTACATTACCTGGAAGAGGGTTTATTGGCGCTGGGTATGTTGTGTAACTGAGGAAACCACTGCGTGCTATAAAAGCATGCTGATGGGAAAAGCAGTCCACTGAGAACAGGCTGATGGCAGAAACAGGTAGCGAGCAGAGGGAGGCTCTTCCGGGGGATATGTAGGAGACTGGAGGGGACCCCCCCCCCCTTGTGCCACTTGGTTAGGACAAAGGCACTGTTGAACCATTGGGAGAAGGAACTCAAAGTCAGAGGAATGATTACATTAACAGCAAGTGGGATCATTTGCCATGTTTGGCTGCAAACTTTTATTTCCTATTTGCAATGGTCAGTTGTCTATGAGATCTCATATGTGTGCTCTCTAGAGTGCCTTTCTTGAGGGAGAGATTCCCAAATTCCTGAACTGAGAGGGTGGAGAAAAGCTCACAGTGATTCCTGGAGGGAGAGTAGAAAGAGGCATTTTAAAGCAGGTCAACAGGGGCTACACCTTACTCGAGGTCTCCAAGGAAAACACGTTGGACTGACGGAGGATGGCCTCTTGATGCTCAGAATTACTGACTGATCCCTGGGACCTCCGGGTCTCGTATCTGCGGCTCTCGGAAATGTTATTCCGCTCATAATACAGACGCATTATCAGTGGACATAAGAATTAAAATAATCAATACTGAGACTCCTCTGGAGAGCGTGGGGGCCGGAAAGTCTTAGCACATAAGCCACAAATATGTCCCTCTTCCTGGTCTCACGGTTGGTTGCAATGACCTAACTCCCTCGTGTACACCTCTGCTCAAATCTGGGCTCTCAGGGCAAGCCCTGCCCTCCCTGATAGCTCCTTCCAAGACTTGAGATCTTGCCCGGGGCCCTCCGACCTGACCTCTTCCTCCTTCATTGTGTGAAAAGCCTGACCTGGGCTTCCAGGGACCAGGACCCTCTTTTGATTCATTGTTACTATTTTTTTCTTTTTGTTAACGCAATCCCTGCTGCCTCCAGGCAAAGCCCCAGCAACACGGAGAAGAAATCCGAAATCTCGTGCCTGGGCAGGAAGATGTGAGAAAATCAACAAAAACGATTCGGAAAGAAATACTGAGACAAAAGCTGAAATTAATGGAAAAGATTTCCCCATCCCCAGAAATGATTTGATCAGCAAAACCCAAAGCTTGTCCTTTGAAATGACGAATAAGACAGATAAGCCTTAGGCAAATATGATCGGGAAAGGCTAGCACAACTCACAGTAAAAACCAAACGAGAAAACCACACGCAGATAAATAAAATGTTTGGAACTTGTAACAGGATACTATGAAAAATGCCATAACAAATTTGAAAACAGAGTTGACAGTAGACCATCATCCTGGGAGATATAAAATCAGAATTGGCCCAAATTCCCACACATGGAGGCTTTAGATTTTCTAGATTTGTGTGCACAATTGTTTGCACAATCCCAGTTCTCTGCCTTTACTTCTCATGCCTGCAGCCCAGACCCTGCCCGACACCCGCCCGGGGTGCTGCTCTTCTCGTCCCTGCGTCTTCTCTGTGCGATTTCCTTACTCTAAAAGGAGCACCTGGGAGGCGAGCAGAAGGGGCACGCGTGTCCTTGGGGCGTCACTGGGCCACTCTGCACCTGTCCCCATCTCACCCCCCTCAAGCCCCATCAAGGACCGGGAGCGTTTTGCCGCCGCCTCACTACTGTTTCCTGTTTGTCCACAAGGTGTCAGTGATCATGTGTGTGCCCCTGAATTCTGCCTACACTCCTCTCCGTGCCTTCTCCAACTGCTCACTGACTCGAATCTATTTCCCACCCGCAAAATAGGAGACTCCCTGGTGGGTCACACTTGTGGTTCAGCCTGCGAGTGTGCAGGAGAATGACTAGAAGGGTGCACAGCCACGTGCGAAGGGTGCTTTTCTCCCAAGGCAGGATTAGAGATTTTCTTTCCCGGGTGTTTTTAGTTTTCCATGGTGAGGCTGGGTCGTACTTCTAACATCATTTACTTTTTCATTCAAAAGTAAAACATGAACACATTCTCATTTTTAAAAAATGTGCTAAAGGTGCGTAATAACGTTTCCTTAGAGGGAATTACTCATCAGTGTGGGGCATATCCAAACGTATCTTTACTTTGAATTTCATTCTCTCCCTCTCCCTCCCTGTGTGTGTCTGTCTCTGTCTCTGTGTCTCTTCTTTTTGTGTTTTGAGTGTAGGAGGGGTTGATTTTCTGTCTAATCTTGTTACACTATACTCCTTGTCCTGTAAGTGATACTTTTCTCATTTACCATGTTTTGAAGACCTTTGCACATTGGTCCACATAGACCACAGAGACCACATGGACCACACAGGTCCATTTTTGGTATGTTCTGCACAGTCTGAAAGTCCTGTGGTATATTTATTCCAGTTTTGATGCGTTTCTCCACTTCTGCCTGTTACCCACACCGCTGCACTGAACGAATCTGTCCTCTCACATCGGACGCACGCGATGCTTATCTCTAAGGCAGACACTGGGGCAGGGACCTGCTGAGCCACCGAATGTACACCTTCGTCTGCCGAAATCCTACAGTGGAGCAGCTACGGAAATTTACACTCAAGCACTGAGTAAGAGCACCCATTTCTTTACAGCAGCATCAAGATCGGATACGGTGAGAGCTGGTTAATCCGATGAGTGAGAAAATCACGTTGTCCTTGCTCTAACCTGCACTTTCTCGTTACTGGTGAGGCTGGGCATCTTTCCCCACGTGTGAGTCATTGGTACATCTTTAAGGACCAGGACTACCTGTTCATGACTTTTGTCCATTTCTCCATTAGGATTCTTTATTTCTTCTTGAAACAAATCTCTTCCTATGTTCTGAACATATGTTTTACTATGGGCTGTGCACCCAGCTGCAATGACCTTGGGAATAGCCTCGGGCCGCCTTGTCTCAGATGCCAACACCCTGTCCTGTGACGCTTGGCCCAACGCAGAGACGCAGAGACCCCAGACAACCCCTTCTGCTCTCCTGCGATTCCCCAACAAGCGTTCTGATGACCCGGCCACCTCCCTGCCCGCCTCTCCGGCATCTGCTCCCCGGGGTTTGTGGGGGCCTCCCGAGCCCATCGGTCCTTCCAATGGTCCTCCCCGCGTGCCCTTCAGCTCACGAGTCCTCCTCCGATCTGACCCCATAGTCTTTTCCCCTTTCAGGAATCTGTATAGTCTCTTTCTTTTTAAAATTTCACTTTTTGTTTCTCGACATTTAAATGGGGAACTATATAAATTTTAAAGGAAGAACAGCAGAATCAAAGGCCTTAAGGTGAGGTCACACTCTTGTTCGTGTGTTTGCTTTGGTTTACGGGATAGGGTTCATAGCCGCATCTTGTTTCCCAGTGAACGCACGGACGCTTTTCTTTATTTGCCTGGATTTATTCCGCATGGTCCGTACGTGTTTGTTCTCACAGTCGCTTGAACCGGAAGTCTGGTGATCTGTAACACGTTGCTGAAGGAAAGCACAAGCCAACACCCAAACCCTAAATCTTTACACTATTCCTGAAAAGTGAAGCCATGTCACCTAAAAAGATATCCATCCAGCTACCACGCCGCCCTTGACCGTGGCCTCGGCGCTGAGGCGGGGGCGGTGAGACAGACGCAGCTCTCCCGCTGCCAGTGCAGAGCTTCAGGAAGGACTGGAAGACACAGGTGTCTGTGGAGCTGGCTTAAAATACATTCCGTCAGGGGTATCACCCAGAGAATCCTGCCAAAAAGTCTCGTCTAAATTAGTCATTATAATCAGGCCTCTTCCACTATAATAACAAGAGCTATACGTTATAATGAACAAATTCACATTCATCTGCAAAACGGCCCTGTAAGGTAAAAGCTATTTTTATCCCACTTTGCATATAGGAACTATTTTAATACTCCAAGCACACAGTAGTTATCCTTCCTGCTGCATAATATGTCGCAAGAACATCCCCGTTGGTGACATTTTGCAGGGGCCGGCCTCCACGGGGGGGGCCTGAGTAACTCAGGGAAAACCCACCAGACCCGACGACCCTCCCTCCAGAACCTCTTGCCGAGAGCGGGGGCTACGCTGTGCCCCTGGCATCCTTGCTCCCCCAAGGGTTTCCTCTGTATGAAGTCACGACTCCCCACCAGGCCCTCGGGGGAAGTGCTCTTATGGAGCCCCGCCCCCACTCCCGGCACAGAGCAGGTGAGGCAAGCACGCCAAGGTCACAACGGGGAGCTGGGAGGGTCAGGATTGGAACCCAGCCACTAGAGCTCCAGAGTTTTCTTCTCAACCGCAAGGAGGCAAACCATGGCTGGTTTTGCACAATCTACAAGCTAAGAGTGTTTTTGGAATTTTTCAGGGCTTGTGAAAACAAACAAAAGCAAAGAATAGCACGTGATAGAGGCTGTGTACAGCCCACACAGCCTGAAGTACTTAGCGTCTGGCCCTTCGCAGAAAACAGCTGCCAGGCCCTGCCCTGACGGCTCCGCTGCCGGGACAGCGAATGAGCACCGGGCCAGCTTCAATGACCTGCCTCGGGAGCTCATCCCAGAAGCATGTTTGACAGTGACGGTGGTGGCAGGGGAAAATCCCCGTGAGACAAGAGACTCAGGTTCAGGTCGTTGATTTCGTTCCACAAGTTCTTTTACTTCGTTGGATCTTAGATTCGATGAACTGAGCTCATCTGCTGGGGTCTTCTAGGAATACGTGGGCCCCTTTGAATTTCAGATAGCATCGCCCCCCCCCCCGAATTATCTGCAGGTTTTGTTCTAAGTGGAGTACAGATGGATGGTTTAATATGCATCATGCGTGTCTCAGAAGGACTGAGCCCTGAGCCCAGATGCTGAGGCCGGAGAGGGTGACGCCTTGACGACCACAGCATGTGCGATCCTCGGTCACCGCTCAGGTCCCTTGTTCCTCTGAGTAATGCACACATGAGGGACAGGGGAACGAAGGTGTGTCTCTGTCCCTGCAACCCCTCCCATCGCACACATCCTCTCCCGACTTTGCAACCTGGGGCTTGGGGAAGCTTCAGAGCCCCTGTGAATCCTCAGACATCATACAAGAAATGTGGCATCTGTGAGTGTGTATGGAAAGGGATCATTGCTGACAAATTCTTAAGTATATTCAGGACTCCCCAAAGATTAAGAGCGATAAGCTGCACCAGGCGACCTGGCCCACGGCCTTGTTTTATTTACACCTGGGTAGAAAGATGGTCAATGAGCTCAGTTTTCTGGGTTTGGGCATTTTGATTCTTCTCCCCTTAGTTTATTGTTTTAAACAAACAAAAGAGTAATGGTTTTTTTCCACCCTGTACGGGGACATCTGTGGGTCATCAGAGAGCCCTGAGAAGCTACCTACCCTCCTAAGGGTCCTGCAAAGGAAACACCGACGAGATACCAACTCTGGACCAGAAGCCCAAGTCTCTATGGAAGGATGGTGACCCTCGTGTGACAGAGGAAGAGATGGGCGCTTGGTATGTCTTAATCAGCACTTCAGTGCTGCAAGTCGGAGCTTTCTGACTCTAAACCCACAATCTTGTTTTCTTCAGTGAAATTTATTTTGTTTTCTCAGATTATATGTTCATTATACAGTAAGTTAAAATTAAGACAAAGCGATCACTCTGTTAACAACATAGTATGTTTTCTTGTCATAGATTAGATCTAGAGGTATGAATATTGATGTAGACATTTCCAAAGTTGTGATTATACCAAATGTACAACGTTTTGTTCGGCTTTATTTCACTTAACGTGATAACATGAGTATTTAACGTTTGCTGAAAACATCTTTTTCGTGATTGCATTTTATTCTAAGGCAAAAACCCGGCGTCATTGACTAACCCATTCAATGACGGCATCATCAAAACAGCTCCCAGGAAAGCGAGGTTTATTTGCACTCTTACACACACGCAAGCATTTTTTTGTTTCACCTGTTTGATGCGTGTTTGTCAGTATGGAAACTCGCCAAATTCATCAATTCTGTCACTGTGATTGTTCAAAATGGTATTTTACAGGAGAAAGCAGCTTGGTGGGGTATGAAGAGTGTTGCTTTGGAGCCGGAGACCCAGATGTGAAGTTACTGTAACTTGCCTGGTGTGGGGTCTGTAGGTAAACCATCTACCTGACCCCAGGCCTCGGTTTCCTGGCCAGCGACAGTCGGAATATGACCCCTGCTTGGTGGGCCTTCTGTGAAATTGAGAGCTAACAGAGGGAAGAAGAGGCACTGAGCGTTCAGTAAACCTTCCAACTTCCATCATTTGAGTAGCCAGCCACGTCCCCCTGACTTGAGCTTCTGAGCATGACCATTTCCCCTCGACCGTGGGTTCTTTGAGCTGAAAGTGCCGAATTCTCCTTTAAAATGTCGGGAGCATTGCCTCTGTGGGCCTTCGCCGATCAGAGCAGGGAGGTCGGGAGGTGAGGGTGCTGAGGCCCCAGGCAGCTGGTCCTGGAAGGTGTATGGCTGCGAGCATCGGAGGCAGAAGCCAGTCCTTCCCAGAAGAGCGGGGGCGGCCTGACTCACAGCCAAGGGGCCGCACCGTGCACGGGGTTCAGTGAGGGGGGGCACAGGAGGAACCCGCGGGGGATAGGAAGAAAATATTAGGACTTGAATTTATATTGACTTTTTAATTTAAGAAAATTAAGAAAAACCCAACTAAGCTAGACTACTATTCAAGCACAGATCCTGGTGTTCTCAGTTGGCCGCGTGCTACCCAGCCACGGACGTGAAGACCCGCGATGTAAGACGGGAAGCTGCACCAGGGGGACGGGCTGAGCTCGTGCTCATACATCTGTCGCCTTTGAACATGCATTTCACATGTGTCCCTGCCAAGCAAGTTCACAGATCATAATCTCAAGTGGGGCGTGTACGGACATGTATAGACACAGAGTCAGTGTAAGGGTCCTGTAGGAGTATATTTTATACACAATTATATAAATGTGCATATGATTATATATAAATTATATAGACATGATATAAAGGATTATATGTATCCGTAGGAATATATAGAGTGTGACTAATACTTAGACGTATAAAATCATGTTCAAAATTTTGTATATGATGCAAGTACTTACATAATCCTGACGGTGATGGGGTTATACATATGTATAGAGTTGTGTTTAGTGAATACATAGATGATTTTATAAGCATGTGTTTATAGAAATACGCATAATCTTTGTGTCCATGTGAAGTATCACATGTGCCAATGCATATGTATGTATATTATTTTGCATATACATATAATGTGATGAAAGAATATTTTATAAGAAAATGTTTATGGATATAATTATGCATATATGCAAATTATATATGCGCGTCTGTGTCTATCCCATAGATTCTGTAACCACAAAGGTTCTTTGGCTGCCCTGCAGCAATACACTTGGAACGTTTTCAAAATTGAAGATGTCTGTGAATTTTTAGTTTTAAGTAGCTGGATATTCCAAATTCGCTAATACTTTCCGTGATGATAAATGACACCAAGGACCTCACTCAGTAAGTATTATAAATGCAGAATGTGCTCCTTCGAAGTCAAAATAAAGTTTTAACAGTGACCAAGAAGGGAGCTACTTTTTGGAAGAAAATCGTGTAATGGAGAGAGCACTTTGATACAAATATGACGTTTGGAATCATTTTCATTGTTATGCGGTTTTGTTCCTAAGCATAAGATGTTACCCACAACAATATTCAGGTCTGCAGGCTCTAAAAACATAGAAGTGGAATTTTCTGGTTCAATACTAAATATCTTCAGTGGGCTTTGAACCCATTAAAAATGTGCAAACACCACACGGTCTCGTGAGGAGTTTGCAAGAGCACCTGATTCCCGCAAAGAGCGAGGGAAACATAGTAGCCAAATTCAACAAAGTACTGTGCATACTTGGTGAACTGATCCAGCCCATGTTAGCCACGGATACACTGATAGCTTTCAGATATTTGGGTCCTTGGGAAAGAGCTCCTCAGTGCTGCGAAGCATTAAAACAAAGTACTGAAGATAAACTGAATTTAGAAGCATCTTTGAACGATGGTATTACAAATGGTAACCAATGCTCCCAGAACGGTGCATCTTCTTACAAAACATTATTGATACTTAGTAATGGGATTGGTCATATTTACGGAGGGCAAAATAAGTTGTACAATTGAAATATAATTTTAAGAACTTGTTCATTCATCTCTTCCTCAATCTGTAAATATTTCTTTCATGTATAATTGACATATATTAGTAATGTAAGGCATGTAATCTATAAACATTTATAAACACGTACTCACATATAAAATTATATGCACACACGATCTCAGTGTGTATATATGTAATAATATACATGTGTGTATGTGTACATGTATACATATGTATATGTACACACATGTGTGTGTTACATACTTAAATGTTTTTAATGCTTAACGGAGAAGATCAAGAGTGTGTTTGGAAATTGCTCCTTTCAGTAGAGCAGGTCAGAAAGAACAAATGCTTTCCTGGGAGCATGTGGGTAACTCGCTCCACACACAGCTCAGTTACGGGCTTTCATGCGCTGCTTTACCGTTGAGAGACATCATGAAGGCTGTTCCTGGTGTATCAGGGAAAAGTAAAGGGAAGGCCAAACTCTCAGCTCTTCCTCTCACTTTCTCTACGCCTTGATGAATCCAAATAGTGACTTCACTGTCAGCCTCAATTTCAGCAAAGATGCGGACTTGAAGAGTACAGTGATAACTGAAATGAAAATTAAGAATACATTTAGGGGCGCCTGGGTGGCGCAGTCGTTAAGCGTCTGCCTTTGGCTCAGGGTGTGATCCCAGTGTTCTGGAATCGAGCCCCGCATCAGGCTCTTCCTGCTTCTTCCTCTCCCACTCCCCTGCTTGTGTTCCCTCTCTCCCTGGCTGTCTCTCTCTCTGTCAAATAAATAAATAAAATCTTTAAAAATAAAAAAAAAAAAAAAAGAAAATTAAGAATACATTTAAGATAGTGCAGTGCAGGGAAACATTTTCCAGCGCCTCTCTGGAGACAAAAGCCCTGACGTGTTGCATTTGCCAATTTGCGTGGTGTGACTGCGTCCATCGCGGCCAGTTTCACTCCCAGCACAACACCCGTGAATGCCGTTGCAAGAGCTCCGCACAACCAGCTCTGGACACAGGACGAGCTGTCTCCAGGCACACTGCCGGACAAAATCATTAACGCAAGTGCAGCTTTAAGATCAAAGTCACCATGTGGGCGACAGAATCTCTTTCCTTTTCCCTCCCCTCCCCCAACCCATGGTTAGAGGGTTAGGAGTCAGAAAACTGTGCCCCAAGTCAACCACCTAGTCCTGAGGTCCTGTGCCGATCACAGTATCATGCTGGGCCTCAGTTGCCTCTTCCGTGACACGAGCAAGACACCAGCTCTCCCGTCCAGCTTCCAGGCTGTCATGAGGACTGAACGCGGTCCTGTGTACACAGTGACCTTCTCCTACTTCCTCCTGCCTGTCAGGCAAACGTTTCTCAGGGTTGAACTCAAGGGCCTTGTCAAAAAGGCAGATGCATGAATTGTGAGTTGGAAACGAGGAAAATATAAAGGATGAATCATCTAGCAAAGGACTGTGATGCCCAGGGCCTCCCGCAATTAGGGCTGCTAGCACGCTTTCTTTTTCTTGATTTCTCTAATCATATGCGGTTATTCTGTAATGAACTGGCTACTGTTCTTGAATGAGTAGAAAGACTATTTGCTGAAGGCAAAGACTTGGTAACAGCCACACAAAACTGTGGGCTCTCTGACATATGCCGTTCTCTGTTCTTCGAGTCCGCTGCTATCTTTGTTACACATCATACACCAAGCCCCTGCAGGAATATTCTGAGACTCGCCTGCCTGCTGTCTGTCGAATACCTTGCGGACGCGTATTACTAATGTTAGCAATTGCTCTCGGACCTCCTTGCCGTGATCCGTTTCCATCCATTAAGCCATCACATTATCTACTTCAGCAAAGCATGAATCATAAATGAAATATTGATTTAAAAAAATCACCAACTGCTTTATAAGGAAAACACAATTCCTACAAAGTAAAACTTCTTCTGAACTGAAGTGAGAATTCATGCCGTGTACAAGACACAAGGAAGTTCGAAGGCCGCCTAGCGATCAAATAAGTACGTTCACGAGCAGTTTCCTTTTATGATAACTTTATTTTTAGGACCTCCAAATTATTGGCTCTTTGAATTTATCATTATTGCGTGGCATACATTTGGATCAATTTATATTTTTTATTAAAGCAAATAAGTGTATGTTTTTAAAGCCGCAATCTTTCTTACTGCGCAGTGGAGAAATTAGGTCTCTGTTTCCAAAACAAAAGCGAAGAGCATTCGGCAAGGGGGTGATTCTAGAGTAAGGCACTATTACCAAACGTAATAGTGATGTAGTGTCTTTCAATAATGTTAATTTTCTTTGCAGTATAATAAAGGGCATTTGATCCTCTGTGACAAGTGAGACACTAGATATTTGTAAGAACATAAACTTGTCTCTCGAAATGGGATAGTGTGAGACAAGTTTTTATATCTATTATGATAGATGATCGGCGCTCTTGGACAGGCTTCACCCCGACTTCTGAGAAGGATTATAACTTACACAGGGAGGAGTTGGCCGTCTCTATAAAAATATAGTCGAGTGTTGAGAAGCTGCGTCCCTGAACCGACCATCACACTGAAAAGATGTTAATCAAAAAGAGGACTCAGCCACGGGCTGACCTCAATTTTAAAGCCTGCGGAGAACCTCAAACACACAAAGAAAAGATGATTGTCTCAAGGTGAGACATTCTCATGAGAAAGGGGATCCAGAGCTGTATCTACGCCTATGCCTGTATACCAGCCCCCGAAAAGAAGCTCGCGTGGTGGCTCGTGAGCTCACTCCCATGCTGGGACCGCCAGGCAAGTGCACTGTGAGCATGGATGTGCGTGCCCGTTTCCCCAGGTCTCAGGAAACACCACATAAGTGGATGCTCTGATTCATGGGCCACTGCGCGGTGAGGACCTCTGCATTCTGGTCCCTCACTGACCCTCGGTTCCTAAGCATCTGACTTCCCGGCAAGGCCAGCTTGAGATGTGAGCATCCCACACTGCAGGGAAATACTCTGCATCGACTGTCACCGATTGGGAAAAAGAGGAGATGATGTTAGACACTCTTGAAGGTCTTCTTCGACTTAAAAATTCTGACAGTTCTCTCATCTTCTTGGTCAAGTACCTGCCATCAGGAAATATCTCTGTGACTTCCTTTGGCCAGTGAGATGTGAGTGGAAGGGGGACAGATTATGTGTGTTTGCTTTGAGAAAGAGGGCATGAGAACATTTGAAACTCATTGCTCCATGATTTTCCTGGGAATCGGAGTAGTAAGTATCTGGGTGGAAACTCAGTTGGAGAGGCTGAGGGGTGACATTTCCTGTGCAGAAGGTGGAGTGCTGCAGGTGTGGCTCGGGTTTTCCTGTTAGAGGAGCGCTTAGGGAATTTGGTGCCCTGAGAACATTCGGCAGCGGAGTGCATCAGGTGTCAGAACGCACGCAGTCCCGTGATCTGCTGTAGGAGCCAACGCTCGCCTGCAAGAACGATGCACTTCTCGATCCATGGGATGGCATCTAGGGGCAATCAATCAAAATTGAAATTAGGGCTGTGCAAAAAAATTCTAGATCAAAAACCATCTAACTTAACCGTCTTTTAGTCTAAACTCATTAGGGCTTGGATTTACTCCTCAAAATCCCTGAGGCCAGGACTTTCAGTATACCCCACAAGTAGTCCGTCGCATCGGTGGGTAGCTCTGATGAACTGATGTTTATTTTTGCCATCCTCCTGCTCTCTGGGGGGTGCAAAATAAATGTAGAACCTTTCACCTCGATAGACACCTCAATATTTGATGACCATGTGCCTCCGCTCCTCATTGCCTTTAGATGTCTACCGTGCCTTGGGCTAAAATTATATCATCTATTCAATGATTAATTTGTAAAAGTAATACAATAACCTACTTTTATAAAACTTTAAACAATAGAGCCATATGTAAGATAAAATGCTAAAATCCCCTTTTATTACCCTCCACCTGTCGTCCCCATGTTTTTCTTCAGAGGTAAACATTTTTTGTAACAGTTTGATGCATATCCTTCCAGATTCTATTCCATTCTATACGTGCATATCCAAACACAGAATGTTTTGGTTTTCTCTTGTTTTTATATAAATGGAATTATATTACAGTTTCATATGTTTCCACTTATTTATGTGTTTCCATTAAACTCTTGTTCTAAAGATGTTGCTATAGCAGAACTTATAAAGATACCTCATTCTATTTAATGGCTGCAAAAGTATTCCATAGTACAATCGCACAATAATTTATTAACATTCCCCTATGGATAGCCATTTAAGCGGTTTCCGGTTTTTCACCACTGTAAACTATGCTGAAATAAAAATATTTGTGTATGCATCTTTGTGCATGTGTTCAAATATTTCTTACAGGATAGATTCCCAGTAGCAGAATTGCTTTTTAGAATGATATGGAAACGTAACTTTTTATAGAGTCTATCTTCGTGTCCTCCTCTTGTTTGTACGGTCTCTATGTCATACTAATCTGCAAACCCATAAGTAGCACATACAATTGTCCGATTTCACACAACAGCACACGTAGCCTGAGGTGACTTAGACAGATCCTGGTTGCAGAAGCAGATTGCTACCAGTATAAGTGAACATAAGAGATACAGCTTTGGCTTCGGGGCCAGACAGTGGTGAGTGATATATGGAGGCTGAAGAGCTGGTAACCCACATTACACAGTGGTGAAACATCTGGTCAAATTGTTTCTCTGATAACTTGGGAAGCAGATAATATACCAAATGAGCTGATGACTTTAGGCAAAGAGATTGGGAAACAGAATACTAGCAGCAAGGCTTGGGTGTTACTGGCTGCATTTGACAAGGTACCAAAATAAAGAGATGAACCCCTGCAAGGATTGTCAGTTCAAAGAGATTAAAGGGACAGATGTCTAGAGATTCCTGGATTGAAAAATGGAACATACAACCATTCCTCATCTCCAGTTCTTTGAACAATAAAGACCAACTAATATTCAGCCTTGTCCAGTGGCAATGAGCACACTTAGCACCCTAGGGCACTAAGGAAAACCCAACGTCGTGTATACAGCATTCCTGGAAAAATGCATGAACTGATTGTACCGTGACCGCACAATCTGATGAATCCAGGAGCCCACGTAGAAGTCGCTCCATCAGTCTGAGTTGAAGTATGTAAACAAGACAATGGACAGTCTCCAGACAAATCATCAGATAGGTAATTTGAGAAAAAAACAAGCGATGGACATTATAAAACAGAGATTTTGAGATTTCTTGTTATCATAGAATAACTTAGCCTAGGCTGATACAGGAATGATAACAATTGAAGTGTCCTACTATCCTCAAATTATGATTTTTAAAAATAAATTAATCTTAGACACTATCAATTATTCATAGTATGTTCTTAAAGATAGCTATTAAAAATAGAAATAAAATATATAACATCTATTCCAGTAAGAAGAATAAGAAATAAAGTCTCAATCACATTAAAAACAAAGAAAAAGGGAAAAAAACCATAAAATGAAAATATGAGAAATAGAAAGAACAAGGTGGTAGAAAATGGACAAATATGTCAATAAAGCAGTGATAATGATAACTGTAATAGACAAAGCTCACCTTAAATGTAAAGGACAAAGACCGTCAGACTGCATTAAATTAAACAAAATTCAGCCATAAGGTGTTTATAAATAACACACCTAAAAAATAAAGAGAAAATCTGAAAGTAAAAGGATTAAAAATAGCATATCAGACAATGATAAACCAAAAGAAAGTTGTGTCCATTGCACTTACAAGAGGTGTTAATAAGACAAAAGAGACTTTAAGAAAAAGGCATTGTTGGGGATAGACAGAATACATACATGGTAATAAAAGTTTTAATTTGCAAGAAAACACAACAGTGCTTAACATCTATGCACCTAGTAACATGCCATCAAAAATTGAACGCAAAGATTAGCAAAACTACTGGGAGAATTTGATAAACTCTTCATTTGAGTGATATATTTAGACACACCTCTCTCAGTTACTCATAGATTCAGTAGAAATATAAACTTAGAGAAAGTATGGAAGAAGTAGAAAAGATACATTTTCGTCAAGCAAAGAGGACATTTACAAAAATTGACCACAGGTTGGGTTGTAAAGCATGTTTCAAAGAACTACAAAGAATTGGTGTCATACAGATCACGCCCACTGATACAATGCATTTTAGAAGTCATTGTCAAATAAAGAGATAAATCTTCCTATGTTTGGAAATTTAAGATACATTTCCTAAGTACTCTGAGGTCAAAGAAGAAATAAAAATGAAAACTTGAAAATGCCAAGACTGAATGACAATTAAAATACTACATATCTAGGGGCACCTGAGTGGCTCAGTCGGTTAAATGTTTGACTTTTGATTTCGGCTCAGGTCATGATCTCAGGGTCCTGGGCCCTGTGTTCAATGAGGAGTCGGCTTGGGAGTCTCTCTATCCCTTCCCTTTGTCCCCCCCCCCCCACTTGCTCTCTTTAAATAAATAAATAAGTAAATAATTAAAATCTTTTTTAAAAACCTACATATCAAATACATGGAATAGAGTAACAGCTGTGTTTTCAGGCAAATGTATGACCTAAAGTGTTAATTTTTGAAAAGAAGAAAGAATGAAAGTTAACAAAACATAAAATAACGAAACTAGGAAAAAAACAACTGAATAAGTGAAAATCAAGTAAATAAAATAAAAAGGGTCATCAAAGTCAGAAGTTACTTCATTGAATAATCTAATGAAACGGGCAAAATTCTAGTGATAATGGCCAAGAAAACAGAAAGAAGGCATAAATAAACAGTGTTAGGAATTTTAAAAAGTTATATTCAAAAGATAAAGAAAAATTCATGCCAATACGTTTGAAACTTGGATAAAATACACAGATTTTTAAAAATTAACAGAAACTGAAACCAAGAAGAAATGGAAAGACTGATAATTTCTAATGGACTACAGAGACAGAACTGGTAGTTCACTTTCCGCCAAGAGAGTACCAGAGCCAGATGTTTCCCAAGCAAGTCCCAACTTATTTTAGGAAAGATTATTCCAACTGTATACAAACTATTCTATAGAGTCGACCTGGAGAGACGACTTCCAATTCAATCTATGAAGCTAGTTAGTATCGATACCCCACAAGAAAGAATATCATTAGAAAGACATATTATAGGCCAAGTTTATACATTAAGTGTAAACACAAAAATTCTGAACAAAATACCAGTAAACTGAAGTCAGCAACATATAAAAAGATACAATGAAAGCCTTGGGGTTATTCCAGACAATTAAGTGGTTTCACGTTGGAAAAAATCTATATATGTAAATGCAGAAGGAATGACATGATTAGAAAAATCACCATCGTGCAGCTTCTGATGAAGTGATGTATCTTAGCAACAATCATCAATGATCCTAAAACCACCAGGTGAAAGATTGGTGGACGTTTGTCAGAGGAAGATGAGGCTGATGCCATCGGACTCCCAGGGATCAACCTTCCCTTGACTTTAGAGCAACAACGGGACCCCATGAGAGGTACACAGCACCACCTGGGAAGTCTTCTTAACAAAACTGACCTGAATCTAGAAGCTTGTACCTTAACGATCAAGCCAGATGATGACCCAGAGGACCAGTCCGCCAGATCCCTGACCTAGCTTCCGCAAGTCAGTGGCATAAAGAAAAGAAATATTTTTGTAGAATAAAAAAAGCAACAAAACAAAACAAAAATGTCCTTCTGGGGCGTTCTGAAATATTTATGGGTGAAACAGCATGACTTCTGTCTTATCATAATCAAACAATGGGTATAATGAGGGAGTAATTGAAAGAAGGTTAATAAAATGCTAATAGTGTTTGTCACTAGGTGATGGACGCATGGAGGTTCATTTGTGCCATACCACTCCCATACATATTTAAATTTTTATGATAAAAAGTAAAAAAAAAAAAACATTAAATGTCATTACTCAGAGAATCAGATTAAATAAGGGGATAAATATGATTACCTTGATAAACACCAAAAACCTTTACTAAAAGTCAACATCCGAGCATGATCCAAAAAATCCTTAGTACACTAGAAACGGAAAGGATATTTTTATATCTGTTAAAGACTTTCTATTTTTTAAAAAAACTATATCAAAATATCATACTTACTGCTGAAATGTCAGTAATCTCCTTCAAAAAAGAGCAAGATAACAATACCCATTATCACCACTTCTTTTTTTTTTTTTTTTTAAGATTTTATTTATTTATTTGACAGAGAGAGAGACAGCCAGCGAGAGAGGGAACACAAGCAGGAGGAGTGGGAGAGGAAGAAGCAGGCTCCCAGCAGAGGAGCCTGACATGGGGCTCGATCCCAGAACGCCGGGATCACGCCCTGAGCCGAAGGCAGACGCTTAACGACTGTGCCACCCAGGCGCCCCCCATTATCACCACTTCTATTCAAAGGTTTATTGTATGTACTAATTAGGACAAAAAAATATACAGACACATATATGGTTCACGTTCCTATGCATGCACACACATACAGATAGAGAAATAGTTTATAAATCAAGGTGTAAGTAAGGATTTGAAAAGTAAGAAACAAAACTCATTACTTAGAAATTATGACTCTAAAATCCCAAATAATTGGCAGATAAATTGTTAGAACTGATAAAAAGAACACTGATAAGATGAATATACAGAGCGATATCAATATACCAAAGTTCATTACAGCTTCTATGGACGACGAGACAACAACGATTTAAAAATGCAATCTTCAAACGTTATTTGTAATAGCAATGTACGCGTGTATATCCCTAGGAATAAATCTAACAGGAGGTGTGTAAGACTTGTTTGAAGACAGTGGTTAAATTCTACCGGAAGACATTAAAGTTGACCATGTTCCTATCCCATCGTCATGGATATGAAGTTTCAATATCAAGAAAAATGTCCGTTCTTCCCAAACTAATCCATAGATTTAATACAATTACAATCAGAATATCAATAGCATTCTTTCAGAAACTTGTCAAGCTGGCTTTATTTTTTTTATTATAATAATGTTTTTTTATTATATTATGTTAGTCACCATATAGTACATCCCTGGTTTCTGATGTAAAGTTCCATGATTCATTAGTTGCGTATAACACCCAGTGCACCATGCAATACGTGCCCTCCTTACTACCCATCACCGGTCTATCCCATTCCCCCACCCCCCTCCCCTCTGAAGGCCTCAGTTTGTTTCTCAGAGTCCATAGTCTCTCATGCTTCATTCCCCCCTCTGATTACCCCCCCTTTCTTTATCCCTTTCTTCCCCTACCGACCTTCCTAGTTCTTATGTTCCATAGATGAGAGAAATCATATGATAGTTGTCTTTCTCTGCTTGACTTATTTCACTTAGCATTATTTCCTCCAGTGCCGTCCATGTTGCAGCAAATGTTGAGAACTCGTTCTTTTTGATAGCTGAGTAATATTCCATTGTATATATGGACCACAACTTCTTAATCCAGTCATCTGTTGAAGGGCATCTCGGCTCCTTCCACGATTTAGCTATTGTGGACAATGCTGCTATGAACATTGGGGTGCATATGGCCCTTCTCTTCACAAAGGACTCTCAGGAATAGCTCCTGATAAAGAGAATAAAGTGGGGAAATTGCTGTATCAGATAAAACACCTCTAAAGGTACCCTCAGGTGATGTGGGCACAAGTGTAGAGAGACTGACCATCGAACATAATAGTGAAACCGGAAACTAAGCCACACAAACATATCTGAGGTACAAAGCAGAGGACCAAGGAAATGATAAAATAGTCAATGGTTCTGGAACAATTGATTATTCTTGTGAAAAAAAAAATGAAATTGAATTCCAATCTCATGCACAAAAATCAATTTCCATTAAAGTCTAAAATGTAAAACACTCTTTAAAGAAAACAGAAGTAAAATATTCTTACTATCTTAGGATACAAAAGATCTATTTAAATAAGAAACTAAAGCATTAAGCTTTAAAATAGTTCATCAATTCAACGGCATTGATATTACGATATCACCATAATTCGAGTAAAAACTAAGTAACAAAGGGGAAAACGATATTTGCCAAATACAATACTTGAATGACTAACCCGAACAAAGATCCTGTAAGTGAACACCCAAAAATAAGCAAACTCACCCGAGGGGTGCTTCTCCGACTTTAGGGAAAGTAAATCCCCTGGGAATGGGGTTTTCATGGAAGCTGGCTCTGGGATGGCGAGTGAGATTCTGAATTTCTAACATGCTCTCAGGTGATGCTGAAACACACGTCTGCAGTCAGCACGTTAGACGGCAAGGCAACAGGAAAATCGCAGATCTAAATGAGAATTTCGTGAAAAATGAACCACAAGCGGTCAATTAAACAAAAATGAAATGACGCCCAATTTCATTAGTAATCAAGAGACTAATGTGGCAAAATTAGAAAATTCTGACAATTCCAGGGCGCCTGGGTGGCACAGCGGTTAAGCGTCTGCCTTCGGCTCAGGGCGTGATCCCCGTGTTATGGGATCAAGCCCCACATCGGGCTCCTCCGCTATGAGCCTGCTTCTTCCTCTCCCACTCCCCCTGCTTGTGTTCCCTCTCTCGCTGGCTGTCTCTATCTCTGTCGAATAAATAAATAAAATCTTTAAAAAAAAAAAAAAAGAAAATTCTGACAATTCCAAAGCTTGCCAGGAGTGTGAATTAACACAAACTCATACACAGATAGTGGAAGTTTGTGTTTGTTTAGTGAAGGCACTTTGTTTATAGAACTAATATATTGTCATTTACTTATGTAATAAAATATTATATGGCACTGAAATGAATGAATTACAGGTACATATCATAACCACCTGGGTACATTTTAAATTATAATTTTTGGTGAAAAAAATAAAACAAATCACAGAAAACCATGCAGTGAGGTTACTTGAAAAAATAAAAATAAATAATACATTGCTTGGGGTTGTGTATATACAAGATACTATTTTAAAAGCAAAGAAATTGTTAGAATTATGGTCAGCTCTGGAGGAGAGGCACAGACAAGGAGAGGAACAGGCGAGAAGGTGCACACAGTTCTAGTAATATTCTAATTGCATTTGTTGTGTTGTGATTTCACAGATATTCCTGTAATTACTACATTTCATAATATATGTCTGTTATTTATATAATTTTTGTATGTATCCTATGTTTACAATAACAAAAATTTAAATACTATTATAAAGTGTATTTGTGTTTCTTTGTAGATACAGATATATCTACGTTGGTGTGTATTGGTGTGTGTCCCCATCTTGAGCTAAACTATTTAAAATTATTTAAAGTTGGGGGTTAAGAGGTACAAACTCCCAGTTATAAAGTAAATAAGTCACGGAGATGAAAAGTAGGGCACGGGGAATACAGTCAATAATATTGTGATAATGTTGTTTGGTGCCAGATGGGGTCTCCATTTATCATGGTGAGTGCTGAGTAATGTATAGAACTCTTACTATGCTGTTCACCTGAAACTAATATTATACTGTATGTTAATTATACTTCAGCAATAAATAAAATTATTTAATGTAAAAACACTTCAAGAACCGTTTACTTAGTTTTATAGAGATTTCGATTAAAACTCTTTTACATACTCCTAGGAAGATATATTTAAATAATACTTGATAAATAAATAAAAAATAGATTTATTTTCATAAACATTTAGTGCAGAAACCTATACTTGATCCTCAAAGAGTTGGAAATAGAAAAAGATATTGAGGGGCGCCTGGGTGGCACAGCGGTTAAGCATCCGCCTTCGGCTCAGGGCGCGATCCCGGCGTTATGGGATCGAGCCCCACATCAGGCTCCTCTGCTGTGAGCCTGCTTCTTCCTCTCCCACTCCCCCTGCTTGTGTTCCCTCTCTCCCTGGCTGTCTCTATCTCTGTCAAATAAATAAATAAAATCTAAAAAAAAAAAAAAAAAGAAAGAAAAAGATATTGACGTAGGACACTTGGGTAATCCTACAGAGATACTGGTGTTTGCGCATTCTTTCAGATAACAGTACTATGCATATGCAAATACGAATGTATTTACAAATGTCTACACAAATTTACAAGATCCCACACAGGTAGAGATACAGGCACCTTTGCATAATTTTAAACAAGCCGTATATGCAGACACATGTATATAATCCCATATAGTATCAAATGCATGTATTTACATATAATCTTGTAGATATATGAGATATATAGATACACACAAATATATACGGGAGCTACATAGTCCTATATCAACAGTGACACAGATAGTTTCATGATTCCATAAAGGGACAGAAGCTAATACATTAAATAATACCATACTGAGAGGTAGGTTGTACTGATATCTACTGAGACACGATACAGTAAACACGCAAAGTTATGGAGAGGCATGGACATACATAATCTTGTAACGATATATTTAATTATACACTCCAAACAATTATTGATATAATAACATTTTTGTAATACTAAACAGATACCCACATATTTACAGAACACTAGATATATTAGTGTTCCATAAATCAAGCTGAAACATATATATAATCTGAAACATTATATAATCTGAAACAGAATCAGAGAAAGATTTAGAACATCATCTAAAGGTATGGATATATTTGCATAATCTTAACGAAATGCCCGTTTCACATAATCAATCTAGAAATAAGACATTTGAGTATTCCTTTATGAAGATACAGACATATTTACATAATCCATTACAGAAGTAGGCTTTCATATATATGTCTATATATTCCTGTAGAGATAGATGGATACTTACACACGTCCATGCAGGAATTTCGACACAGATACATTTATAAACTACTAGATATTAAAAATATCTAGAGATACATTTCCATCATATAATGATGCAAAAGATATATGTATCTTTATATATGTATTTATTTACATATTTATATATGTATGTGCATGTATGTAAACATATATTCCTGTGCATATATATATTTACATCGTTACGTATATACTTAAGCATGATCTTAAACAGATGTGGAATAAAATCCTGTTCCGATACAGATAGAAATGCAATTAATAATCCTATATAGTCAAAAAATCTATACTCATAATCCCAATGAAGTTACAGCTACAAAATCATTTATAGTTGTGTAAAAAAATAGATCATAACCTCACCCAGATCCACATTTGGGTTCAGGTTTATGCCCTTAATCCTGTCCATAACCTAGTCCCCAACCTCATACAGGTGCACACCTGCAACTCAATTCCCACCAACAACCAAAACCACACCCGTAACCTCAGCTCCTCCCCAATTTTGTATGCTGTCCCAATCTGAACTCAATTTCACACACACGTACAAACACACCCAATTGTACCCATAACCCGATCATGTATTATTACTCCTTTATAAATTAATATCTTCCTATTCCTCTATACATACCCAGACATATACCTAGTCCTCTATGCACATAAACAAATGTATATTTAATGATATGTTTACATATACCTGAATACCAATACATATATAGAGAGATATATTTAGCTCTATATATACTTAATTTACTATAATAATACTTAAGCTTATCTATTTGTCTGAATATGTATATTTCTGTACATACACATAATTCTACTTATATACACAAACACACAATTTTTTGTTTGGAGGGAGTTATGTTTGTCTTGCAATAATTGAATCATATATTTTCCCGCTTCCTTTTCTTTCCTAAAAGTACTTCATGGATAGTTTTCCAAATCAACTGATGGGCATCTAATTCATTCTTTCGATAGGCATTACATTTCTTTCGCATTTTTGCCACAACTAACAATGTTGTAATAAATATCTATGTGTATAGATTCTTACATACTGCGGCTTTTGTTTCTAGAGAAAGTTTTCCCAGGAATGAATTTCTGGGTCAAAAGCTATACATTATTTTAATAGATGTTGTCAGATTGCTTTCCAAAAAAGACGAACAGTTTACCTTGCCACCAGCCACGTGTAAGAGTACTTTTCCCATTGGTTCTTGCCAGCAACCGTTGTAAATCTTTTAATTCATTTTTACTAGTCTATAAATACTTAGTGCTATTTCATTGTTATTAATTCAATTTCCATTTCCCCGACTACTGATGGATTTGAGCAACTTTTCCTATTTTTTGAGCCTTTTGGAGTTGCTGTAACTGTGAATTATCACTGTATACACTTTGCTCACTTCCTTTCGGATTATTCCACACTTCCTCAATTTATTGGAGTACTTTTTATATTATAAGTAGTAATTTACGTCTGTCATATGGAGTACAACTACTTACCCAGACCTATTATTCATTCGATGACGGACATAAGGTATCATTTGCCCATACGGAAGTGCTTCACGTCAGACATCCACGTGAATTTTGAACCTTTGGCTGCCCTGTCTTGGTGAGGACCTCTCCCGCCCTCAGATTGCGTATCGAGTCCCAAATATTTCCTTGAAATATTTTTACTGTTTTAATTGTTTATTTAACTTCTCTGTGTGCTTGTTTGTGAATTCCTTTGCTTACTCAAACTGCCACCTACCCGTCTGGAGTGGTCTGCCTCTTTCCCGGGTGTCTCCTTGCCCTCCTTGTCTGGGTCGAGGATAATACGTCACCCAGGGAAGTTCGGAGCTTGCGAGCCAACAGCACCAGTGATTACCAAATATTATCACTTCTTTTTGTCTTAACGGATCTATCCAAACCTGAGAAATCTCAAAACGTTCAACTATAATTATATTCGGATGAAGCTTTCTTTATATTTGAAAGAGTTTTTACCTGCTGTATTATTGGGTGCTACAATGTGTATCGGCTTTCTTTGGGGAGGGGGATTAAGACGAGTCACTTCATAAATTATGCCTCATCCTCACTTCGTACATACATTATCATGCTTCGTGCCTTTGCGCCATCTCATTTGGTATTTCCATTTCAACCTACACTCTCTTTTTGTTTACGTTGGCCCTCGTATCTCTTTTCCATCCCTTTATTTTCAAGCTTTCTTTATAATTCTGTGTTTAATGAATTTCTTAAAAACAACATATAGCTGCATTTAAAAAAAATCAGTCTATATTTATTTTAATGAACTGCTCAACTTTATTGCAATTACTGAGCTAGTCCGTTGTATTCCTTCCATCTTTCCTGATGTTTCTTACTCATTTCGCCTAAGCGCGTTTTTTCTTTTACGTGTATTTGTGAGTGTGATCAAAAGAGCATTCTTTCTATTATTTTTACCTTTTGAATCTGAATATGGACTGTATTTTCTATTACAGTATTGGCCACCTTTTCTTTCCGATATCCTATGTCCTATGTCTATGACTCTATTGTCAAAACTGAAGTATTACACTTTTTGGAGATCATGACACCGTCATAGTGGGTTATAGACAGAATCGTATTTATAGGTAGTCACATGCTTGTTACGTATTGCGCGTCTACCATGTTCCAGAGACTTCTGAGGTGCTGGAGAGACTTCAGTGGACAAGAGAAGTCAAAGACCCATCCAGGCTGTTTCCAGCTGACTGAGCGGTGGTGTCAGTCACGGGAGGGGGTCCAGGGGAAGCTCCTCAGCTTATTCATGATGTTGAAAGCATCAAGCTGAGCGCCAATAATAATAGAGAATATTTATAGAGCGCTTAACTGTATCCCATTGTTCTATGGGGTTTGTTTTTTTTTTTAATGTTTGAACTCAATTCATGTTCACAACAGTTCTCTGAAGCAGGTGTGGTCACAATTTCTTCAGAAATTTTGAGGCACAGAGAAATTTAAGTTTCTCATGGGTCAAGGCTATGGGGCGGCAGAGTGGGGAGGTTCTGAGCACGAGATCCAGCTCCCACAGCCAGAACCGTTGTTCACTCAGCCTCTCTGGGTGAGATTGCCCCAGGAGTTCACGGAGATAAAGGAAAGAGGTCTACAGATGGAACCCTGGGACATGGCAACCGTCAGAGTCGGGACAAGGTGGAGGGACCAGCGATGGAGGCTGAAACGGATTGTCTGTTGAGTAGAAAGAAAATCAGAAATTAAGTGAAACTGATGTGTTAGGGAAGAATTGTGACACAAAGAAGGCCCAGGCCACCTCGAAGCCCCAACTCTGAGTGCTTCCCAGGCAACTCCTGAGTCCACCTTCATTGCGGTCCCTCACTGAAGCAGAGAGGTGGGGGGGGGAGGGGGAGAGGGAGAGAGGGAGGGAGGGAGGGAGGAAGGAAGGAAGGAAGGAAGGAAGGAAGGAAGGAAGGAAGGAAGGAAAATAATGGATATTAATGTAATATAAACAAACAAAAACCCCAGTAGACTTGATCAAAATCAAAGTTTTTAAAGGTGATAAAAATGGGCAAATTCTGATAAATCTCACTTTTTAAAGCTAGAGAAAGCACAAATATGCAACCTTAAGAACAAAGATGATTATATATCCACAGGTACAAAGGATATCTACATATATGAGGGTGTTATGCTCACACTTACAAAATACATCTGAAAATATAGACAAATTGAATTAACTCCCAGGAATCGATTATCAAAATCAACTCAGGAAGAAGAGGAAAACTTAAATAGACTCCAAGTCATACCAAAACACGGAGGAGTTAGTAAAATATCGACTTCCGAAAAGGTACAAAAAGACCTGCTCAGACTGTTTTACAGAAAAACATTTATTGAGTCTTTAGAAAAAAGAAAATTACATTTTTAAGAAACTGTTCCAGGGCATACGGAAATACAAAACGCTTCCCAGTTTATCATGTGAAATCAGCATAACCAACTAGGCAAAACAAACAAAGATAGAACTACAGATATGTCACTTTTGAAAACAGATGCGCATATTGCAAAAAAAGTATGTACTGACTATTTGAGTCCAGTCCAGTATGAAAGTGAATACTGCCTACAACCAAGCCCAGCGTATCCCAGGAAGGCAAAGGTGTTCCAACCTTAGGAAATTAACAAATTAAAGAAGAAAACATTAACAGATTAAAGAAGAAAAATCATACCTCCGTCCCAAAAGATGATGAAAAAACATATCTGAAGCTATTCCTGATGAAAAAATAAAAAGCACTAACAGAAGACCATCTTAGTAAACTACACATAGAAGAAAATGTCAGGGTACCTGGGAGGCTCAGTTGGTAAGCGTCTGACTCTTAGTTTCAGCTCCGGTCAGGATCTCAGGGTCATGAGATCGAGCCCTGCGTCAGGTTCCATGCTCAGCAGAGCGCATGCCTCAAGATTTTCTGTCTGCCTCTGCCCTCCTCCTTGCACGTGCTCTCTGTCTTTCTAAAATAAATAAATCTTTTTCTAAAAAGAAGAAAATGCCAATAAGCTAATAAGCAATATTGCAGAAAAAAGTCTCGGCTATGCGTATGTGCAATCTCTGGGACTACAGCCTAAACCATGAGGAAGAAGCCTTGAGGTGCGATGCCGCCCAGGACAGTGACGGAAGTAGCTCAGGATCATGGAAGATGCAGTTTCTCTCATATTTTCACTCGGACATCCTCACCGTCTTGGCATCCTCCTCACCGGCTCACCTGACAGTCATTACGTTACTCTGTAAAAATAGCAATGTGCCCTAGAGGAAGGACTATGTTCTCTGGCTCTGTGTAGAACAAGGAACATTTTCTAGAAGACTTTCGTTTCATTAGCCAGAATTGCTTCTCAAGCTCATTCTTAGGCCAATCGCTGGCAATGGGAGTGGAGTTCCGAAGCAAATACGGCGACGTGGGGCTGTATGGGTCACCCAAACAAAAATCATAGTTTCACTAAAAATCAGTAAGTGTGCTAGTTAGGGAACCAGCAGTGTCTGTGAGAGAGCTCTATCAAAAACCTGAAATAAACAGCATGTTTAATATATAAATAAATGCTGGAAAATTAGAGGCAGACCTCTTGAAGTCAGGAACAAGATGGGGCTGCCAATATCGGTCGTCGTTACCATTGTGTTGGAGATCCCAACAATGTATTCAATATTATTTGAGTATCTACTAGGCATCTGGTACCGTATTAGGTACCAAAACCAAAAAACACACACACACAAAAACCAAAAAAACACAATTATAAGTGAGTCTCAGATTCTGCCCTCTAGTAGAAAAAAACAGTAAATGCAAAATAACTGCACGTTATTCTAAAGGTTATGAGCTAGAGAAAAAGGGCACTTTCTCCAGATATGTGGATCCAGAAAGTCTTCCCTGAGAGATAGCTAAGCTGAGAGCTAAGAATTAGAAGGATCTGGCTGTGGAAGGGGGGAGCAAATGTTCCGGGTGGAGGAAAATGCCCAGAGGACAGAGAGGGTTGCAGTACCGGTGCTCAAGGATTGATGCAGTGGAAACATGGCGGACAAGGAGATACTTAGTGAACTTGGCCAAGTCAGGGAGGCACCGGATCATTGATGGCCTGTCTATCTTCTAGGAGTTTGGATTCTAATTGCATTGACAGCTATTGAAGGGCTAAGTTGGGGAATGATGGGATACAATGCCCAGTTCAGGAAAACCACTTCCACTATTCTTTGGAAATAAGATTGAGGAACACAAAGTAGACACGGGGATTCAAGTTTCAGGCAGTATTTGGAGATACAGTCCTAGAAAGGCCATGGATTCAAAATGAGGTCATTTAGGTGGGCCCTCATTCAATGTCTCGAGAAGAAGAGGAAGTTTGGAAACACACACGCAAAGAGGGAAGACAAGGCTCAGGGAGAAGACGGCCCGGCAAGAGCCAGGGAGATGCCTGGAGCAGATCCTTCCCGCACGGCCCGCAGAGGGAACCAGCCCTGCGACACCTTGATCTTGGACTTCCAGCCTCTAGATTGTGAGAGTAATTTCTGTTGTTGGAGCCACCCCCCGCCCCCGCCAGTCTGTGGTATTTTGTCATGGCATCCGGGAAACTAGAACAGCGGCCTAGACCGAGACAGGGGAAGCAAGAATACGGGAGAGCCAAGGCAAATTTATACACTGTTTGGATACAGAATCAGATGTACTGATGGGCCATCCAATGCAATCCTACAATGAAATAAGAGGTGGGAATACTGGAAGGGAAGAGACACATTGTCACTAGCACTGGTGACACAGCTGTTGCCCGAGAGCCTGCCCAAGGCTGCAAGGTCATGGGTCTCGGTCATCGTGATTACTTTCCTGAGCCCTGTCACTCTGTTTTCTTTTTACCAGTTGGAAGACCCAGCGCTGGCCTAAGAGCTGTCTTCAAGGACCTAAGGAGCTGTCACGGGGATCAGAAATCAGACTGGGTTTTCGAGGCTTCAGAAGGTAGACAAGGGAAATGGTAGAAATTATAGGGAGGCTCAAAAAAAGAAGTTATTTTAACGAGAAGTATCCAACAGAAGAGCTTTGTTGGTAATGAGGCTCCTGCCCCTGGAAATACTTAACCAAATGCCGAGAGTCAAAAGTGAGGCTCCCCTTTGAAGAGGAACTCTTCTCTGGAGGGAACTGAGGCCAGGTGACCTCTCGGGACTGCGCCGGTGCTGACTCAGCGATTCTAGGAGACGCGGTGCCCTGTTACTGTAACTCGGTAGTTGAGGCGGTGCCTCGTGGATCTCCGACGCTGAGGCAGGGAAACCCGTCCTGGGACTGGCCGCCCAGCGTGCAGTAGTGAATGCGGGGTGGCTACAACGCACCGGAGACACCCCCTAATTCCTGGGGCTACCAAACCCAGTCTCTTCTGTTGTCTTTGGTTGTGTGCCAAGCACAGGGGTCATCTCACTGGAGAAGCTAACTATCCTTTGAATCATTATTAACGTTTATCAAATGTTCAGTTTCTTTCCAGCAACATTTCCCACATATGGTTCCCTTTCCCATGTGGACTCCAATTCTGCTGTGGCCGTGGTGCTCCCAGGTTTTACTGTAGCACGAGGCAGCCCCGAAGAGCAGGCGAAATTGCTCTGCACCTAACGTTCCGTAAAAGTTTGGTGTGGGCGGAGGCTCGTGAGCCAGTCAGCGTTTGTAAAGCCCTGCCAGACGTGCCCAACAGTATTTCTTGCCAGGAAATTGCTTGATCGCTGGATCCCTGATGTTCGTGATCAGCAAAAATAAGCTTCTTAGAGTTGCTGTGTATGTGTGTGTTTTCAGCTGGGCTTAGTGTTTTGTTTTTTGGGTTTTTTTTTTTTTTTCAGTTTTAAGATATTTACAAACCATTCTTTATGTTGCCCATAAAATTGCAAAATCAAGTTTCCCTCCTGACATTCTGCACAAGCTTGTAAAGAAAACGCTGCAGCCACATGAGCAGCCCACGGCTCCCTTCCACAGTTACGGTTTGTAATGACTCTGGAAGTCACGGGCCAAGGAAGGATTAGGAGCTGGTGTTCAATGCTCTGACACTTCGGCAGGAGAAAGCAGTTGCCCGAGTGCTGATCTGCAAAATCCCACCATAGCGCCAGCCAGGCAGTGAGCACTTTGAAAGGGAAACAGATTTTGGTGACCATATGTGCAATTACGATCAGCCCCATGAGGATGGAATAGACAAGTGTGTTGGCTTGTCCAGATCCCGGGGTGCTGGAGCCAGGGCAGGCTGATGCCACTTCACTCCTGTGCAGAAGCTTGACCCACCTGACCCAGAACTCCAGGACTCCCCCCAAGAAGGGGAGGAGCACCATCAGGAGGCCTCAGCCAGGATCACAAGGTAAGCACTACGTCTCCCAGACGTGCGTCATCCAAACGGAGACATGTGGCCATTTCCTCGGACAGTGTTATTTTAGCTCACTTCCCCCTATGCCCCTGTCCCCTGATACCCTTGGCTTTTATCTGGCCTCATCTAATCCTGCTTCCCCTATAACCCGTGCCCCCGATCATCTGTGACAGATTTACACACTACCTTCATCTCTTTGCTTTGCTGGGTTGTGTTTTGTTTTAAGGCAAGAACCAGAAGGAAGAGTCACCTCAGTTTCCTACCAGTGAAGGGGTTTATGTAACAGCACAAAACAGGGGCCAAATGAAAGGGGTGACGGTTACTCTTGCTCACCAAGCCTGGCTAAAAGGCAGCTCTCTTGTTTTTCTCTTTGTCTAATCTTGGATTAGAAGATGAGTAAGGCACCATAATTCCTCAGTGATCATAACTCTTCCCTCTTCATGACCTTACCCATCCCCAAATGGCCCTAGGACTCCCCGGCACCCTCAAGCATGTCCTCTCACCACTGAAACGTCTTGGATTCTGGTCCCCGTCCAGCCACATTTCAGAGAGAACACTTAACAAAGCAGATCATGGCCAAGAACAGGCTCCAATAATAACCACAGCTGTGTAGTCATAGGCAAACGATACCCTCTCCAAACTGACAACATTCAGAATCTCGGCTTTGAAGGAAAAAATCAGGCACACTGACCAGGAGATACCCTCTCCGGTGACTTTCCCTGGCAGGTTATTTCTTATAATTCTAGAAACATGGGCACCTGTAGGACTGCTTCCTTGAACATCTTCTGTTCCCCAAAGTCTATTTATCTCCCACTGACTACACAGCAACCACTCCTTCAATCAGCACACATTTGCTGAGCCCAGGACACAGCACTGTCGGAAGAAGTGCAGATACTCAGACGGGAAGGAGACAGAGGCGGCCTGATGTGCCGTCTGGCTTCAAGAAAGCTCCCAAATGAGTTACTTGGCAATTGGAATCATTTCCTTTTCCTTTTTTTTTTTTTAAGATTTTATTTATTTATTATTTATTTGAGAGAGAGAGAGAGAGAGAGAGAAAGAAAGCACGAGCAGCAGGAGGATGCAGAGGGAGAGGGACAAGCAGACTTTGCCCTGAGCTCGGAGCCGGACGTGGGGCTCAATCCCACAGCCCTGAGATCATGGCCTGAGCTGAAATCAAGAGTCGGGCACTTGAACTGACTGAGTCACCCAGGAGCCCCGACTAGAATCATTTTCTATTAAATTAAATGATCTCAGTGCCTAATGCGACTAAGAGGTAGAAATTCCTGTGGCGGGACCTTCTAGAGGAAGGTCATGGAAGGTCATGGAAGGGCAGCGTGGCTGATTGCTCGGGGAAGCCACTCTTTAACACATGCTGGCTCCAAAGCCAAGAACACCGATTCCAGGTAAAGTCATGCTCCCCCTAGATTTCAAGTCACCTAAGGAAGGTATGGACTTCAGAGATAATATTCTAAAACTTAAAAAAAAAAATGTTTTTCTAAGGAACCGTGCTACTAAATCGCGGCCCAGAAACCAGTGGCAGCTACAGGGCTGGCGTGACTTGGTCCCTGTGTCTTATTCCAGACACCGAAAAACCAAGAGAGGAAGGAACAGCAACAATACATCGATTGATTTTTGTTTAATATAGTTCCTTCTTTTAAAATAGAAAGAAGTTATTTGCATTCTACTCTGTGCTAAAGGGTGAAAACGCCGGGAGTGTCCTAGCCCTTGAGATCATTACGCCTCAAATCGGATGTTCTTACCTGATACGTTCATTTCTGCCCCTTTTGCATTACCCCCACTCTGTTCACTTGCTCTCCCGACCGCCCCCCACCCCCACGCCGGGGCCTTTATTTGTTTAGCACAGGAATTGGCAACACAGGGCCCTGCCCCCTGCCTGCTTTCCCACAGCCTGGAAGCTAAGAGTAGCTTTTACGCTTTTAAATGGTTGGGGGGTAGGGGGTGAGGGGAGGAAAGAAGATTAGCTTGTGACCTGTGACAACAATGTGAAAGTTAGACTGGGACGCCCCAGACAATATTCAACAGGAGGGTGTAGCTGTGTTCTAATAAAACTTTATTTATTGGCTGCTTTTGCCACAGGACGGCTGAGCTGAGTCGTTGTGAGACAGGCATCAGGGCTCCCACAGCCCCAGCTGTGGACGTCACAGAAAACTCGGGCAACTCCTGGTTTGATCTTACCTTGTACTCGGTCTGACACGCTGGCTTCGTCTTTGCCTCTAGCCAAGTCTGTGTCCCTTATCTCACCACCAAATCTGTTTATTCAGCACTTTTTCTGCCTCCCTGGGCATCAAACCTGAGCTTCTGGCTACCCTTACTCGCACGCTGAGCCTCGGCGTCCCCGGTCCGGCCCCCCCGCCGCACCTGCCAGCCTGTAGGCTTTTCCTTGTCTTGGTGACTCTTCCTGAGTCTAATCTCAATCATTTTCTCTCTGGTGCATTTTCTCCCTTCTAGAGCTCTTTCGAAGAGTCTTTCCACAGTGTTTCCTGCAAAGGGTTTTGTAGGCTTGATCCCAGCGACCCTTGGCTCCCATGTCCTCTTTTCTCATCCTACAGGGGCCTCGCCTGTAATGGAGACACCTGGCCGCGCCCCTCGACAGTGTGACCTTAACTCCCTTCTGCTTGGCCTTCCACCTGAAACTCAGCTTCAGCCAGAAAGTCTTCGGCTTCCAAACATCTTTTCTTTTCTCTAAATATTTTAACACAGCTGATGAAAACAAAACTGTTTTTTAGTGGGTCCGGGTTTTTTCTATGGTAAACTATTTGGGAGATTTTGTCACAGTAGTTCCATTAAAGCCACATGGTGGAGACACATCTATGACTAATGTTGTCAACATTCCTCCTGTCCCTCAAATTTGTTTTTGTAAACAATTTTTAATTTTCCATGGAAATGGATGAGATGGGAGGGTGTGGAGGACCATGAATCAGAGCCACCTAGTGACAGCGCTTCCCACAATTCCCTACTCCACTCCAGGACTGAGCAGCGAGTTGGACTCGGTGGATTAGATCCTTTTCTCCTTGTCCCTACTCCTCAGTATCAATGGAGGTATTGACAGACCGTGAAGGACTCAAGTACAATGGCAGGTGAAGAAGGAATAGGAGTGAGAGACCCTGGTGATGATCCAGGAAGTAAACTGAGTCTCCGGTGTTTGAGGTGGCGGGTTGCTATCCTCAAGAAGGCTTGCTGAGTTGCAATCCTCTCTATTACTTCTGCAATTAAAACAATCATTTAAATAATAAGAAAAAAATTATTATTCTAACTCTCCCAGAGACCAATGCAAACAGAAATATGGCCCTAAATTATAGAGACCTCATCTGGCCATTTGACCACCAGTAATTCTAGTCCCAGTTATATCGGTGAAAGATGAACTTGTTTGGATCTCAGTGTTAGGACCAGTACTCAGCAGTGGATTGGGCAGGACGTTCCCCTCTCACAAAGAGGCAGCAGGAAGCTGAAACTTCAGGAAAGTCAAGGGTATGGCGTGATTACACGAACGTGATGTATGATCGCGTGGCGTGACGTATGGCGCAATGACCGCCAGACTACATGAACTTCCCCTCTGTGCATGGAGCACATGCAAACTCTACGGCAAACCTGCTCTGCTGACCGGTCTGCTGTGTGCTCGATTCTGAAAGTGCCAGACATACCATCAGTCATTCTGAGCGTTCCTGAGCCTGTGGGATCCTCTTCTGGGAGAAGAAAGCTGTTGAACCATGAGAGGTGATGTTCTGATGTCTCTGGGAACTTTCAGTCCCTGGAGACACACATGTCTGTGCATACGGTATAACTTTTATGCAAAAATCCGCAGTGAAGGACGCCTGGGTGGCTCAGCCAGTTAAGAATCCCACTCTTGATTTCAGCTCAGATCACGATCTCAACGTGGTGAGGCTGAGCCCTATGTTGGGCTCCATGCTCGGTGCAGAGTCTGCTTGTCCCTCTCCCTCCCCCTGCATGTTCTCTTTCTCTCTCTTAAATAAATAAATAAATAAGGTCTTTTTAAAAAATCTACAATGGAAGACCTGGGAGTTACCTAGATCCTGCCTTTCCACTGGTTATAAAAATCTACGCTGTGTTCCTTTGTCCAAATAATCATACATACACCGATGGAGAGAGAGCATCTGCTCTGAAAGAAACTATAAGCTCAGTGTAAGGAAAATATGAGCAGTTGAGGTTTCTTATCTACACTCTTCAGATGAATCCACCCCTTCCATAAAAGAGAGGTAAAATGAGGAATTAATCGCTAAAATTTAGAAAAAGAAAGGGGAAAAATGTGTGATGTCAACCTGGATTGTGTGCAACTGTAAATAATAATGATGATGGTGGCTTAACCAAATAAATCCTATCTGGATCTGTACCAGGCACCATCTCTCTGTCTACTCCCACCATCTTTAGGATGTGCTTTTTGTTTAATGTGTGTTGCCTCATGGTCAAAAGAGGGCTGCTCCAACTCCAGCCTCAGTACCAAGTTCCAGGCAAAAAAGTCAAATGCAATGGAGGAAGGGGGGAAAAATGAAAAGAAAAAGAAGAAAACTACATTTGCCAGAAATGTGTAAGCTGACTTTTGTTTCTATCTTATCCAAAAGTCTATCATGCAGCCATCCCTCTCTTCAGTGTAAATTGGAAAAATTAGTGTTTTAGCCAGATGTATCACAGAATTGGCCTCCTATTAATAAGGAAGAACGGGAGGGTGGAAATTGGGTAGACAAGCAGAGGGTCTGCCATATATGTATAATTTCCAATGGGGAGCTCGGAGACAGCTTGTTTATCTACAGCTTTCTGCAGCTATTACGTAAGGATTCTGATCACAGAGCGTCTGTTTCCGTGTGATATCAAACATCGAGCTGTATTAAAACCATCTGAAGTAGGTTCACAACCAACAGATGTTTGGCAGGTTGGAACCCCACTCTGCGGGTGCTGATTTTAACCCAGCCATCCTTCAAACAACGGTCTCTGGGTTATTGAATTAAAATGAGGTACATGGCTTGTCTTATATTAGAACCAGTGAATTGTGCCAGAACATGGAAAGAATGTATGGAATGATCTATGAAAGTAGAAAGAATGATTTTGTTTTATGTGTGATATAGTAAGAATTGTTCTGATCTAGGTGCCAAAGCTGAAATTTTCGCAAGTGGAAGATTGAGCCATTAATTATTTTTGAAACCCTAGGGCTCGTCATGCTTGTTAACTCTACGCATCTTGGGTTTGTAAATCGCCAAATCGTTAAGGAAAGGTTTCAGGTACATATGGAAGCTGATTGAAAATCCAAGATTTTCCAAGGGCGAGGTTTGGCTGCCTGAATTTGCTGTGCCTCTACAAAATTTTTATTTATTTATTTATTTATTTATTTATTTATTTATTTATTTATTTAACATCCAGATTTAGTTGCGATCCTGAAATTCCGATTGCACCTGACGTTCATGGAACCGGCTCTCATTTCCAGCTACTAAGTTAAATAACACCACTACCTGCTACCTTTCCTTCTAAGAGAACAGAAGCGTATATACATTGCAATGAAGCAACATTTTTAATGGGTCTGGGAGAAGAAAGCCAACTTTTATTGAATACCTACCATGAACCAGACCCAGTGCTAAAAACTCTGCATATTTGCAAAGTAAAATGATACCTTAGTTTGTGAGTGCTCTGGGAGGAGAACATTTCATGACAAAGTGAGCCATGCTTTAAAATTCTAAGTCAAGCCGAGAAGCTGAATTGCACAACAACTCAGCTGAACAGAACTTCTGTATTATCTTTGTGATTGAAAGAGGTCAACACCGTCCAATGAGCTTCGTGGCCAGCCCAGGTCAGCTACTTCTCCTCAAGCCTTTCTGTTTTTTCCCTCCACGTGAATTTTATGAAGTTTCTTCTCCAATTCCTTCCACTGATACAAACTGGAAAGATTTTATATATGTTGTCTTATTGGTAGATGACAGTTCCATGTATGTGTCTGTGGTGTGTGTGGGAGTTCAATTTAATTTGATATTTCTAACTGCTTTTATCCATAATTATGGGATAAAGGCTTTGTCCCCATTTTAAATTCTCCACCCTAAAGGCACACGGATTGGAAAGTTTGACCATCAAGTTCAATAAAACTTTCTAGGGTACAGAAAATTCCTATGCAAATAAGTCGTTCCACAGCACAGAAAAGAATGGAAAATTCCCCCAATTTAGTTTACTGGTCTAGCAAAACCCTTATAACAAAACCAGACAAGAATAACTAGACGAGGAAGATTGTAAACTGCTTCACTTACGACTATAAATATTCCAAATAAAATGCTATCGAACCAAATCCAGTAGCAAATTAAAAATATTGCAAAGTGCCTCCCCCCAGAGTACAAGCATGATTCAAAATTAGGAAATCCAGTAATGTAATTTAAATGTAAATTACATCCAACCTCTTCTCCTTGGGGCAGGAGAGAAGAGGAACAGAAAGTTCATCGTCCAGCTGGGAAACTTAAGAAGGACAGGCCAAGGACAAAGAAGCCAAGTTACTGATTTCATTTGTCATCCATGCTGGCAAAATTTTAGAAGATTAGTAACATCCAGTGTAGTCGTGCATGTGGGGAATGGGTACCTTCACATGCTCATGGGTGAGTGTTGGTACAGTCTTCGTGGAAGGCAATTTAGCAGCTGTCTCTGAAAAGGTAAAATATATGTACCCTACTGACCCAACAATTCGACTAAGGAAACTATCCTCAAAAATATTTGCTTTTGTGAAGAGACTTAATCATAGGAAACAAACCGAGGGTTGCTGAAGGGGAGGTGGGTGGGGGATGGGGTAACTGGGGGCATTAAGGAGGGCAGGAGATGGAATGAGCACTGGGTGTTACACACGACTGATGAATCAGTGATCTCTACCTCTGAAACTAATAATACACTGTATGTTAATTAATTGAACTTAAATTTAAGAAATTTAAAAATATTTGCTTATGTGTGTAAAGATATATAAAGATTCCCTACTTCTGTATTGGGGAAAGCTGTATGTCCAACAATAAAGAAATCGTGATATAAATATTGAGGTATTCGTAAAACAGAGTACTCTGTGGTTACTGAATAGAACGAGGTGGATTTATATGAGCTGGCAATGGGACATCTGGGACATTTCATAGATTGATTAAGAAGTTGCAGAGTAGTATATATAAATAATGGTCCCAATTTTATAAATAAAACCTCTCCTTGAGTGCACACACACACACGCACACTTAATAATGCTTACGGCTGGATAGAGCGGTGGGATTCATTGAGAGTGTAGGATATAAACGGAAACGTTTACATTTTATATCTGAGCTGGTTGAGTTGTGTTGCCCGAAGTACAATAGTTCACATTGCAATGTCAAACCAACACTACAGATGGTAGTAAACAGAATTTCAGGGGGTGAGAAGGAACGGTTCTGGACAGGCTAAGAGAAGGTGGTTGTTGGAAGCACGTGACTCAGGGCTACATGGGGCAAGAGACCCGTGTCCTCAGGAGAACCAACCAGCCTCAGTACCTTACAGCTAAACCTCTTCTATTTGAGGTAGGCAACAAAAAAACATAGTGCAGCTCCTTCTCCGATGCCCACTAGAAAAAGGTAATGCATAGGGAAAGCCTCCTGTTTAAGAAACAGCACAAGACAGGAGATTCCTAGGCATGTAACCTTAGAAAACCCATGGAAACTTCCTATGGAGACACAAGCTTTCCTCCAGCTACCCCAGCCCTTTGGGAAATGGGATCTCAGTGTGACCTGCATGGACTCTCTTGAGTCTTTGGTTGCCAAGTGCAAGTGTGTCTTTGAGTGTATCTTGCAACCATAAAAATAGATTTAGTCAGACCAAAACATGTGCGTGGCCTGGGGAAATTAACTTTTTGTCACCCTGGAAAAATACAGTTCTTTAAATCTTTGCCTCACATCCATTTATTTAGGGTCCAAGGACTGTAGGAGAAGGGTAGAGAAGCCTCTGGATAGCAGGCAATAAGCGAGCTCTTGATTGTTCTCAATAATTTAGTTCTGACTTCAGGCCCGTCCACCTTGGAAGACGATAAATCATCTTGCTCCTGAAGAGTCTAACCCCAAACCTGAGCAACTCGTGACGTTATTTCTTCGAACCACACGTGGTACTCTCCTGTACGTGGGCTCCGGGTAAATACGACTTTCTGTACCTGTGTCCCACGTTCCAGGGTTGTGTGGTTTTCCGCGGCTGCACAGCAAGATACCACCAGCCCAGAAGCGGAAAGCCATGTGCATTTGTTATGTCACAGTCTTCTGTCGCTTAGAGATCCAGGCACAGCTTCATCGAACTCGACTCCAGGTGGTAGGCCCAGAGTCAGCTGGGACTGGGGTCCCATCAGAGGCCGGACTGAGGAAAGAGCCACTTGGGAGATCCCTCGGGTTGTTGGGAGAAGTCATCCCTGGCTGTAGGACTGAGGTCCCTGTTTGCTTGTCGGACTCTCTCACGTCCTGGAGGCTGCTTGTAGTTTTGAGCCAAGTGACCTGCTCCATAGTCCTTCTCACAGCACGGCGGCTTACTTGTTCCAAAATTGCAAAAGAGAGTCACTCTTGTCTATATGCGTGCTCACACACACACACGACTGCATGACGGGTGCGATGTCTTGTTACTTTTATCATAATCTATTGGTCTGAGGCAAGTCATGCCCCCCCCCCGCCCTCAAGGGGAGATTATTACAGATGTGAACGTAAACCCATCAGTAACGAGGGCCGTGCTAGGCTCTATCATGGAGAGGCTTGGCGCCGTTTAATAGACCAGGGTCCTATGAATCCATTGACTGGTCTACTCCTTAGTCTGGATGATGAAGTCAGATCTAAATTATTTTCACTCCCTAAATTCATGACACTTCTTTCATTCCTTAGAAGATTAACGTGTTCACTTAAAAATGAGAATGGATTTTCAAGTGCTACGTAATGTTTTAGTAAAGACAAGTATTTGAGCATTGTTTCCTGACCTTTGTTTTTGAGCAATTGCTATTAATATTTATCTAAAAGTCAACTTGGCTCTGCTTTTCCCAGTTTCCATTGAAGGATGAAACCCATTCACCTCCGTGCGCCTGATCCCATCGTAAGAGGACTCTCTGGAAATGCAGCACGATATGGTAGCCATCCATCAGGCCTCACTTTCACTTAAAGTCACAGGCTGCAAAGTATCGTGCTTCAATTTAAAGAAATAATGGCCGCAGCAAACAATCCTGATAGTGACCCCTGGAGACAAGAATGAGTGTGCACCCTTGATATTGGCACCTTCTCAAGAAAAGAAAGTTTTCAAATGAGGAGGCGTGATGACTCATGTTTCCACGAGTAAAAAGATCATTTCTTTCCATAGAAATAAAAAGCCACTTGGCTCTCAACAAAGATCAGGAGATTGAAATTGAAGAAAACAAAATGAATAAACATGGAAAGGATATCTGGGGTCAAAGAAGAATAAATCTATTCCCCAAATCACAAATACCCTCAGAAAGAGAAACACGACACCTTCAGGAACAAATCTTACTTATCCAAAGCAGGCAAAGGCTCAGCAGGGGAGCTCCTAGGGAGCCTATGATCAGCAGGGGTTCAGAGAGGTCTCCCCGCTGGGGCATTTCCTCACCTCTTGGGAGTGGCAGCCTAAAATGGGGGTGGCATGGCCCCGTCTCTCACTGGGACCTTGTCCTCCCTTCTTTTACACCCCATCCTCTCCCCTTGGATTCCAGGAGGGAGTGCCATGGTCAGTAGCCGTTTGCCCAAAGCAGTCCACTTCCTCAGACCACTCATGGTGTTGGCCTGGCCTCAAGGGACGGCCCCATGGCGAGCACCGCGAGCCCTTGCCTCTCCCAATCTCAAGGAGAGAGATTTTTTTTCGTAGCTCTGACAGAACTTTGTCCACCTCACATCCTTTGAACCAGTGTCTGATTGGAATTTCTTGACGGATGGAAAGACGTACCATCCAGAATTCCTCAGTGTCTCTCTACACTGACGGTGGCACTCCTTCCTATTTCCCAACTTCGACACAGATGTTTCACTGCTTTGTATTTTGGTTATATTGGAAAAAATGAGAGTATAGGGAATTAAAGATGAGTTCAATCGCTATCTTCAACGGGATGCTGCAGATTCCTTTCACGCTGAAACCCTGTTTTTAACTGCTTGTTTTTCTTGAAGGAGGAAAACAACTCTTTGTTCAGAAATCGTGTAGAAAACACTGACGGAGTGATCTCATGCTTCACTGGCTTACTTTTCGCATGCCTGATAAAACCACAGCCCAAGGCACATGGATGGGCTCCGGCTGAGGGAGGACCTTTGTCTCCAAGCCTCTCACTTCATCGTGTGGGGGTTATGCCCGCTTACCCTCACCTGCACACCAGGGGTATGGTGGGGTCATACCGAGTCTTCTTCCCAGTGCTGCTCCCCGCCAAGCTGAGTGAGTGTCCCCGCAACCCACGGAGGCCAGATGCCCAGTTCCATGGGCTGGTGGCTCCCCAGGCCACAGCACTGAACAGGGCTACTCAGTGACCCCCAAGGATGCCCTGCTCCTGGTCCCATCTCTGCCAACCTACAGAGAGAGTCCCTCGAGGTTGGTGAATGCATGATGCATACTGAAGAAATAAGAGTGTTGAACATTTTTACAACAGTAATTGGCTTAAAAACAAAAACTGCTAGGAGAAGAAGAAGAAAAAAAATGTAACTATAGTGATTTACTTAAATGCACTAATCTCAGTTTATGAGAGCAAGTCTATAAAAGCAAAGAAACAAATAAAAAAAGAGGTGAGAAAAATCTACACTCTACAATGGCTAGAGAAGAATTAATAGAACATAGATGAAAATCCACATTTTTAAAGCCAACAACACACATTCGAATACAGGGTCTAGGGATGCTTAAAGATTCATTCCGATCACAAAATAAATTTAACACACGTGAGAAGCAGAAATAATCGATACCACATTCTTTGACAAAACGTAATAGATAGATGCTGTTAGTTAAAAATATCAGACAAAAAATAACTCTATCATTTGCAAATTGAAAAATTCTATAAATTAGTTTCACCCCTTTTTTTCCTGATTTCTGGGAATCCAACAGATGTAAATAGAACCACTCTTTTCATAGCACTTGTTTTGGGGATTTTTAGGACAAGCTGATTAATTACATGTAGATCGGGGCCGGAAGTTGATGGTATATGCTTTTTTTGTGAGTTTCCGTAAAAACGGACATTTTGATCTATCCTCAGTTTTTGTAATTGTAGTAAAATACACAAAACATAAAAATTTATCATCGTAACTATGTTGATGTGTATGGTTCAGTAGCATTAAGCCCATCCGCATGGTTCTGCTGCCCTTCTCCAGAACTGTTCTCATCTTGCAAAACTGAAACCCTGTTCCCATTAAACACCTCCGCATTCCCTTCAAACCGCCCCCACCCCCACCCAGTTTCTCATTTTTTTTAATGTTTTCAGAATTCTTTCGTGACTTCAATAAAGAAGACCCAGAGCAGATATAAGACATAAATTCTCATCTGTTCAATCTAACTGGTGGATGGGAAGGATCTGTTAAATAATTCTTTGTGCATATTCATATATTCAGAATGTCTTAGAATTATAATAATTTAAGAACAGGCTTAGAAAAAGAATGGGCTAACGTGAGACAGGGAAGGAAGTAAGGAAGGAAGAAAAACACTCGTCTCATCCAATCCACTCTTTCCACCGATGAGGTAACTGGGGTCATTTGAGAGGAAATTACGGGCCACAGAGCCGGGGTATTTTTAGGCAGGAACTCGCGGAGTAAGCTGTCCATGGAGCAGGTCCTGGCAAGTGATTGGCCTGGCAGGGGCTGGGGGAGGAGGAGGGCGGCATGGGGGGGGGCAGGTAACCCGCCAGGACCAGTCCCTGCATTGGTACAGAAATCTAAACACAGGCTTCCCGTGGTGTCTGGAACCCACACCATCATTCATTTCTTTGGACTAAAACGCTGAAAAATCCTAGGAGACTCATCTGGGGAAGTGAACAGCTCTCCCTGGCTTTGCCTTTAGAAGCTTGGCCCCATTTATTTATTAGATATGTTTGCAGCTCAGCTTTCGGGGCCTTGAGTAAATAGGACACAGAAAGGTTAAGTTGTGGGGAGGGAATAATGGGTCAGAAAAGTCCACTCGGCACAAGGTCTGCTGGCAAGACTGACTGCCAGTGGGGCCGGAAGTAGGAGCAGGGCGTCAACGCCAGGACCTGGCCACGTCCCGTGGTGGCCGGGCTGGGACCCGACCACGGCTGCGGGCCTCACTGCACACTGTGCCCGTGACCGGCCTTGAACTGTCTCCAAGCTCTCGTCCTGTTCTCCAAGTCCATAGAAAACCCCTCCTGGACCAGATGATAGTATATGGGCTTCTAAACTACCCGAGGGCTGCAAGAAGCGTTTTTAAAAAAGCAAGTCTATCACGAATCACCTGGCTTCACTGATCCCTACATGGTTTTGCCAATTTAATTTCTGGAAATTCGTGATAAAAATCAGGACATCAAATATTAGAGATAGGCTTCAACATCCTAATCTCTCCAACGTGCTGAGGCCTGGGTTTTATTTTATTGTTTATTTTGCAACAGTACAAATAAAAATTAACCATGATCAGAAATGTATATTTTTAAAACGACAAAATATTCAAATCATGAGTCAACAAAAGCTTCAAAAAACAAAACAAAGTACCGTCACACAGCTGGTGTTTGGGGTGTTTAGCAGCAGACTTCTTGCTTCACATGAGTTCTTAGGGCGAAGCTGACAGCACAACGGTGAAGGCCGAGTTTCATGCTTGAACGTAGAGCTGGGGACACGGGTCCCTAAGAGTCGTAATTCTGTGTAACAATCACAGGGGTTTAGTTCTTGCTCACAGGTCTGTGGCATGGCTGGCGTGGCTGGCATGGCTCCGTTTCGGGTCAGAGGATAGGTTTAGAATGTTGCTCTCCACGTTCTCACCGTCGGACCAGAGTGAAGGAGCATCTCCTACCTGGGACGTACTGTCTTCGTGGCAGAGAGCGGGGGCATGAGAGGCCCAAAGAGAAACATGAGATACCTCTCAAAGGCTCTGCCCATGACTGGCAATTGGCACAGTCGCTGCCACACAAATCCCACTGGACAAAGCGAATCATAGAGCCACACCCAACGTCAATGCAACTCTTCCTATGGAAAGAAGTGCAGAGCATTGGCTAAACTTGACTATCTGCCTGCTGTGGTCTGAATGTATGTGGTCTCCTAAAATTCATATGTTGAAACCTAACCCCCAAAGTGATGGTGTTAGGGGGAGGGCCCTTGGGGGTGCTTAGATCATGAGGATGGAGCCCTCGTGATGGGATTATGTCCTTATAAAAGAGCTCCCTTGCCCCTCCCACCGTGTGAGGCTACTACTAGACGTCTGTGAGCCAGGAGAGGGCTCTTGCCCAAGGGTCCGGCACCCTGATCCTGGACATCTGGTTTCCAGGACTGTGAGGAGGAAATTTCTGTGGCTTACAAGCCAGCCAGCATGTGGTGTGTTGTTACGGCAGACCGCATGGACGAAGACCTGGCCATTTCCTCCTCTCCCCCTTCCCCACCTGGGGGCCTCCGATCATCTCTGTCGAAGCCTAAGATCCTAGGGAGCAGAGCTGGAAAAGGGACAGTCAAATCCAACTCCCTTTCTTTAACATACTGGAAATGAGGTCAGGAATCATTCTGGCCGGAGCCTCCAGCATCACCCTGCACACAGCATCAGCTTCCGAGGAAACCGGGAGGGAAGCAGAGCATTCCGCCAGCTTGTCCAGTGCTCCGTCCATCGGAGGAGAGCTGCTCTCTGCTACAGGCTAATGCACCAAACTGATTAAAGGTATCTTTATAAACTTAAACTTTTGAGACTTAGGCAAATTTTATAATTATAGAGAACGTAGCGAAACTGTTAATTAACTTGTGGCTGGAGAAGATTCAGGCCCCTAATTCATACCCTCTGATTTCGTCGATGTCAAAAACATCTTGGCAAAGATTTGCTGCCAGCCCCAATCACGGGGCTTGGTCTAAGGGCCCCTCCGGACAGAAGATGGGATGAGAGTTTGGGAGGAGAGACAGGGTTTTGTTACTGTACTTGTTGATTTTTTGTTTTTTTTCAGCTTTGTTTGTTTTAATCTGGAATATTTTCCTGATCAACATGAAAGAGCCCATCGGGTAACTTGACCTGTACAGACCACATGTAATTCCCAACAGAGTCAGGAGGGGCCACAGCAAATAGAGTGGAGGGAAAGATACAATAACAACCCTATATTTTCTTAAACTCCCAAAAGGGTGTTTTTCCTTATGTAGTTAGCAAGCCCTTCTAGAAGATTCCCAAACTTTTCTTTTTGGCACGAAAGGTCTTCATACCAGCCTGCAGATTTTAGAGAGAAGGGCTTTCCCTGAATCTCTAGGCCTTTCTTTTAGAAATAGAAGTATGGAGAGGTCCATGCCCACCCCACCACCCCCCAACTGGCTGAGGATTTCAGCAAAGGCTTTGCCCTCCTTTGCTGTTGAACAGCAGAGAACAGCAGCCCCAGATTTGCTTGATTCTTGAGAGATGAGCTTCTGGGGTTGGCATGGAGAAATGTGGCTGCTGGTAAATCAATCGTTCGTCAGCTCACGTGAGCCCATCATTCTGAGGATGCCAACATTGGTGCGTTCTCTTTTCTCTAGAGGCAGACAGCACTGATTGCCAGCCCCCTGCCTGGGTGTTCCCGTGGTCTGCAGATCTTGCAAACAGACGGGAGACCAGCTCTCGCCAGAGTGGAGGTGCGCATCTCCCCCCTGAGTAACCGGAGAGATGGGAAGGGCAGGGAGACCGCACAGGAAAACGCAGGGCTAGGAAAGGTGATTCTCCTGGTGCTGCGGGCTTCACCCCTTCCTCCAGGAGGGTGAGAGGCCCAAGAAGGGACCTGAGTTTTCAGGATGGTGACCCAACTTTCTCATGGGAGGCTTTCACTGCCGTTACACCAGTACTGACCCAGAAGCAATCAAGCTTATGATCCAGCTAGATCTCTGTTCATGCGAAATCAAACCTTAATGATCTGATCAATACGACCGAGGAGAATGCTCTAATGCCTGGGTATTCGTGAACCTTTACGTGCCTTAAATCTCCTCTGTCCAAGAACCGAGCAAATCAGTTGTCGAGTGAAACGTCAGCTTTGTTTCAGAGTCACCTGGCGAACCCCAGTCGGTCTCTGTGGTTCTTCTGATGGAACATAGGAGAATTACCATAGTCCAATGTGCTCTTGAGGTCACATTGTCACATCTTAGATCTAAAAAGCTGATGTAAAAAGTCATCCAGCCTACTTTTAGTTTAATGAATAATTAAATATCTCAGAGAAAAGGAGTTTTTCTGACTGTGGTAGGCAGAATTCTGACACAGTCCCCCAGATTCCTGTCCCCTGGTGTGTATGACTGTTTAATCCTCTCCTCTGAGTGTGGGTGGGACTGCTCACGTGACGGATTTCACCTTTCTGGTTAGGCTGTGTTATGTGGGGACAAAGGGAAAGGAATTTCTTAGATGTCATGAAGGTCTCTAATCAGTCGATTTTGAGTTAAATAAAAGGGAGATGTCTCTGTGTGGGCCTGACCTAATCAGATGAGTCCTAAATGAAATTGGAGTTTCAAAGCAAGAGAGGTTCTCTAATCGGCCTTGAAGAAACACTGCCATGTCACAGACAGGGCCACATGCCAGAGAACTTTCTCAAAGGAGCTGAGGACCTCCGTCCTACAACCACCAGGAGATGAACCTTGCCAACCATCTGCGTGAGCTTGGAAGAGGACCCCGAGCCTTGAATGAGCATGTGCAGCCCCAGCCAAGTGCTGTGGAGACCCTGAGCTGTGGACCCACGTAACCCGTGCCAGCTGCTGACCCCAGGCTGTCCTACAACAAATCTGCTTTGCTTTAAGCCTCGAAGTTGATGGTAATTCGTTACACAGCAGAGAAAACAAATACACTTAGATCCGATATTAAACCCCAGGCAAGGTGGGGCCTAGAACAGTCTCTTCATTCCCAGTTTGGTTTCCTTCTGGTGGTGCTGCACTGAAAGACGTCAGCTATCCCCCAAGAGCACAAACCAAAACGGGGCCCCCAGAGGAGCTCAGAACCCTCGAGAAGAAGTTCGCCAAGCAGAACCACTGCACACAGCCCCCCGACCCCAAACGGCCCCAAAGGGGGTTCGTTTATAGCTTTATCCTCACACGTTGGGGCGGAAATCACACACGGACAGTCCCTGGGCCTCACATGCCCCGCAGAGGTGGCTCGATTAGTGCTTAAGAAACTTGGGCTTTGTTACCAGTATATGGAAATTCCAAAGATTTTGTACAAAAATTAGAATGTGTGGCATTTCTTGAAAACTTGGAAGATGTGACATTGGCACACGGGGCCTGAGCAGTGGCGCCCTTTCCAAGTGGGGCGATCCTCACCGTCCCCTGGCTCCATGTCAACCAGCACCTAGAGTCTTTCCCTCATTAACTTTCAGTGTTGGGCCCTGGGAGGTTGTTGGTTTGGCGCATGTGTGGGATGTGCGCATGTGTGGGATGTGTCTCTGCAGGGAGGGTCCCCAGTCCTTCCTGCCCTGGCTGGTGGAGCAAGAAATGGGAGCGGGGGGGGGTTGGGGGGCACTGGCTGCCTGCTGGGCAACTCCGGCTTCTCAGAGCAGGTATGAAGGTGCAGAAAGACGAGCGCTGGGGGGCTGAGTAAAGAATGAGCTGCTGGTGAGTCGCGCCTGGGGCCCCACGCCCAGCAGCAGCCAGGGCCCAGGAGGAGAGGGCCGGGTGCCCACCTGCTGCAGGGGGCCGAGGGAGTGGAGGCAGAGGCCGCAGTCAGGGAGGGAAACCACAAAGCTCAGCCTCCTGGGAGGCCCAGCGAAGGGCGAGATCCAGGCCTGGTCCCCAGTTCACCTGCTGTCCCGAAAGCCCTTCCCCCAAACTCACGGAGGAAGGACAGGCAAGGCCACGCGAGCCCGGTTCTCAGCCCAGCCAGCCGCTATTTCCCGCAAATGGCAAATGCGTCCCGTGATGCTTCACCGTGAACTCGGAACAGGGGTATTTGACAGGCAGCTTAAAACGGTGCAATAGGGGAGGCTGACTCCTTTGCGGCAAAGATGCCCATCCCTGCTCTACGGAGACGGCCCCCCATCCCGTGCCACCAGAGCCCTGAGCATCAATGACAGCCTTGGTTCATCTCCCTGTGGCCTCGCCCTCAGTGGTGCCCCAGACGCCCCACGTTGGGGGTGTGCACAGGGCAACGTTGTCTTGGAGTCCTTTTGGCCCAGAAACCAGGTCTTATCTGTCAAGTAAAGGGGTGCCCCAGCTGTGATGTGAGCCATCTCTGATCTGAAGGTCGCCTCTCTGAACCTGGCCTTCTCCAGGTCACCTGTGCTGCCGAGCGTCTGGTCTCCCGTCACTGTCCCAGGTAACCAAGCCATTGTCCTAACCCGCAGCAAGTTCCAGAAGGCACAGGCCGGCCTGGACATCAGCAAGGAAGAAAGCCTTCCAGTGGGTAAGAAAATGCATCTGAAACCCATGTTTCTGCAGCAAAGCACAATCTGAATGCTCCTGCTTCCGTGTTGGGGCCAAACACGTAAATCATGTGTTTTCCGGGTGGGTCTGGGCTTACCGTCCCGTGTGCTTTCCCATTCACTCGCATCAGGCTTTCCCTTTCTTATTGATGCTTGAGACCTGCTCATTGGAAGACAGTGAAATTTGTCTTAGAGAAGCAGAGGGGCCGCCAGACACAAGAGAGCAGCTCCCACGGTTTTGCGGCTTGCTACAGACATCCAGGAGTGCCATGAGCCTCTGGGTCTCCCAGGGGCCAACCTGTTCTCAGTCCCTGGGCTTTTTCCTGGCAATTTCCCCAATTCCTCCTCGTCAGGAGCTCTGCCTTTTCAGTGTGCACAGCAGTGAGGAGTAATCGGCAGAGAAACACCTTCGATGTGGCTCAGGGAGCTGCAGAAGCCCCCGCCAGGCCACCTGCTTCCCCGCCCCCCCTCCACCTCCCCAGGTCAGTGACCCTCTCTCCCTCATCCCACAGGGATGCCAGTGGGGTATAAATCCCACTGCACTATTTTTCTCTCCTGATTCAAGACTCCCTTTGTTATGGCTGGATGAACACACAGAGCCCATGTGAACCCGTGGTTGAGAGAATCACACTTCAGGGGAAAAAGACTCTCCACCTGGGAGTGTCCAACTTGGAACGCCCGCTCAGGACCAGGGAACAAAGCGCCACAGAGATGCGGCAATCCATTTCTTAATCCCGTTCCTCCTGTTTCCTCCTTGAAAAGGAAAGGTGCTGCCAGGAAAATGTCTTCTATCAAGGACGCCCCAAGCCACTCCTCAAGGAGTCACGCTTGACTCTCGACTCATTCAGTAAACATCACCCTGATCGATTTCCCCTGATGAGAGAGATAAGAATGATTGATGAGTCCGGTATTATTCGGGAAAGATCCTCCCGACTCCGTCCCTTTTTTTGCAACGCTGTAACTGAAATGCATGTTCTAAGGGCAGGGGCATTGTTAGGGGGCCGGAGTGGGGTCCCGCGTGGGTAACTTACAGGACTCGGGATTTGGCACCTCCAATAGTTACAGGGTTTGGAATAAATTTTTTTTTTAATTGCACAAGAAGCTGATTGTTTCACCTTTAAAAAGTCAGTTTCAAGTGATTTTTTTTGGGGGGGAGGGGAGTCTGCAAAAAGAGAACCTGGAAAGGGATACAAATTCCTTCCTGGAAAACATGTCTCCCTTCCTGCCCTCCCTCCAGCCCCGATAAATAACACGAGCATGCAGCAATTTGCCAACAGCAGCTCCAGGCATGAGGCACAACATCTGTTACCGAGACGCTGGAGAGACAGTGGAAGGCAAGTTGGCTGCCTGCCAACCCTCAGACTCCAGATTTTCGCTGACAAGGCTGTCAATAAATGGGCAGATGGCACCCGCTCTCCTAGCGGGAGAGGTCGGTTAACCCAACGTGGGACATTCTCTCAAATCCGTGGTGCACTGGGCTGAACCCTTTGTTGGGCCATTAAAACCATTCCTTGATGGAGAAAGGAGAGGACTGGCTTCATTTAATGAGATGAACTAAGCTTCCCACAATCAGCAGGCTGAGTAAGCTCGGCCCCTGTGACCACAGCAGAGACGGGAGGGAGGGGTATCTCATTCACACCCTGCATGGAACGCCATTTAAATGAGGGCGTCTGTCCTCAGTAGCTGTGCGTGCCCCTGCGGGACCCGAAATAAAGGGGGTGCATGCATCCTTCACGAGCTCGTGAGCCGGCCTGATTGTCCAGGAGCCGTGTGAGACCCATGCTAGCAGCATCTGCAAGGCAGCCAGCGGGGGCTCCAGGTCCCAGCAAGCCCAGGGATGAACATGGGGAACCCCCAGAGACATCCTCTGATGCTGACTTGCGGACAACACCCTTTCCCATAGGAGAGAATGACTGAAACCTCTTAGAAGAGAAGCTTGGGTGATTACAGTGTCACCTAGAGCACGCCGGGCCGTGACACATCTGCAGTGCGACCCGAAGCAGGTCATCAAACAACTGGCCCTATTTCCCCATCTAGAAATTGGGAAGAATAACGAGCCACTCAGCTGTTGGAAGTAATAAATGAAATATTTCCACACACTGCATAGCATTTCAGAGTTACAAAGTGCTTTTGCATATTTTAAGACAGTGGTTCTTAACTGGGGATAATTTCTCCCTTCAGAGGATATTCAGCTGTCTGGGGACACCACTGGCATCTCATGGGAAGAGACCTGGGATGCTGCGAAGTGTCCCACGACACAGAGGACAGCCCCTCATCAAAGAACGTCACAGTGCCCAGGCTGAGAAAGCCTGCATTAGGATGGCGGGCGTCTCTCCTACACCCTGGAAATGGGGAAAGAGACAAAGAGGCAAGCAGGGCACAAAAGACAATTTGTTCTCTGTGTCTTCAGCTGACTTACTTTCAGTGTGGCTGTTCCAAATGCTATTTGCTATTTTTAACCCTTCACTAAACGGCTAGTTCGCCCAGTCTCTTCCAGCTATTCTTGGGCATCGGATTTGAATAATGAAACGGCACATCCATAAAAGGGCCTTTAGTTCTGTTTCTCGATCTCAGACGAGAAGGTGCATCTGTCCCATAACCAGCCCATCAGTTGAATAAGAGCAAGGTTTAAAATTGGCAATGGGGATCTGGGACAGATCCAACAGGGCTGGAGGGGTTAAAAGGAAATTCAGGTGGATTGGGGGATTGGGGATGTGGTGCAGACGTGGTCTCTTTTTCATTTCTTGGCTTGGGTTTGAGTTGCTTTGGGTGGACTGGAGAGGAGGGGTGACCCACTCCCAGGTTTAGAGCTGTTCCTGCCCCCTTTTAGGCCTCCGTCACGTGAACCTTTGGGCTGCCTGCGTCTCTGCGGTGATAAGCTAGATTGTGTCACCCCCAAATTCCTGTCAAGGTCCTGACCTGGAATAGTTCAGAATCTGACCTTCTTTGGAAATAAGGTCATGACAGGTGCAGCTAGTTAAGATGAGGTCTTACTGGAGTTGGTTGGACTCCTAATCCAATGACGGGGCTGGACACAGGCACGCACACAGGGAGGACGCCACGTGACAACGAAAGCAGAGATTGGGGTGATGAGTCCACTATCTGAAGAACGCCAGCAAAACCTCCAGAGAAGATTGCCAGAGATGGCCAGCAAACAGCCAGAGGCTGAGAGAGAGAGAGAGAGAGAGAGAGAGAGAGAGGCAGGGGGCTGAGTCTTCCTCACGTCCTCGGAAAAAACCAACCGTGCCTCCACCCAGACCACTCGCCAGCTTCTAGTCTCCAAACTGTGAGCCGGGCTCTATCACAGGTTGTGATGCTGTTACCGCAGCCCCCACAAACCAGCACAGCAAGGCAGGGGGGAGTCGAGGCAGTGGCAAGGGACAGGTGCTTCTTGCCGGAGTCATCCTCCGCCCCTCCCTGCCCCAGCCAGCTGCTCCTACGGACCCTCGAGTTTCCACCCCCTCCCCTCTCCAGCAGGTAGGAAGGAGGCTAGTTTTCATTTCAGCAGGCCCCGGGGAAGGTTTCCAGGAATTTTTGCTACCCGGCTGGTGGTAAACTCCTTTAAAACACCATGCCAGGATGCGGGATGGAAGGCTGCCCACCTTGGTTCCTTCTACTCTGCACCTGGGACCCGGGTCTCTACACCGCTCACAAGTAGGGCTGGTTTAAGTTGGACGCGCATAAGCCACGTGGGGGACCTTCAACCAACAAAACACCAGTGTCTGGGGCCCCAGCCCAGAATCTCTGGTCAGGGGTGCTCGGCCATCATCCCCCAGGTGATCTCCTACGCAGCCGGGGTTGAGACCTTCTGGGCCAGAAGGAAGAGCAGGACAGCCCACCAGCCAAGGCGTGTGGGAGGGTGAGGACCCCCACGGGACTCCTGCAGGACTTGGCGTTACAGAAGGAGTCACATGGGTACCCGGAAGCGTTCCATGCTGGGCAGTGACGTAGTCACATTGCCATTGTTGAAAATTATGTTAGCAGCGACAAAGAGGATGTGTTGGAAAGAGCAGGTAAGGAAGACGCAGAGACCAGTGAGAGGCTACGGTGTGGTCCAGGCGAGTGGCGGGGAGGACCACCACAGGAGCAGTGCCGAGGGGTCATAGCCGTGTGGACTTAATCTGCACACACATGGTAGCTTTGACCGGACTTTAGACATCTAAGTTGATTTGGGGATTGGGAGAGCGGGACGAGTCCAAAGCGAAACGCAGTGTGTGTCTGGTGGTGACGCTAGGATGGCCAGGGAGCCCGGGAAGCATCCCAGCGAGCTCTGTTCCAGAAAGGAGGCTGGAACTCCTTGGGGCTGGAACTCGAGGGAGCACATGAGGCTGAGCTGAACTTTTGGAGGCCGTCACCATTTCTCGAGGTTTAAAGGGAGTAGGGGATGAGCAACGCAGGAGCCCAGGGCGTCACAAGACAACACGAGGTGAAGGGAGGAGGCATTGCTGTCAGGGCAGGAGAGGAGACCCCTGCCGGAAGATCAGCATGAGGCATAACCACGGGGCTGGGAATTTTAGTGAAGAAGTTCCAAGGGTTCGGTGGGGAGGAGAAGCTAGGAGAGAAAGGATCAGGAGCTGGGAGGTGGGAATGCCAACGGAGAGGAACCACTTTTATAACACTATTGTGCCTAACACCTGCATAGAGGGCTTAATTGCGGAAACATACACATAACATAAAAGTCACCATTTTAACCATCTTAAGGTACACAATCAGTGGTATTTAGGACACTTACCATGTGGCACAATCACCAACATTAATTCCAGAGCTAACATAAACTTCCCAGTAAATGTCCAGTCCCCAAAATAGACTCATTTCCCCCTTCTTCCCAGCCCCTGGCAATCACCAGTCTTCTTCCTGTTTCAATGAATTTGCCTATTCTGAGTATTTCATACCAATGTGATAGTATGGTTGATGTCTCTCACATAGCATGAGAACTTTCGGTACCTTCATGTCAATCCATGTCGCATGTGTGAGTACTTCTTTTCTTTTTTATGAATGAATGATACCCCATTTTGTGGACACACGACACTCTGCATTCATCAGTTTGGGGGGAATTAGGTTGCTCTACATAGAGTTTTTTAAAATTTACCAATCACCATCTCAGTCCAGATTCTCTGAAAGGCAGATGCCGGAATAGGATTAAATACGCAAGGATTTCATTAGCTGAGTCACCTGTGAGGGAAAGTGGGGAAGGCTGGGGGGCAGGGGGCACCATGTAAGCCTCTGACCCTCAGGAGGAGAGGCGGGGGGCGGAGGTAGCAAAGTCCTCGGCCCCAGCCAGTCCAAGGGAGACTCAGCAAGGCCATCAGAGAGTCTGCGAGCCAAAGTCAGATGTCCAGGACTTGTGTCCCCCATGAACATGGACTCGGGGAGCAGCCCCAGCCCGGGAAGGCTGGGCACACACCAGCAGTGACTTCAGAACCCAGCGGCTGCAGCCCTTGGCTGTAGTCGATATTTGATATTATGATTACTATCCGTAGTGTAGAGCTCAAGAAAATTGAATCCTAGAGAGAGTCTTGGCCAATACCGATCAGCCAGGAAGTGGTAAACATAATTATTAAACTCAGATTTCTTTTTAATCTGTTTTCCCCATAATATCTTCAAATATTTGTAGCATCTGACCTTCATTTCTGTTCTCGGTTCTGCTGCCATTCTCAAGTCCTCTGGGCTCATCATCCAGACCATAGGCTCTGAGAAATCTCGCAGCCTTCAGTGCTTTCCCGCGGATGGTCCTGCACCTCCCTGCTTAAAATGCTTTGATGGGTCTCTGTTCTTATAAAATGGAACCTAACTCCTTGGCATGATTTGCAAGACCCCCAGGACTCATCTCCCGCTCCCCTTTCTGATGTCGTGAGCTCATCGCTGTCTCTCCACATTCTCCGCCATGCCCGTCAGCCCGCCACACGCAGCCACCCTGTGTCCCCCAAGGGTCCCTCGCACCCCTCCTCTCCTTACGCTCTCTCTGCCCCTCACAAATCCCTTCCCCATTCCCTTGATCTTAGAACTTCTACTCATCCTTGAAGACATAATTACTCTGATCTCCAGGTTAGAATTAGTGCTGCTAGGCGACGTTGCACAAGTGGGATGAGGTGTTTATAATGCTGCTCTGTAATTAATCGGCTAGCTGCTTGTCCCCAAGAATGTGGCTTCTGGGAGGGCTGGGACTGAATCTGATTTATCTCCACTTTCCCTGTGCTAAAGGCATTTCCTGGCACACAGTCGTTGCTTAATCAATGTTTATAAGCCACCCAGTTAGATCAAGGAAAGCCTATCACAGATCAAAGCCTTGCTTTTCGGTGGGTAGAAACTCGCGATGTCTCACCTGAGCCTGGCAGTGGAAGACGGTGTACTTAACGCTTGTAAGGAGAGAAGGGTGGTGGAGTTTGACAAAACCAAGGGGTAGATGACCTACCAACATCTCCCCGGTCCCGTCCCCAGTAATCGTGAGCCCTCAACTGGCAGTTCAGAACATGGGAACAAAGGAAGTGGTTTTCTTCAATCACTCAAGATGCATTTAAAAATAAAAAGAGCTAGTTCCCCTAATATCTCTTTAGTTCCTACCTGGAGTAGCCTTAGGGAACGGATTTCTGATTCTACGAAAAGCACAATGCTTGAAACATGCAAATGCCAGCAAAGGGTAAGGCTTGCAGTTTTGGTCTCTAGAAAGGCATGATAAACAGGAGTAAGTTCTATAACCTCACATCGAAGTGAATCACAGCTCCTCCTTTTCGACGGCAACGAGCCTGGCCATTTCTTGACTTGTTTCGGTGGAGTGAGCCCAACTCTCTCTCTTAAAAAAAAAAAAAAGAAAAGAAAAGAAAAGAAAAAGCAGAAATTTGATCTTACAGAGCACTCTGGCAGGAATATTAAACTTCTCTCCCCATTCCTTTCCACACCTGGAATCAAAACTGCCTTTCCTCCCTCTGGTCTGCAGAGCCCAGAGGGTCTGTGTGGGTGAAGTCTGCTCAGGAACGAATGTCGTGCTGGGCAAGGTGGCGAGGAGCTGCAGGACGGTGAATGTGTGCGCTGGGGAAGCAGTCTATAAATCCGCATCATCCCCGCCTGGCTCAGAGGAAGCAGTCATAATTGGGTCACTCTCTTTCAAGACCTTCCTCCCAAGTACAAATGCACTGCGGGTGAGAAGCCCAGCAGACAAAGCCGGTGACTCTCAGGTCAGGAAGAGAAAGGAGTGGGAAGAGAATCAGGGACCTAACCCCAGTTCAGATGCCCCCAGCCCCTGTCCGCCCCCTGCCACCCACGGCCAGCCACGTTTCCTGTTCTCACCAGTCGCACGTGGAACAGCTGGCTGGGCAGACAGAAAGGCTTTCCCTGTCCAGGAGCACTTCAAACACCTCTGTGCCTGGAAAAACAGGAGTCCTGCTACTGGGTCAGGTCTCAGGAAGCCGCAGGAACCCCCTTCTGGATGCCTTGCTGACTCCAGGCTGTTTCAAACTTCCCTGCTCCTTGGGAGTGGGGTGTGCTCTACCCCCAGGCTTTCCCTTTCCCACTTTCACTTTTTCCCATTTAAACAAATACATCCACATCTACCTCTGGGACCTGCCTCGGTCTGGGGCAGGTACCCCACTGGTGTTAAGCTGTGAGACCATGAAAAGCCCTACTGTGACCTCCTGAGGGGTCTCAGCCCCCTCAAAAGACAAGACACAGGGTCCCCAAGGTTGGCGCACTCTGAAGTCAATCTTCCCCTGGGGAGCCGTGGCCTCGCCACGGAGCTCAGATGCTCCTCCTTGTGTGTTATCTCCTCCTTGGGGGGCTCTGCACCCGCATCTTGCCACCACCCCACCTTCAAACATGGTTTCCCCCGTTTCAGCCTGGACACGGCCGGCTCTCTTGCTTCTCCTCAGAACAAATGACTGCAGGTTTTACAGGGGCTATTCAAACACCAAGAGAGAACGGAATTAGAACAAGTACAGCTAATGCAGAAAGCAACTACCTCTATCACTTACAAGGCTGTCCTGGCTGCCATACAGAGCAGATGTCATCCTCGTGTGACATGTGGTAAGAATGAGAGATGTTAAGTACCGGCTGCCCACCACCCTTCCGGTCTTCTCAGAATAGCTACCCTCTTCGGGGCAGCCTCTCTCCCTCTCCTCTCCAACATGTGGTAAGCCCTGCTTTGGACTAGTGGTTCAAAGCATGGCTTCGGGTCAGAATTGCCTGGATTCTAATCCCAACTTTGCAGCTTACCTTGGCAAGTCTCCAACCTCTCTGTGCTTAGTTCCACATCCCCAGAAGAGATGATCTTAGGGTTACCTCCATCATGGATCACCTCCTCGTGCTGTGATAAGGAGTAAAAGCTCCCATGAGTAAATGTTTGGAATAGTAACAGCCATGGAGGCACTGCTGTCTGGCTGCTTTGACTGTGGAGGGGGCAGCCTATCATGGCACCCACCCCCTTGGTGACAGCTGACACCTAGAGGGTGGGCACGCCACTCATGCGGCTAATTCGGATCTACCTCTTGGGTTTTTCTCATTGGACCCGGGTTAGGAGAATCAGTCCCACTAGGGGTGGAGGGGGCAACAGTTTGAGATGTGAGGTTCAGGGGCTTCTTGCAAGGTGGGCTGAGCGCTGCCAACAGAGCAAAGCCAAGAAGAGGAAAAAATCTCAAGACGAGCATCCCCAGCAGCCTTCGAGTCTCTACTAGGTGTTCCTGACGTCCAGTAGTACCCCAGGGCTTCATCCCCTCTCAGACCCCACCCCATCTCCTAAAATTCTAGTACCCAATAGTGGTAATAAAAAAGTAGCATTTAATGTCTTCAGGGTGAGGAACAGCCGTATTACAATAGCTGTTACTCACAGAATAACCAAACCCTGACTCAAGACACTGTAACACAGACAGATGTTTGCAAATACTTCCTCTCATCCTGTATGTTGCCTTTTCGTTTTGTTGCTTGTTACTTTTAGTCTGATGGAGTTCCACTTTGTTGATTTTTGCTTTTGTCACTTGCGCTTAAGGGGCAAATACCCCAAATATATAAAGAACTCAGACAATTCAATGACAAAAACACAAACAATCTAATTAAAAAGTGGACAAAGAAATTGAATAGACATTTCTCCAAAGAAGACACACAAATGGCCAACAGGTTCATGAAAAGATGGTCGGTCTCATGAGCGTGAAGGAAATGCCAACCAAAACCACCACGAGACATCGTCTCCCACCTGTTACAACGACTGTCATCAAGACGACAAACGGTAACAAGTGCTGGCGGGAACGTCGTGCGATCACATTGTAATGTATAAATGTATCACGTCGTCGCGGTCTGCGTCTGGAGCTTACATAATGTTATATGTCAATTATATGTCGATTATATGTTGATTTTTTAAAACAAGACACTACAACCCAATGCTCAAAGCCTGTTACATATCCAGAGCCACAGCTCATCCTTCAACAGAATCACTGAGCCAACCTTTCCCAGTTCCCACCACCATCTCTCACTCAGACTCCTCCATGCTCTAGCCCTATAATGCTGGACGGCTTAACTTGGCCATCTGGGCCAGGCGTTTGGATGCGATTCTTGATGATTTTATCTCTGCCAATTTTATAATGCCAACTTTATATTCCAGCCAGTTATAAAGCAGTTGGGTTTCCAACCTTTGTCGGTGACACTCTTAAAGGAAGGAAGGGCAACGCGCCTGGGTGAGGACTGATGGCACCATGCTTGGTGTTTTTCAGGAAAAACAAGGTCGGGGATGTGAGGCTTCATGAAAACTAGCGGCTATCAATTCCATGCAAATGCTCGGGACACAATCGAGTCTTTTATTTTGGCAAATAAAGAAAATTCCAAGCAGATTTACTCCTAATTCATACTTAGCTCTAGGGAAAATGTCTATAAAACTGAGTTCTCCATAGTTACTATGGAGCATGGACTACAAGGAAAAGAGAAGTTAGTGGGTGTTCCTGTTTGCATATGACTTTCTAATTGATATAAGATACACAGAAGAATTAGATAAGCAACCAAATCCCCGACTTCACAGCGGTGTCAGTCATAGGAACACACAACCTGTCAGTCTTTGTAAGTCTCTTTGCGTCTCACAGGTGTGTGTGTTAAGAACACTCAAGGAGTGAGGAATCCTGGTTCCACCGCTAATGGGTAAAGCTCAGGACAAATTCAGAATTTGGGAGCCTCATTTAGCCTTTCTTTCTTTTTATAGTCACAGAATTCAACCAGTGTGGTGGAAAAAGCTTACAAGTAGAAGGGCGTGAGACACCAAGGCTTTTAAACTGGTTCTGCCTTATGCTTACACTCTCTGTGTGACCTCAGACAAATTACTGCCCTAGATTGTCTCACCTTCAAAATAGGAATAATAACCTCTCCCATCTTATTGGGTTGGAAGGAGCTGATGAATTAATATATGCAAACTACATGTGCATTATAAGTACGGGATGACACCATCGCCACCACCAGCACCGTCATCACCATTGCCACCATCATCACCACCACTACCATCATCATCATCATTTATTCCTGGCCATGGTGGTGGGCATCCCAGTAAGTGGGATGGGTCTACAGCAGAGTGTCTCAACCTGGGTACGACTGACGCTCTGGGCTGTGGTGGGTCCGGTCCTGTGCACTGTAAGCTGTTGAGCACCAAACTGGCTCAGATGCTTGTAGGATTGCCTTCCAGTTGTGATAACCAAAATGTCTGCAGACATTTCCAAATATCCCTTAGGGGTAAAATCACCCCTGATCGGCAACCAGTGACCTAAGGGGCAAGCCCTGTCTTCCCGTGAGATGAAAGGAGAGAGGAAAGAGCAAAGCTCTTTGGGCAGTATGGCAACTACCATTCTCTGAACATTTGAATAGGACTCCAAAAAGATATCCGCACCTACATCCCATTGCTTCTGGAGTATTCTTTTGATCCTTTTCCCAAATATTCTTCCTCTGAATTAGAAGTCAGCCGCCTAGTAGTGTTTGCCTCCAGGTGTCTGTCTCAGAAAGCCCACCTTTGTTTCCATCAATTCCCCTGCCCTTTGCGTGGAGAGTACACCAACTGCTTTAACTCTGCTGATCTTCCCAGTTACCCGGAATGAGGAATCTGAGGATACTGTAGAGGGATGCCTGGCTTGTGGCAATGTCATGGGTCCATTCACCTGGGAAGGACACAACTCAGAGAGTAGCCAGGGGAACCCACATTTTGCGTAATGCCACCCGCCCTTCCCCAAAGCCACGTGGGGAAACTCAGCCCCGAGCATCATGGGGTCCTCCCTGATTTGTGTCCTGCTTGGTCCTCTCCCATGAGATGGGCGCCTGCTCAAAGACCCCAACCATCTCTTTGACTCTGAAAGTGTCGTCAGTGTGTTCCATCTTGTCTGGATTCCTAGAGCTGATGTTGCTGAGTTGCCCCTGCTCCCTGAACCACGCTGGCCCAGCTGCAGAGACCAGGTTCCCCCTGTTCCAGCCTCAGGGATGTTTCCCTGATCTCACTCCTCACACTGGCTCTGGAGCCCCGCCAGAGGCCGAGCCCTGTATGCCGTTCTAGCCCCTTGCCAGGGAGGGGAGACAGGGGCTCTGCAACACTTCAGTAAGAATAAAGGATTTGAGGGGCCCCTGGGTGCCACGGTCAGTTAACGTCCAACTCTTGGTTTCAGCTCAGGTCGTGATCTCAGGGTCGTGAGATCGAGCCCTATATTGGGCTCCATGTTCAGTGGGGGGGGTCTGCTTGAGACTCTCTCTCTCCCTCTCCCTCTGTCTTACCCCTCCCCCGCTCACTCTCTCTCTCAAATAAATAAATAAATCTTAAAAAAAAAAAAAGGAATAAAGGCTTTGAAAAATTCAAGCACCCGGACACACAGTTCCACCCCTCAACACATCAGTTAGCTTCTTTTTTCTGTATTCCTGTCTAGTCCTTGTGTAGGCCCAAACATAGCTTGCACGCTTATTAAGGTATGAATATAATGATGTGTCCTGCTTTTCCATAGTTAATATCATATCATAAGCATTTTCCACTTTGCTTTAAAAATTACCATTTTAATGACCACCTAAGCTTCCATAGAGTGGTTATAAAATTCCTTACTTAACTGTTTTTCTGAGATCTAGTCTTTTTCTTTTTTCCCTGTTAAAGTTAATTCTGCAATTAACATTCAATACCTTCCAGAATTCAGAACTTTTTTCTTCTAAATTATTTCCTTGGGACAAATCCCCAGAAATAGAATTGAGTTCAAGGATATGCATGTTTATATGACTTTGTTATAGTTTGCTGATTGCCCAAAGGGTTGTCCCAGTGACCTTGGCGTGAGTAGTGTCGGAGTAATTATCTTACCACATCCATGCCACTATCTGTACTTTTTTAAATGGTAACAGATCATTTATCGTTGTTCTCGCCAGCATCTCCTTGATGACAAAAGGCAAACATTTTGCCTGTATGAATTTTATAGTTCCATCAGAGAGTTCGTGGAAGGGATGGAGGAGGGGGTTTATGTCCTAAGTTTTACTACCAACCACTCAACATCCCGCGTTGAGTGTACACGTGTCCTGTCCAAAGCCTGCCTCAGGCTCACCGTATCCGCAGGCTTTGCGGTTGCCGTGTTGCTCCTTCTCTCACCTCAGCCCCCGTGCAATAGCTCCTTACTGTTGTCTTTCTCTACTCGTGGCACCTAAACCCCTCATGCTTTGATCCCCCAGAACAACTCAGCGTTGGTCAAACCCATACAGGTGCGAACACCCTAAACGCAGAAGAACCAGCAGACCCAGAAGGCAGTGAGTGACCACGTGTTAGGCTCCGGCTCAGCACCGCAGGCTTACCCCCTTCGCAATGAAGTCACTGCTGACACGTCTGGACAAATAGGGGGCTGCACAAGGAATTCTGATGGGGAGAATTGTCTGTATCGCATCCTGAGCTTCCATCACGGAAGATTATCTGAGCGGGGTAGGTCTTCGTCACACCTGGCGGAGCGGAACCAGGCTTCTGCGAGATGTGACCGTGTTTTCCTTCTCCGAGCCGTAGAAGCCGCAGCAATGACCGTAACGCTAGCTCGCTGTTCCACAGCTCATCGGCCAGGCCGGGGACGGCGCTAAGGGCTCCCCATTTATTAACTCAATTAACCGCCACTGGAAGCGTATGGATTAAATATGAGAATTATGCCCAGTGCACAGGTGAGGGGACTGAGGCACAAAGGTCACCCAGAGCTGGAGTCCATTCCTAGACTCTGTGTGTCGCGCGAGCCTTGCAGGACGCCGAGCCCAGGGGGTGGAGGGGTGGGGTGCGTGGGGCCACGAACCCCCTCCGACTTTTCTCTCTGTCCACTCCTGGGCTCTCTCTGTGGTCAGCTCCTCGTCCAAGGCCGTTCAGAAGGAACACACGTTCAAGACCACAATGGGCTCAGGCCTTCTCCCATTCTGGGAGACAGGTTCCTCGAAACCCGATAACGCCCCCTTCCTCTCTGTCGGCCAGGGTTAAGGTCAGAGTGAGTGTGGCTGGATAATGGATCTCGGTCAGTTCTGCACGGCCGTTGTGTTTTGCTGCTCCTAATGTGGCCTTAAAAATCAATCCCATTGACATTAATAGAATGTTCTCATTAAAAATATATGAGACATGCTGAGTGGCATATGAATGGAAAATAAACATTATGAAATGAAGTCAGGGACTGTGCAGTCTACTCTTTCCTGACTTCTCTTTCTCTCCAAACTCTTAGGCCCTCACTCTGATGATTGCCAATTAATCACCAGTTATTCGTGCAAAATCAGCAGCAGCCCTGTCTAAGTGACAGCACCGTATGTCAGAAAGGACAGGAGCCTTGGGGTGGGATCTCAGCTGTGCCACCTGGGGAAGGTCCCTCAGCATCTGAGCCTTGTGCTTCTCTGCTATGAAACGCGGGGGGCCGAACCCCTCCTCACCGCCCTCCAGGCTCTAGGAACCCGCGTGAGGCCGTGGATGTCCCAGCTCTGCCTCCACACTCACTAACTCGGGCATTTTCACAAGTGACACACCTGGGCAAGCCTCAGTTTCCTTGTCAGTCAAGTGTGGATGACAGAAAAGGGTTGAGCGGGGCAATCGGGGAGGCATGGGTGCGGACATGGTTGGCAAACCCGAGGTCGCTGTGTCTACGTAATAGATGTGTCCCCTGCCGGGAACGCGACAAATCAAAACCAACGACAAAGGAAAGGACGGAGACCCTCGGTTCTCCTGGGATAGCTTTTCTTGCATACTAAAGGCGTTGCTTGCCCTATGCCATTCTCTTCTCCCCCATTGAGAGACTTTGGAGAGGCTCCCCGCTGGTCCCCAAGGCGACGCAGAGGGGAAGCTACGTGGGACACGCTCCACCTCCATGGCCCAACGTTAGAGGTAAATTAGTGGAATGCGAGCTTACTATGTGGGCTTGCAATGGCTTATTCACACCGCAGGGCCATCTGAGCTAATGTCAGCTGTGACATTTTGGGTCCTCCAGAAAGCAGACATTTTGGGGAGGTGGCATGACTTCTGGCTAGGGGTTGCCCTATGAGAGAAGTGGGGCTGGGCCAGGAAAATCTGAGGCGTGTTGGGGTCTGACACAATCCCCGCCCACACCAGCTCCTTTCCTGGAGGGGGAATAATGCTCCCCCTCGCACCCTGAAAGAAGGGCACGTCCTAATCCCCAGTGAATGTGCTCCTTTACATGCAGAACGGGACTTTGCAAAGCTAAGTGAAGGAACTTGAGATAGGGACCTTATCTTGGATGACTCAGTGGCCGCATGTAGTCACAAGACTCCTTATACGAGGGAGACTGGAGGGTCGGAGGCAAAGAAGGTGTGATGGTGGAAGCAGAGGTCAGAAAGAGAGAGACAGAAAGAGAGAGAGAAGGATGCTGCGGCGTTTTGGTGCCTTTGAAGATGGAAGAAGGGACCACGAGCCAAAGAAAGCCGGGAGCTTCTAGAAACTGGGAAAGACAAGGACATGGATTCTGTCCACTTGCAAAGCCTCCACAAAGAACCCATCCCTGCATACCCTTTGTAGACTTCTGATATCCAGAACTGTAACATAAAAAGTGCGTGTAGTTTAAAGCCGCTGAGATTGTATTAATTTGCGGTAGCACCCACAGGACGCTGATCACGGGGGGCCATCCCCATGGCTGCCATATTGCCTGTGACAGCCCAGGCCCTTCCGGCTCTGCACAGATACCGCGTGAAAAAGCTGCTGAGCTTTAAATTTCCCTCTCTCAAGGCACAGAAAAGGGTCAGCCTCAAAGAGCCTGGCAACTTTGCAGACTTTCGGCAGAACCCACACCCTGCTTTGGTGCTGGGCCTTCCCACTGCGGGCGCTTTGGCAGGCCCGGGGGGTGTGCCCAGTGCTGAGCTGGACGGCCCGTCTGGCACAGACCTGTGTCCTGCACAGAGTGGGCATCAGTCACTGTCCAACATGGAGAGAGGGACATGGGAGGGAGACAGCAAAGGGTTGTACCTCAGGAATTCGGGCTCTAAAATCTCAGGGACCCTGTGGACCGTTTCCCACCTAAAATGATTCCGCAGGTCTTGTCCAGATTCAATTTAATTTCTATTTGCTTGGTTCCTGAGCTCAGCCCCTGAACGTTCGCTCCAAAACCTGAATTTCTTGTGTCCCTTTCCAAATTCCGTCTCTAAACGAAGCCCCAGTGCGCTCGCCGTGACGCCACGATTTCCTGGTCCCTGGGCACTAGACGCACCCTCCTGCCCCCACAGGGCCCCGGTCATTTACCTGTGCCTGCTCTGGGCACTCACTTACATGTAGGCTCCAGGGGGCCGGCCCACTGAAGCCACCGCCCAGCCCCGAGAATGTAATCCCTGCTTTGTGGCCCTTTGGCTGCCTGAGTTTGGACACAGAAAAGCCCATTCCTTCTGACGAAGGGAGTGCCAAGGTTGACGTTGGTAAGATCTGACTCCAGGAGAGATGGCCAGGTCAGCACCAGCGTGCAGAAGGGTTCAAGGGGCAGGAGGTGAAGGGAAGAAATTCTAGACTGCACATTCACGGCGTAGGCCGATGGACGGGAAGACGGAGAGCACGGCCTGGGGAAAGCGAAGGCCTTTCGTGGGATGGGGAACCAGGTGAAGGCCTCCTTAAGACGGGGTTTCCAATGGAAACATCACACAAGCAGGTCTGATCACATAGGAAGGTCAGCAAGGAGCTCTGTGAAGGGGTGTGCCCGCTGCGAGGACGTGCAGGCCGCAGATCGCTCCGCAAAGGCCCGGCGGGTTATGCAAGAGCATCTCACAGTGTTCCTGCAGGTCCCAGCCGGGCGAACCCAAGCGCCCCCGACCAGCTTGCGCGCCGTCGGTCCAGGCCTCCAGCCTGCAGCGGCCGCTCCCCCGCGCAGAGCTCATTCCCACAACACACGAGGTGCTACGCAAACACCATCCGGAGATTAAGTGGCTGGTAAAATCTGATTGAAAAAGCTAAAGCCATCAGTGGGCACTTTTTATGGCTGAGGACAAGGGTGCTCACGGGCCACTTTTATGACCAGGCCGAGGACAAGGGTGCTCACAGGCCACCCAGCCACCCCAAAAGGGTCCTTTGCTGCATCGATTATAGACCATGTTTTTCTAAAACTTACCTTGGTTCTGTGTTTTCCAAAGTTGTAATCCATCCACAGGAAACTGCACGAGATGTTGGATAAAAAGACTGGTTGTGAACCATTTGCAATTCAGTGACTTCCAGGGCAATGACTCTGGATGCCTAGGGCAGTTTCTTACATAAATGTGTGTGATATTTTTCCAACACTTTTGAGGTTCAGTTTGGAGGTTTGGCATGCAAATGTTTTATTCATTAGTTCATTCATTCATTCAATTCAAGGATCCATTCAACAATTAAGGTCCACTGGGTGCCGGGTACTAGGGACAGCGAGAGAATCACAGTAATGAGCGTGGGCCCAAGAGCTTGCAGTCTAGAGAAATGGACAGATACAGAGCTGGGGTTGTCAAGAAAATCTGAAGACTGGGCAACAGTTGAGCTGAGGAGAGCACCCATGAAGGACAGACTGGTGGGGTCTGAGCTGTTTGACATGTTGGGGCTCCGGTTGTCGGGGAGAGGAGGTAAGAGGGGCTGGTTGGTGAAGGGGCCTCGAGGGCCACAGCAAGCAACCTGGCTTCGTCCAGACAGTGCAGAATCTGTGATGGGACACTTCGTGGGGATCGAGTTCAGTTTGTTCTCTGTGATTTTACTGTGTCCCATTGGGCTCCTACTCTTTCCTGCAACAATCCTTGTAATGCCATTTATGGTCCTATAATGCATTACTTTAAAATCCCAATCTTTTCCTCGTACCTATGCAGAAACCAACAAGAAATAGTGCATCCTATTGTCAGATTTTGCAAAAGTACTAAGATGTTTTGAAAACTTGATCTATGATCATTTTTATGTAAAATTTATTTAAGAATTTAATATTTTGAGATACCACCTTACACAAGTTACAATGGCAAAACTTAACAAGGCAGGAAACAACAATTGCTGGAGAGGATGTGGAGAAAGGGGATCCCTCCTACATTGTTGGTGGGAATGCAAGTTGGTGCAGCCACTCTGGAAAACAGTGTGGAGGTTCCCCCAAAAGTTAAAAATAGAGCTACCCTATGATCCAGCAATTGCACTACTGGGTATTTACCCCAAAGACACAGATGTAGTGAAGAGAAGGACCATATGCACCCCAAGGTTCATAGCAGCATTTGGCTTCCACAATAGCCAAACTGTGGAAGGAGCCGAGATGCCCTTCAACAGACGAATGGATAAAGAAGATGTGGTCCATATACACAATGGAATATTACTCAGCCATCAGAAAGGATGATCACCCAACATTTACATCGACATGGATGGAACTGGAGGGGATTATGCTAAGTGAAATAAGTCAAGCAGAGAAAGATAATTATCATATGATTTCACTTATATGTGGAACATAAGAAATAGCATGGAGGACATTAAGAGAAGAAAGGGAAAAATGAAGGGGGGGAAATCAGAGGGGTAGATGAACCATGAGAGACTATGGACTCCGGGAAACAATCTGAGGGTTTCAGAGGGGAAGGGGTGGGGGATGGGCTAGGCCAGTGAAGGGTAGTAAGGAGGGCACGTATTGCATGGAGCATGGGTGTTATACGCAATGAATCATGGAACACTACACCAAAAACTAAGGATGTACTGTATGGTGACTAACATATCATAATAAAAAAAGAATTTAATATTTTGCTCAAAAGTAAAAGAAACCTTACTTATAACTTACTTTTCTTGTATTTATGGACAGATTATTGGCTTAGAGAAGATCAGAAGGCAAGCTTTCTTAATCCGCAAGTTTACCACCCTAGCCTAGATCCTGAAGAAATGTTAAGTGGACCTACCAGAGAATTCATCGACTTCATGAAAAAAAGGAATCTATGTCAAACAAACTGGGGAAAACCGTAGTAAGAAACAAAAATATGGCAAGCATTCCTGTTTCCTTGGTTTCTTACATGTTAATAATTTACCTTACTGTGTTTTATGCCACAAAATACTGTCAATGGTGTTATGGTGGAATAGTATTTATTATGCAGCTAAATTGCTACGTCATTTTGAAACTAATAATTCAGTATTTGAAACTAATAATTCAGTATTTAAAGTCATTGAATGTCTAAATATAGGCATGATGGGCTCTTTGAAAGCCAAAAATGTGTTTTACAGCTTTTCAAACTAGAAATGATATAGCCAGGGAAGTCTCTTTCAGGGCTGGAGAAGTGCACTCCTTAACGAGACGACTAATAAAGCCTCGTTAAGCCACATTGCTGAATGCCTGCTGGAGGAAGTCAGCCAAAGAAATCATGGTGATGCTACTTTCTGATAAGATCAGTCATGATATTAAAGAACGCAATTTTTAAGAATTTTGTAGAATGAAATACGTCAACACATTTGGGAAAGCTGTCTAACTCAATGAACCAGTATCTTCCAAATTACCATACATGATATTACAAAGCCATGAGTAAACAATTCATTCAAAGAATAAGATAAACCCACAGGTTTTAATATAAAAGAGGACAAAAAGTTTGTTGCTGTGATTTCAGACTCCACACAGCAAACGATCTTTGAGAAAACTCCACTTGTTGAATTTTGGTGCAGTATCAAAGAGGAATACCCACGATTGCCAAAAAAAGCTATGAAAATACTCCTCCCATTTCCAAGTACTTGCCTGTGTGGGGTCAGGTTTTCTTCATAGGCTTTAACCAAGACAGCATATGGCTGTAGCCGGCATGCTGAGTCAGATGTAGGGGTGACACGGTGTTCTAACAAGCAGGACGCTAGAGAGATTTGCAGTAATCGTCCTTAGAGCCATGATTCGTGTTTGTTCCCTCACTTCTTGGGAGACTCCCATTCTCCCTGCCCCCAGATATCACCTTTGCTGGTCCCCAAGGCTTGCCAAGAGGAACAACCCAAACCCTGGCTCCTGAGAAGTCTGAGCTCTCGATAATCACACTTCTCACGCTGGACGGCTGCAGTTTTGTTCACAGCCACAACTGGCCAAGGCAGCACTTAGAGGAACCCAGATGGATCACAGGAGTTCTACACCCTCTCCCCCGCCCCCACTATGTAACCAGGGCTGTACCACCAAAGAGAGAAAAAGAGAGAGAGACACACACACACAGAGCCTTGCAAAAATGTAACACAATACCTCTCTCCTTTCCAATAATTTGTTTTGGAAAATGTAGCCACTTTTTATAAAAATTATATTACTTACATTACATGTGATGGTCACCTGGCATTTATTTTTAAATGATTTAGCAAATAAATATTTTAAATAGTTCTCGGTTTTAATTTCTAATAGGTGAATATTAATGGGTGTAACAGACATCAAACAAGAATTCTTTGAAGTCCTCAATCATGTTCAAAAATGCAAGGGAGTCTGGAAACCAAAAAATTCAAGAACCTTTGATCTGGAAGAGTAAATGCATTAGAATCGTCCAATTTTTGGAAAGGAAGAGAGAGAAAGAGGAATTTCCCTTCGCGATTTTAAACTGCATTATAATATAAAGCGGGGCACCTGGGTGGCTCACTGGCTCACTGGGTTCAGCACCAACTCTTGATTTCGGTTCCAGTCATGATCTCAGGGTCCTGGACTCAAGTCCCATGTTGGGCTTTGTGCTCAGTGGAGAATCTGCTTGGGATTCTCTCTCTCCCCCTGTACCTCCCCCCACTCTCTCTCTCTCAAATAAATAAGTAAAAATTATAAAAAATAATATAAAGCAACAGGGTGAAGTTGGTAACAGAAAACACATATTTGGTCCAAAATATATATATAAATATCCAATGAATGATAAAAGTAGCATTTCAAATTGGGGATGGAGGTAAAGATTACGTAATAACTATTTATTATTTTTAAATCCCAAAAAAAGTTACAAGACAAGAATAAAGCATAGAGAAAATACCTGTAATATGTTTTATAAAAGGTTACTAATATAGTTAATATGTAAGGAGCTCCCAGTAATTAATAAGCAAAAGGAGAATCACATGATTAAGCGGATAATGGGCTAATTCTCGAAATATGTTTTTCAAAAGCCTAATGAACACACGAAAGAATATCTTTCTCATTAGCAACAAAGAAACAGAAGAGTTAAAATCAGATATTATTTTTGTTGATTGTATTAGCAGAGAAATTTACTCTTGGTCCTGGGAGCGATTTGGGGGAAATAAGCACTTTGATCATTATTCTTGGGACTTAATCAGTTCAACTTTTCTGAAGCAGTCTTGGTCAATCTGTAACAAATTATTTTAAAATGTGCATATTTCTTAACCACGAACTTTCATTCTGGAGAATTCACACTAGCAAAAGCATCCAGCAAAGGCACAGAGGCTATGTAGAAGAATGTTCTTCAAACATTGTTTTTATCAGAGAGAAATTAAACCAACCTAATAATCCACCATTAATAAGGGGTCATGTCAATAAAATACGGTGTAACCTTACCATGACATGCTATGCCGTCACTAACAATGACAAGGACTCGTGGAAAGACACCCGTGACAAATCATAGGCTGAAAGTGGTAGATTATAAATTAATATGTACAGTATGAACCCTTGTGTGGGGGACGTCGCCTGTATTCACCAATATGTGGTCTTCCTCCTTTTCGGGGTGAGCAGAACGTCATATGTTTCAGATTCATTGAAGTTAAGTGGAATCATAGGACCCGTTCTGGCCAAGAAAATGTGTGCAGAAGTGACTCGTTTCATTTCTGGGCTGAGGCAGTAAAAAGCTGATGCTGGATGTCCAGTCCCTTTTCCCCTCCGGCAGCCACCGAGAAGGCCATGCGGTCCAGACCGTGCGGTCACAAGACAAGAGTCTCTGTTAGCTTGGCTCACAGAGTGGCTGAGTCGAGTGGAGCCCCTGCCAGTCTGTGTTGGAAAAGTATGAGGAATAAATCTTTGTTTTATTAAGCCACTGAGAATCCAGAGTTAATATATTGCTGCAGTAAAACTTAGCTAACATGAGTAATATGCTATTTTTTTAAATAAAATCACAACAAAAGGAATGTGCGGGGTGCTTGGTAAAATATCTGGAAAATTGTATTCCAGACTTTAAATTGTGACTTTCTCTGGGTGATCTATTTTCATAGCTGTAATTTGATCTGTTGTTTTTTTTTCTTCAGCTTTCTACAATACACATGTATAATCAGAAACACTGAAGCTGTTTCCATTTTGGAAAATGAAAAGTACATTGATAACATCTCAGGGAGAATTATCTGGTCATTTGAGGGCTTACTTCTGTCTACTCACATTCAGCTGTTATTGGGGGAAGACGAGAACTGCCAAGTCTGCGTTTCTAAATAAACAGGCCTATCTGTCTGGGCAAGGGTGTGTTTGCCTTTTGGAAGGGGGCCGAGAGGGGCCAGCACCGAAATGAAATGTCAGATTGTCAAAGTGGGTGGATGTCAGGTGATCAGACCCTCGAACACAGAGCTACAGAAGCAAGGACGCTGAAGGGGAAAGGGGACGTGGATTGAATGAAACCACTGAGCCAAGTGACCCAACGCGTCTTGACTCGACTCCAACAGTGTCCTGGGGGAGCGAGCATAGCCATTGGAAAAGCCAGAGACCTGCCAAGATCTGCGAACTCAGCCGCATAAGCTAAGGTTCTATTTGTTCATGTTTGTTTACGGAATGTTATTGATTCTGGGACAGAGTACCTGAAAAAATATATATATTTATATAATAAATATATAAATATACATAATATATATTATTTGTATAATATATTATATATATTTATTTATATTATATTATATATATTATATTAAATTATTTAAAATATATAATATATATATATTTTTTTGTTCTGGACAGAAAAGACAAGCAGGGACATTGGTGCCATCGCATGAGGGGCACTAATGCTTGCTCACATTTCTGTGCTCCCAGTGCCTCCTACACTTCTCATCACTTCGTCTTGCTCATGGCTACTCACGGCCAAGGCAGGAAGAGCTGAGGAGGCAGCGTCACGGGAGAGCGAGGGCCTTGGACGTCCGCCTTCCAAGGCGCAGGAAGGAGGCTACATTTGGGGGAAGGCTGGGAGGGGGGAGGCTGTGTGTCATGTGTAGTTTACTCTCCCCCATGGACTGGTAGTTTCCGGTTTCTGGAATCCTTAGAATTTCCCAGGGTTAATGATCCAAGCAACAATTTTCGTATCGGTATAAGCAATCAAATAAGTATCTACGAGCCTTTGTAGGAGGCAGCAGCTGAGGTGATAATAATTTGCCATGCCGGTTATGGCCTCTCATGTCTCAGCGCCAAACCTGGCCCGTTCTGCTTGTCTCCAAGATGCTGGAGTGGGACCTCTGCAGACCATGTTTCTGCTCCCTGCTGGGTCTGGCAGTAGGGGTGCTGGAGGGAGGTTGGGGGGAGGCTGGCAGGCTGCAGGGAGGCTGGGAGGAGGCTGACGGGCTGAAGGGAGACTGGGGGGAGGCTGTCAGGCTGGAGGGAGGCTGGCGGGCTGGAGGAGCGGGCAGGCTGACAAGTAAGATACAAGACACCCAGATACATTTTGATTTCAGCGCAATAACAGGTCATTGTTACTATAAGCATGTCCCCGATCTTGCCTGACGTATCCTAAAAAAATGATGTGTCGTCGATCTGCATTTTAAGTTTGGGCATGCTGTATTTTTATTTGCTAAATCTGACAATCCTCAGGGAAAGGATGCATTAATTCGTGTTCCTCCTCAGACTCTTCTTTGCCCCGGCCGCTGCAGTGTGCTCCAGGAGAAGCCGCTGAATTCGCTGGACCGTTTGTCCAACCCTTGCGTGTAGAACCAGCCAATTTCACACCCTCAGTGATGCCACCACCAACTGGCCAGTGTCCCCTCCTCCGAAGTCTGGGTCCCGGCATCGCAGACCCTCCTCCAAGTTCAGAGACACTGGCCCCAGCCAGGCAGTACCCCCTTCACAGAAATCTGCTTTAACTCAGAGGTAATTTACACTTCCTTCCTCTGTCCCCCTAGCCTTAGGGATGGTAGTTGCTACTTCTTAAGACATGCGTATTTTATTTTGGCCTTTTCAGTTCTTTGGTAACTAATGAGCAATTCTTCATAGTAAATTTTCTCTGTTAAAATGAGGGATGTGGTTTTTCTTTGGATTGGGCTTGCCCGATGCATCCCCTCCATAGCTAAACCTGGTGCAGGCAAAGCAAGTGGCAGGGAAAGCGAATGGTGGCACGTCGTCGTAAAGCAGAGGGGGAAGGTGGGTGGTTGTTCGGACTCTACTAGGGCTGGGGGAATGCGATGCCCGGGAACCAGCCTCGGAGGAAGCAGGCTCTAGGGAGTATCCCGCAGAAGGTCTACAGAATTGCCTGACTGAGAGCGAGAATGACTGCGTTCCAGGGGCTGGTACCAAAGTGAAGAGAAGCGACAATAGGCCGTGGCCCAGGATTCCGCAAAGATGTGGACATGAACGTGAGAGGCAGGAAGGGGAACAGGAATGGATCGGTGGTTCCAAATGAGGCCTTGGGGAGCCCGCAAGAGCAAGTTTTCCCCCTTTCTTGCAGCAGCGAGCAGGAACGAGACCTGCATGGGACTCGCCCAGAGCCGAAGTTCCACGGAAGCCAGGGGGGCAGATGCAGCTAAGCAAAGCACTGGAATGCAGAGACCTTCCCAGGGGGCATGTGGGAGCAGAGAATAAAGGAAGGGACAGGGTGGCATGAGGGGGGCACCGACTTGGGTTAGAATCTGCCGAATTGGGCTGCAGAGGGTTGCGGCAAATTTCTGACTTGGGCTCTTCAAAGACTGGTGGCAACAGAAAGGCCCTTCGTGTGACTCACCACTTCCTTGTTCGTCCGCCCCTGAGAGCAGGTAGAAAGGGGACGGCCCCTAGCCTGGGGCAGGTGCTCATCAGCTCTCCCGCTGCTTCCCGAGGTGGCTATAAGAGTTTCCCACCGCTGCCATAACAAGTTACCACACACTCAGGGGCTTAACCATCCTGCGGTTCTGGACGTCAGAATTCCAACGTGGTTCTCACTGGTCCAAAATCTAGGTGTTGGCAAGACCGGGTTCCTTCTGGAAGATCTAGGGGACAATCTGCTTTCCTGCCTTTTGCAGCTTCTAGAGGCTCTGCCCGTCCCCCGGCTCAGGACACACGTGACTCTGACCTCCACTTCTGTGGTCGCACCTCAGACGCTCCTACTCCCCCTGAGACTTGGGTTTTCCCCAGGAATGCAGGCGAATGTCCCATCTCAAGGCATGTGGCTTTAGTCACGTATGCAAAACCCCCTGTCCAAGGTAAGGTGACATACTCACAGGTTCCAGGAGTTAGGGTGCAGACAGTTCTGCCTCCCCCAGGTGCAAGGACAGTTTCAAGTGTACCAGTCCCTTTGACTATTCTGGGGTACAGGGGGGTCACTCACGTGTTTACAGTCCTAATGACCCTCTAGTGGGAGGGGCAGGCCCCTGTGGGTCTGTGCTGGGCGCCAGCAGGGGTGGCAGTGAAAAAGTGTGGACGGCTGGCTTAGGTCTCCCCTGGCATGCTCGGAGCAGGTCACGTGAGCAGGGACGGTAGGGGCATCCTTCCCAGTGTAACCAGTTCCCCTGACCCACTGGACTGCACACACCCGTCTTAGCCTCTAACCCAAGAGGACTCCAGGTAAGTAGTGAACGGAAGAGAAGGTGACGAGAGGAACAGGGACAAGCTACAGAGAGGTGACGCGGACAGAACGCTCTTGGGGTGTTGCTGCCACCCGGACCCTCACCGGATCTCACCCCAGAGGACAGACATCCTCCCGTAGAGGCCCGGCCCGGACGGGAGCCAGTTGGCGGTACCATACCCAAAGAAGTTTTATTTGTGACTTAGCAGCCAAGACTTCTGTTCCAGAGCACCTGCCAAGTTGGCCAGAGGAGAGGTTTTCTGAATGTGCTAGGCCAGAAAAAGCAACCTCGATTTGCTCACATGACCCCTCGTCTGACAGGTTTAAGAAACACCAGAAGTTAATTATCTGAACCTAATTTCCCGACTAGAGTAATAAAGGCACAGAGATGGCGGTCAGTGGCTCCCGTGCAGCCTCTGGGGCGAGAGGCCTGGAAGGCAAGCCCCTCCCCAGGCCAGGCCGGTCCTGGCCACCACTCCATCCACGCCAGCCCGCCAGGCATGGGGCTCGGGACGCAGGCCAACAGTTGCATAAGCAAAAAAGTACATACAATGGCAAAGGGGTCACCTTTCACTACACATCTCTGGCCTCCTGGTGGACATCTATTTTTTCAGTGATGGTAGGCTCTCCAGGTCTTTCTTACTTGATCTGTTACCGTATCCCTCCCCTAACTTTGCAATGAAGCAGCAGTCACAAAGGGATTAAGTGACTCAACAAACATTTACAGGACTTGATGCACTGGCCACGCTGGTCTCTGGAGCATTGCAAACACGGTGGGAGCCGTCCCTGCCCCACGGGACCCATGAGCAGGGAGACAGCGGGGGTGAGTGGTCGGGAGTCTGGAAGGGAAGGTCATCGCACACTGCAAACAGCCACAGAGACTGTTCAGGGGGCTGGGCGAATACAGCTCTCAGTCGGGGGACAGGGACTGTTTCCAAGAGAACGGAGAGTCTGTGCTGAGCCCCAAGGGACCCAGGTGGAAGGAGAATAAGGGGTAGACATGGCAGGGCTTTTTCTGGGGGACAATTGGGTTACAATTTATAACAGTTCATAAAGGGCAACGGAGAGAAAGAGGAAGCAAAAGGAAATGGGGTGTATGGTTCTTGCTTTCAGGGACCTGACGTCTTAAATGCACACGTAGCAACAAAGCCATAAACCAATGGGCAGGGGAGGGGGTTGGGGGGGACAGGTGTCTGCATCTGGGTTTGGAAGGAGGTACGTGGGGGGCGGGTCCGATTTCTGGGCACGTTGGCAGCCTGAGCCCAGTTTTGGGGGCATTCCCAAAGTCTATGAACAGGCGATGGTTCTAAGACCCAAAAAGTTCCAGACGGCTGACAGGTGCCTCGGGGCTCCCTCATCATCCAAGCTGCTGCGTGGACAGGGAAATAAGAAAGGCTCCTGAACGCCCACTGCTGAGGAGTCGGGGGACCCGGAGGCAGACGCTTTGCTCGGCTGCTTCCAGGTTTTTCCCAGCCGCCTTCAGCGTGTCTTCCCGGGCTGCTCCCTGTGCTCCCCGGGCACACCGGCTCTGCTGAGCAAGGTCTAGGGTGACAGTTGTGCTGAGCCCAGGGCCAGGCCTTCTGCTCCTTGCTCAATCCCCCCAGTCAGCCTTCCTTCCATCCTTCGAGGGTGACCCAGCCTCCCATCCACTTTATAGGAACTGGAGCCTCAGGCAGTGAAGTGCTGTGTCTAGTGTCTCATACACACAGAGTGTTCCAGAACTGGTCTGACTGCAGAGACTGCGCTCTGAATATTGCAGGAGGATGAGATGCAGAGAGAGAAAATGATTGCGCATTATGCTGCCTTTAGGGAAAAAATAAAAGACTTTGCATTTTTTTTTTTTTTAGATGATACAGCTCCTGTCGCTCCCAGCTCACCTGCGTGCAGGTGGGAGAGGGAAGGAAGCCCGAGGGGACGGGTCTTCCCCTCGCGCGGCTGGAGAGACTTCAGAGCAACCAGACTCCAAAGGCCAAACCCAACACGGACTGTCCTCCTGGAGGTCCCCAGGGTGTCAGGTCACTGTGTCCCAGGGTTTAGTCTCAGCGAGGGCCGCTGGGACTTCCCTTGTTAGTGCTGGAGGGCAGGGGCCGGCCTGAGATGCAGAGACGACGGGGAAAACAAGGGAAGGACTTGAGAGGTGCCCAGCAAGGGGCTGCTAGAAAAATAATAGTTTTTTCTTTTTCTTTGGACTCTGGGAACAGAGACTTTTTGAGCTTTTTATTAAAGTGAACATAAATCATAAATCACAAATCATAAGCACACGGCTTCATGAACTGTCACGAACGGGACACATTCATGCAGCCAGAAGCCCGTCCAAGCAACAGCAGGGCCAGCACTGCAGACCCCACCTGTGTGTCCCTTTCCTGCATGGTCCTCCTCCCCACAAGGGTCACCCGCCTTGCACCCCAACACCGGAGATCAGTGTTGTCTGTGTTTGAACTGCCCGTGAGTGGGGCACTAAACACTCGGGCACTAAAGGGCACTAAACACTCGGGCACTAAAGGGCACTAAACACTCATGCGTGGCGCTCTTCTGCCCAGCACTACTTGTGGAAGCTTCGTCCGTATCGCTGGGCATGGTCTCGTTTCCGTTTATTCATTCTTGTTAAGGGATAGTATCTATTTCGTGTTATGAATAGACCTACCCATTCTACTACTGATGGACATTTGGGTGTTTTCCACCTGGGGGCGAGTGTGAACATTCTTATATAAGTATTTGGGTGAATCTTGTGTGCATTTTAGAAAATCATATTTTAGTATCTGGTTTTAAGTGTGCTCTTCTCCCCACTGCCCTTACCGGCTTCATCTCCAAACCTACAGTGAGGTGTTCCGTATCTGCACCACCTGTACATCTATATCTATTTCTAGCTCTATCTTGATATAAAGTTCAAAATCCAAAAGCAGAGATGAAATAAAACTAAAGTCCCAGATGTCATCCCCACTAGATCAGGGAAGTACGCGTTGGTAGATTCACCAAACGCAATTCGATATTGCGTGATGGGGTGGGGGGCGCAGTTAAAGGATGTGACAAGAAAGAGAAGGAGGCTTTATGGCTTGGTTGCCCCTCGCTGAGACTCCCATGGCTGTGGCCGCGTCACCTCCAGGGAATGGGCATCTCAGGGTTCCAGGCAGCTGCCATCAGCAGTTTCTGTGTATCGGTGGGGACGGTACAGGTCCCCAGACAGGACAACCAGAAAGTCCAAGCTCGGCCGCACATCCCTCAGAGCTGACCCGTGTGCATCCTTCTCTCCTTCACTCTGATTTTGTGGTTTGGTTACGCGGCCTTCCTCTGCTGTGCAAACCACACGTCATGTGTGCGGCTGGCGAAGTGTCCTCTGGGCTGAGCAGAGACACATCTTCCGGAGCAGAGTTAGCCTGAGATAATCATGAAAAAGCCTAAGAGAACACATGCGTAAGTGCATATGATTGAACACCGGAAGGAGGAACAGAGAGAGACAGACAGACAGGAGAGAGAGGAGGCTATCCAATCAGAGCTGAGATCTTGAAAATGAGACCCAGACAGTTGTCTCCAAACCCGTAGAAAAGACTGACCGGTAGTCTTAGTGGGGGGCACTAAGCCTGCCAGTCCCGGGACCTTGCAAGTGCAGAGGTCTGGGAGGGAAATACCTGGTGTGTAATTGTCAGCCCCTTCTGGTTCCAAAGTCTGCATTAGGGAAACGCGTGAAGCTCATGAAAGAATCCTGCAGTATAAATGAGAACTTCTGTTTCCACATCAAAAGCTGGGAGAGAGAGACACTACGGGGCTTGAAAAAAAAAAGCTGCAAAATTCTCTCGGAGCGTCTCCTAGCTCTGTGAAAACACACATTAATATTGATGCCTTTTCAATAAAGGTTTGTGAACAAAAACCTCTTCCCAGAGGAAGTCAGCCAAATTGCTGCATTCCAGATAATTTTCCATATTTCCTCCAAAGTTTCTGTAACTTGCTTTGATCCATCGTGAGAAGAAAATAAAGAACATTGTTTCCCAGGAATATGTTTCAACAAAGACCTCCACTTCGAGACAGCGTGGGGACCGTACTGAGCTCGCGAGCTCGCGGTGCCGCTGTCGCTCTTACCAAGATCAATGTCGCCGCATGCGACAGTGCGCCTGCCTCAGAGCACGCCGTCCATAGCGCCCCGTGCTCCTATCCCCTGCAGGGAAGACGGGTGATTAACTGCAAAGAACGTCCTCGTCTTCGACACCGGTGGGTTAGGAAGTTCTGACGGTCAGCCTAAACTGAGTCTTCCCCAACGTCACCAGTGTATTTCTGTATGTTTGTTTTTACTCTGCATCCCAGGCAGACCTCGCCTGAGATTTCCCAGCGTGTTCCATGGTCTAGGAACTTCCGTCCATGGGCTGCGGAGACCGTCAGGGACCAGCACAGGGAACGCTCGGTCCCGCCGTGGGGACAGCGGGTCGATGCGCGGGAGCTGCGGAAGCTGCAGAAGCCGCGGCCTGACCTTGCTGCCCTGGGGATAGCATGAGGCACAGACCTGCAAACCAAAAGCAAATAACATCCTCAATAGAACTGAAGCCGCGTGCTATTAGAAATGAAATAATTACACGTCAATACCGCTGAGATGCTGTCACAGTGTCATCTGGAAGTCATGAGTCTATGGAGGCTGCAGGCTACCATTACACCAAAGAGAGCAGGAAAATCAGCCTTCTCCTCATCATAATAGCACGGGGAGAACGTGGGCAGCTGAGGACCCCGAAGCAGATACGCATACTCGCTCCCTGATACGGCCAACCCAAGTTCACGGCCACGAGCGCTGCGGCTCGTGCTGGACGTCCAGAGGGGAACCACGCAGACCAAGCGGTGCCCTTGTGGGGAGACGGATCGTAAGGGCAATGGAAACCCAAAAGAGGGGGTTCGCGGGAGGAGCAATGTTGACTGGAGCCAGTGAAGGCCTTTCTTAGGGGGTGACCTTTGAGGAGAGTTGGGGTGACGCGTGGGAACAGGGGAGGAAGCTTCTGGTAAAAGATTGACAATGGACACACGCTGACAAGTCATTCAGTGATAAAATTAAATGGCCTGCAGTATTTTTAAGGCTCCCATTTTGCCACAGTTCAAATACCTGCACTTAGAAATAACAGTAAACTCCCTTAAGCCATCAAATTAGAATTTTTTTAAAAACTGATTACTCAGTGTTGGGAAAGAGGTAGGAGATTGTCGTTTCCACGCTGGCTTTTGGCGATACATATCAAGACTTCAGAAAACCGTGTTGTTGGTGTCTCAATTCTACTTCTAGAAACTTAAACCGTGAAAAGTTCCAGCCCCCACGTGTAGTCTACGAGGCCATTTGCGCTGGAGCAGGATGGCCCCGGGGCGCCGGGCGCATGCAGACGCTGGACTCAGTGAGGACACACCCAGGGCCAGGGCCTGCGTGTTTGGAAGGTGGGGTCGAAATGGCTCTTTTATTTCATTTTTTGTGCTATAATCTGTTTTCCAGTCTTCTTTCTTTAGAGTCTCCTATTTATTTTTTTTATTTTTTAAATTTTTATTTGTTTAGACAAGATTTATTTATTTATTTTTAATAATATTTTTTTATTATATTATGTTAGTCACCATACAGTACATCCCTGGTTTTTGATGTAAAGTCTCCTATTTATGAACAAAAAGCACCCAACAAATGTTTAAGAAATATTGGCCTGCACTCACACAGTCCAAGGGAGAACTTGGTTTGCACTACCTGACGTCTGAGCAGGCTAGCTGGGAAGGTCTAGTCATCAACGCTCGGTGCTTCTACGGAGGGAGGGGGTCGGTCACGGCAGTCGGAGGGCCGGAGGGGAGGTGCCCCATTTCGTGCGTCCTCATCTGATGGGCATAAATGTCAGACTGATGGCAGTGAAGGCATGTTGCAGAGAAGTTATTACGTGACATGGGAATTTGGATATATCGAAAAGAGTTGGAGAGACGAGGAGAGATTTGGTATAAGGAAAGGATGTCTCCTAAATCTGCCAGGGAAACTGTTGCAGTGTAAAGGTCGGAAGAAATATGAGAAGCGTCGGGGCTGCAGAGCCTGGGCCTGGGACCAGAGAGGCAAGGCATATCAGTCACGGGGATGTCTTCAACCCCAAGAACTGGCCCAGCTCCCCTGCAGAGAACCACGGCTTTGTGTCCATGGGGTGAAGAACACACGGCTGTGTCTTCAAACTTACAAACTGCGTGTTGCTCTAAGTTCCATGGTTAATGACCTCAAAGGAAAGATAGATATTTGAATAATTCCTAAAAGGAAAGAAACAGAACAATGAAGAAAATGAAAGGAAAAAAAGAAGGAAGGACGGAGGGAGGGAGGAAGGAAAGAAGGGGAAGGGAGGGGAGGGGAGGAGAGGGGAGGCAAGGAAAGTAGATAGGAAAAAGAGAAGAAAAGTAACACTGTTAATAACATCTTTTAAAAAGCCACTGGAGAGTAGAGAAAGAACTATATTCAGAGTCAATGGAAATGGACCCTGGCCCCTCGCTCTGACCATGTCTGACCTTGAGAAAAATCCCTTAACCTCTCTGGATCCCAATTTCTTTTCCTACAAAACTGGTGGGGTTGCTGGTAGACTTTACAGGCTGTAGGGGAGGGTTTAGACTAAATCCAGCAGGTGTAGACCGGTACTGCTGATGCCTTATTTTTGTCCCACAGGTGAGCACAGCAGTCTCATACACATGATCAGGGGCTGACCTTGAGTGGAAATTGTACCAGAGTCGTCCTCTTCCCACCACCCCTTGGCAGGGTCCCATCAGAAGAGAAACAGAACTATAAGTTGGGGGGCAGTCCTACGTGCCAGCTGCCTTCTGGAGGGTGGAGATCTGCCCATGGCTTGGGCAGTGGTGACGACATGGGTGGCCTGGGCGGTGATTGGTCAGAGTTCTGAAACATGGCTTTGTGTGTCAGAGCGGAAGGGCTGGGGTCATCTGGTGGTACCTGATGCTCCCTGGTCACGGTTCCCAGGTCCCAGAGATCCAAACATTGCCGAAGACAAAGAGGGAGTGAGCGTTTGGTGAGGAAGCTGGAGTTTTGGTAGAAAATGTCCTCAGGGGGACGGGAGCACCAGAGGGTCCGGTGTATAGGATTGGAGGGCTCTTCGGGGAAAGGTCAAGATAGGGAGCAGGAAGCAGGAGTGGGAGGGTGGGGGAAAGGTGAGCTAGGGACTCAGATTTGGGATGGTGGCCAGGAACGCATGGAATTAGCAAGCCTCATGATTATGAAAAGATCAGTGATTAAAATTTTATTTTGGAAGGACCTGAGCTTCCGTGAACCATAATGTCCTAGGTGCTGAAGACGTATTTATTCGGCTGATTTTTCTCATCTGGACCTTTACGATAGTCTCTTAGTGGATTTTTTAAAATCTCCAGTTGTAACCTCCAGGCAAGTCCAGCCTCCATACTCCCACTAGAATTATCTTCTTAAAATATGGGTCAAGGACCTACCCCTTCCCTGTTGGAATACTTCGTCAGCTCCCCGGCACGTTAAGGAAAAGCTACACATAGCGTCAAACACGTCATTGAAAGCCCGGCCCAATCTAGCCTATCCGACGTCAGCTACACTGCCCGGCCCCCCTGTTCCCTCGCCTCATGCCAATCACACGGGGCTCCCCGCACCGGGGAGGGTGGAATATGGGGAGCATTCGGGTCCAAAGTCAGTTTGCATGTGTCGGAACGCCAGTGTCATGACATACAGCGACCGGGTGACCTGATTTAGTTACTGACCATCTCTTCACACTTCCCACACTCCGGAAGGGGATGGTAGTGGTGTCTCCTCAGAGCGTCGTCATGAGGATTTAATACGGTCATGCAGGTGCAGCCCTTAGGTCACAGTCGTGCACCGAGTATGTGCTCAACAGACGTTAGTGATTCTAGAACAAGCGTTCACATTTCCCGCGACGCTGCACCCTCCTCTTTGCAGGAAATGCTCCTCCTGCCTTCCCCATCTCAAAACCCCTTGTTTCCTCCCAAATCCCAGCTCAAATATCACTTCTTTGAAGCTTTTAGAGCTTTTTCCTTTTCCTGTTTTCCAAGTTAAAATTAATCACTGACTCCGTGCCCCCGTGAGATTTATCCAGAGCCAATTAGGGCGATAACAGCACTTCACTTAAATGAACTGCTTAAAGCAGCTTTACCTCGAGCAAACCAAGAGCGGGCTCCCCACTCCGCTAAGGGCCCCAGGCAAACTCAAGCTCCACCGTCTTCGAACACAAGCCCTGAGAAGGCAGGACCCAGGCTTTCCTCCACCTGTATGCGCCGAGGGTCTAAACACTGCTCAGCACTTAGCAGGCGCTCGGTAAAGGTCTTTTGGGCCAAGTGGAATGGAATGGAGTAAAGTTATGTTTCGGGGATAGAGAGACATCCAGCACCCAGATCCCTGAATGCAAGTAACATTATCACAAGGTTTAACTATTTTGAAGGAAAATTGTAAACCGAACCACTACTAATATGAACAACTAACACGCATTTTAATGAGCAACAGAGAGCTTATAATATCCCACTTCACTAGCCAGCAATATGTCCCTTTTCTTGCCAGTAATAATTTCAGTGGGGAAAGTATCCGCAAGTATTTCTAGCTCCGTTTAATGTTATTAAAAGTCCCAGTGTAACCTAGCAACCAGCAAGACACAGATATTAAAACAGACACTTTATAATATATTCCAGTACTTTGCCATCCATTTAGCATAAGTGTCTGCATTCTAATAATTCCTGATTTCTTATTTGTAAGAATAATTTTATTCCGTTTTCCTTACTACCTGTTTCAGGACCCTATCCCCTCCCCTCCCTCGCCCCTCCCTGTTTTGCCTGATCTACTCAGATGTGATGTGTGCGGAGGAATAAGTCAGTTAAAAAAAGAAAAAGAAGAAGAAAAAAGTAAGGAAGGAAAGAGCGCCTTGAAGGCAGGACAGGTTGTGTGAAGGAGTATTGACCAGGTCCCATGGTGTGAGGTGAGCCCGGACTTCCTCTTTCTAAACCCCAGCGGGCCACTTTCTTAGCAATGCAAGGGCATCGTTTTGGCTGCAAATCCATTGTCTTATTGTGCAAAGAGTCGCAGAGGCCCTGGTGTGAAATGCCATAGGTCAAGGTCAATTTTGGTGTGGGAATCTTCCATGCGACCATTCATGAGGCGTGAACAGCAGAATCCTAGAACTGGGGTTCAGCAGGAGTCTTGAGAGTCCCCGTGCCACTCTCCCGCACGCCTCTGCCGAGCAGACACCATCCTGCTTTAATGCTCTGACCACGCCGGCAGCGTTCTGTGCCACCGAAAGGAGCCTGAGATCCAGACTCGTGGTGGGCAGGGAGGACCTGAGGCCCCGTTCTTGGGAAAAGCTTGGCTGTGAATGCAAGAAAGGACCCTGAGCCATCATCAAGATCTTTCTGAAGCTCCACGGGGAGGGGAGTAGGTACCTGCAGACTTCCATGGTGAATGAAGACGGGAGATTGATGGTCCTCGAGAAAGGACACAGGAAAGAGTGTGTAAAGCCTGAAAGGTGCAGAGCAGGGGTGAGTAGACAGAGAAGCTCACGCAGGTCAAGAGGAGTAAGAGAATCCCTCCCAAGGCACCAAGAGGAGAGGAGCGTAGCTGTTAGAACTAATAAATGGATCAGGGA